>NC_137821.1:48440092-48460092 GCF_963921795.1 Nannobrachium achirus | reverse complement strand
GTTTTCTCCTTTTATCATTATCATTTCATGATATTTAAAATGTGCAACAAAAAGGGAAGGTTTTCGACAAATAAATGTGCCATATGATGTTTGAAGTTAAAAGTGATTAACAATTAAGATACAATATTAACCCTCCAAGACATACAGTACTTAAGAAAATCGCCTGCTAGAACTGGGCGATATGTAAAACAAATCATGTCATAATATTGAAAATTGACAATCTACAAGCTGTCCGTGTGCGATGATGCGCTGTAGCACTTGTAGATCAGCTATTTTCACTTTATTTTTTCCATTTGACTTTTTAGTCAAAGTATAAAATGGGGCTTTAAATGAATAATATCATATTAAAACACTTCTGCCTTACTACGATATAAAATAATTCCCAGATAAGATCTAGTCTCATGTCAAAAATTACAATATCCATAGAATATCGACATATTGCCCTATCATTTATATAGATAGTACATGTCCTTTCAAATGAAGCTGTACAGAACATGCTGCATAGTAAGAGTGATTTACGACCACCGCAAAAAAAAAAAAAAAAAAAACAGAGCAGGCCTAAACCTGTGTTTTCTTCTATTAATATTTGATTAGGTTTTCTTCAAAAGACATTTGACATCTGTTTTCAGGTTCCCACAAACACATTAACCAAAAGAAATGTTATCCTTACTACGAATGAGGTTGGTGTTATGAGAGGTGTGCCTTATCACACACACACTTCTTAATATGTATAATCCTTTGTTTCCAACGTCAATAAGAACAAGTTGGCATTATTCAGTAAGAATTAAGGTAACGTAAGGATTCATGGCAGGCCGTACCGATTAATCACGACAGTTTTTGTTTCTGCAGAAGCAACGGAGCCAAAATGTGGATGTTTTTTTATTCTCTCTAGACAGAATGGAAAGCCAGCCCGACACCGACAGTCAGGTGTCCATGGACATCAATAATTAATGCTGACATTTCACAATTATGCGCTTGCGTGATGCTCTGTCCTGCCAGAAAAAAAACAGACCAAATGTGCGCATGCACAAGCACACACACACACACAAAGTAGTTCACTCTCAATTTATATTTTCAGCATAACCCAAGATAATACAAACACTTCCCTCTCTCTCTCTCAAACACACACACACACACACACGCACACGCACACGCACACGCACACGCACACACACACACACACACACGCACGCACACACACACACACACACACACACACACACACGCACGCACACTCTCTTTTACCAGTGTGTCACTAAATGATTGCATGTGCATTAACGTGCCATAACAACAAAGCTTGTGGACTGTTTGGTTTTCATTTTGTTGCCATTATCTCCTGCTATCAAGTGTCTCACACACACACACACACACACACACACACACACACACACACACACACACACACACACACACACACACACACACACACACACAGCTTCAAATCCACCAAAGTCAACATTCGGACAGCAGTGAAACAAGCCGAAAGTGATTTCAACAAACACACACAGACAAAGGTCTGGTCACACAAAGTCCCACACAGTCAAATCACTCTTCATTTAACTCAGAGGCTGTACAAATAGAACCAAAACTGGACCTTTATAAGGGATACATCATGTGGTTCCCTATAACTCAAGAGAGAGATGGGCCCAAATGGGCCCTTAAAGGGGTCCCTTACTCCGAGAGAGAACAAAATAGAACCACCAATATGAGTCTTTTGGGATTACAATTTACAATGTAATTCCAGAGCCACTTGCAATAGGCCTAATCAAGGTAAACATTATGCTGTACATAGAATGCAGAGAGACAGTGTAGTGCCTCAAGAATCTATAGCTTCTCAGGTAAAGCCAAGAACCTAGAATCTGTCTCAAAAACGTAAAGCGGGCCATTTGGGTCTTCCGAATAATACTAATGATACCTTTATTTATATAGCACTTCGTGAGTCACCAAGTGCTGGACGAACATAGGACAGAATACACACCAACAAAACTTGAATTTAAGCAGATGACTCCCTATAGTCCAGTGGTTCTCAAAGTGGATTCCAGGGACTCTGAGGTCTAAATTGACCCATACAAGTCTGTAACTCTGACAGTGTACAAGGGGTTCATTTGGTTCCATTTTGTACCCCGTACACTGTTAAGGGTAGACATTCAAATTTCAAAGTTTGAGAACCACTGGTCTAAACAACTTAAAGCGGTCCATTTCGGTCTTCTGAATACTAATGATAACTGTATTGATATAGCACTTCATGAGTCAAAGTCCAAAAAAAACATAGGACAGAATGCACAAAAGAATAGAATTTAACCCCTAGAGTCCATTTGGTTCCATCCCTACTCATTCAGAGGACCCAAATGGACCCCTATGGTCCATCTGCTGCCATTCCTATTGAGTTAAATTAACTATTGAGGCTGGGTTTTCACAGAGTTAATCCGTTTTGGGAATACAATTAACAATATGAATTGCATTTAGCAAAGACTCTTATTCCAGCGCCACTAAGGAAAGGTAAACACATGTGCAGAGAACGAACTAGGATCTCAGGTCAACTAATAGGCCTATAAGAACCTAAAACTCTGCCCATTGTGCCCAAACAACTTAAGCGTAATTGGTGTACCCCTAGGGTCCATTTGGTTGCATTCCTACTGAGTTAAATGAACTCTTTGAGGGTGTTTTTCCCACAGACTTAAACAGTTCTCCTGTAATAATAATCTCTTAGGCCTACCTGGCACTGGTGCAGTCTCCGTACAGCACCTCGAAGTCCCGTCTGGAGATGAGCTTGCAGCGGTTCACCCCGGGCTGGATGGCGCCCAGGCCGCGCAGCACGCGCACCTGCTCCACGGTGCAGACCACGGGCGTGATGTCCAGCCGCTTCAGCTTGGTGTACACGGTGTGCAGGCCGCCCACCAGGTGCTTGAGGAACAGGTCGAACACCTGCGGCAGGCAGATCAGCTCCTGGCCGTCCTGGGAGCCCACGAAGCTGGCCACCTTCACGCCGTGCACGTCCACGAGCTTGCACTCTCCGCCTCCGGAGGTTCCCACGTTGTTGCCACCGCCGCCGCTGCCGTTGTTGTTGTTGCTCCGAGGCTGGGGAGACTCGAGGAGGTGGTGGCCGTGCGCGAAAGCGGCCGCGCCGCCGTGCGTAAAAGCGGCCGCGGCGGCACCGTGCGCCGCGGCGAGCGCCAGCGGAACGCCGACTCCTCCGCCGTTGCCCAGGCCGGCCAGAGCGGCCCCCGCGCCGGGGAGGAAGGGGCCGAGCATGCCGCCCTGCTGGCTCTGCTGCCCCTCTCCAGCCCGTCTCCGAGGCTCTACCGTGGCGGTGCTGTGGAGCCTCGGAGACGGCGACAGGGAGAGGGAGTGCGCGGGGCTGACGCCGGAGGACGTGGTGGAGGTGGTGGAGGTGGTGGTGCCGCCGCCGCCGCCGCCGGTGGTGGGGTTGGTGTAGAGCGGCTCCGAGCGGTACAGCGACGCCGAGGCGGGGGCGCCGGAGCCCGGCGACAGGAGCGGCGGAGAGCCGGGGAGAGACATGGTGGTGGATGGAGGAGGATGATGGGAGTTTAACTCAACTCAGTCACACAACAACACACACTCTCTCGCTGCTGCTGCTGCGCTCTCCCGCACACATGCATACAAACTTACACACACACACACACACACTTTCTCTCTCCCGCAAACACACTCTCTCTCCACTTGTTTTCTCTCTCTCTCTCTCTCTCTCTCTCTCTCTCTCTCTCTCCCTCTCACTCGTTTCTTCCACGCTTCCACACACACTCTAAAAAAGACTTGTTCCTCCTCGCGTGCTCCTCTCCTCCTCTCCTCTTGTTGCTCTGTTGTTTGTTACTTCTTCTCTCGTTTCTCCTCTCTCTCTCAGTCTAGTGTAGTGTCTCTCTCTCTCTCCTCCTGATAGGGGTCCTATATGGTGGTCCTCTATACACAGACAGCCTCTCTGACTGTCCGGTCGTTCGGTGAGTGAAACACCAACTGACTCCAGTCTCACGCTGGTCAGCCCCCGGCCCGGCTCCGCCCCGCCCCCCCGCCGGTGGCCCGACGGGCCACGCCCCCCGGCCAATCAGGAGCGAGCGTGGGCGTGACCGAGTGGGGATCCGTCCGATTGGCTGGAGATGGCAGGGGCTTGTTTTTTTGTTTTCTTTTTTTTTCTCATTGATGTGTGTGTGTGTGTGTGTGTGTGTGTGTGTGTGTGTGTGTGTGTGTGTGTGTGTGTGTGTGTGTGTGTGTGTGTGCGCGGAAGAGGGGAGGGTATCAAAGTCATCTCTCCCGCTATGCCGTTTCATAAACTTTCTCACGAGCTGCCTGTCCGGGTCACTAACTGCTGGTTCGGCTGCCCCGGGTTCGGTTCGGTAACGGGAAGGATTCATTTTTATTTTTAGCGTCGTTGCTAAAGGCAACCAGATATATTGTTCTAGGTCTGAGAACTTTTATGTCACCGGCAGTGGCTCAGGGGTAGAGAAACCGTCATTAGAACACGGAGGGTTCCAAGTTCGATCCCAGCCCGGGCTCCCCCAGAGTTATAGTGTCGAAGAGTCCATGGGCAAGACTCTGAACCCCTAGTTGCTCCCGGTGAGCAGGTTGGTGCCTTGCATGGTTTCCTCGATCCGCCATCAGTGTATGAATGCACCCTGTAGACAAAATGCCTTCCGGTTGGTTCCAAGATTTCTAGCGGAAGTGCTGCATTTAACGGAAGTTACGTTAGGGGAAAACCGGGGAAGCTCACACGGCGGAAGTTGAACGCTTTCTGCCTTATATTGTCACCAGGCTTTTCTCTTCGCAGATGAGTAAAGCCTGGCTACGCGAGGCTAGTATGAATGTGTGTGAATGGGTGAATGTAAAGTGCCTTGGATAAAGGCACTAGGCCTATATAAATGCACCATTGACCTAAAGCAATGGTTCTCAAAGTGGGGTCTGGGGACCCCAGGGGTCCTTGAGATGATAGTTTAATAGGAACCAAATGGACCCTTATGGATCTGTGACTACAAATGTACACTCTCAGAGTATAATTGATTTTACAATATAAATTGGGGACTCAGAGATAGAAATGCCATTTGATGGGGATCCGTAGCCTAATGCATGTCAAACTGGGAGTCCTTGACATTTAAAGCTATACTGTGTAAGTTGCTAAACTAGTGGTCAGTAGCGGTATTGCTTTTTTCGGCCGTTTTTCGCCCGGAGCCGCCGCGGACCACCACCGCGGACCACCGCCGCGCACCACCGGAGCGGCGCCACAAACCACCGCGACCGATACAAATCCGTGGAGGGGTAGAACGCATGGTAGAACGTAATTTTCTGGCCAGGATTTGGGGATTAAGAGGTTAAGAATCCTTCACCATGGTAAACACTGTAGCTGAGCGAGGCTACTTCCTGAAGACGCGGCAGATAAGCTGTGATTGGCCGGTAGTGTAACATGTGTGTATGATCCGCGATGTGATTGGCCAACGTATACAGATGATGCAGATGAAGATATTTTTCCGCGAAAACCGGACCCCGGCCAGGATCATAGAAAACATATAAAGAGAAGGCTTTAGAAGCTGAAAATAACGGAGTGGGTGTTCTAAAACTTTAGCGATTTAACAGTTAGGACAATTTTAAGATTTGTTTTATAAAAAAAGTTACATGGTATAACTTTAAATGGTTGGAAATCACTGCTAGTGCCGTAAAAAAATCTTCTCTTGTGGGGTCCCCTAGCATATCTTTTCAAATGGGGGTCCACGGGCTCATAGGCTGAGTGTCAATGTGTGGGTCCTTGACATGAAAAAGTTGACCTAAAGTAACCCTAACCCCTGACCTAAAGAAAACCTGTTTTCTTCTGTTCAGTGTTGTGGCACCGAGTGCCGCGCTGCAAGCTTTTAGATCTGCTATTTTTTTTAAATCGTGAAAATGTGCAAGTCTTTGAATATTTCAAATTCTTCGAAGGTTATTTTGAAAAACCTACTGTATGTTGAGTTGCTATGTCAATGGTGCTCAAAACGTTTTCATGTGAAGGACCCCCAAAATGATATCATTTAAATATTTTGAGATGGGGGTCCGTGGCCAAATACACGGACCCCCATCTCAAAATATTTAGTTCCAGATGCAAAATTTGAGTTATGGTCAGCTTAAAAAGTATTATATATTATATGTGTGTGTGTGTGTGTGTGTGTGTGTGTGTGTGTGTGTGTGTGTGTGTGTGCGTGTGCGTGTGTGTGTGTGTGTGTGTGTACTGTGTGTGTGTGTGTGCGACTGCGCGTGTGCGTGCGTGTGCGTGCGTGTGCGCGTGTGTGTGTGCGGGGTCCGCTTCATATCTCTCTCTCAGCTAAGGGGTCCTTGGCCTGAAAAACCACGAAGACACTATGTATCTCTCTCTCTCTCTCTCTCTCTCTCTCTCTCTCTCTCTCTGTGTGTGCATGTGAGCGTGTGTGTGTGCGTGTGCGTGCGTGCGTGCGTGCGTGCGTGCGTGCGTGCGCGTGTGTGTGCGTGCGTGCGCGTGTGTGTGTGCACGTGTGCATGCATGTGTGTAATGTGGGTGTGCATGTGGGTGTGCGTGCGTGCGTGAGTGTGTGCGTGCGTGTCACAGGCTTCACGTGCACGCTCTGGGCGGTGAGATGAATGCCCTGCTCTTCACGCTGACCCCTAAAAAGAAGACAGTCAGCAGGTGTGGAGAGAGGAGCGAATGGTGCATGTAAAATTATTAATCTTATTGATGATCAAAGTCACTGCATGGTGTGTGTGTGTGTGTGTGTGTGTGTGTGTGTGTGTGTGCGTGCGTGCGTACGTGCGTGCGTGCGTGCGTGCGTGCGTAGATAGATAGATTGACGGACAGACGGATAGATGGATAGATAGAGTGTTTGAAATAAGAGTGCATATCGGTCAGGGGGTAATAGGGAATTTGGTCCAAAATGTTATAGAATAAAATATTTTCGAAATCTTTTGACATTTTAAGGTCTAATATTTCTACAATTGCTACGAATTGCATTTTGGGAATAAGATAATTTGAAGGGTAAATTTAGGTCTGATAATGAAGTACTGTGCATGTTCAAATCATGTGTACTGTACTTTCATATATATATATATATATATATATATATATATATATATATATACACATATATATTAAACATTTTAGACAAAATAACACATATCGCACTGAGGTGCCCTCTCTTCCTTAGTGCCCACTCTTGCTCAAAGCCACAGTCTATTAACACCAGACTTAGTGTAAATTGATTTATTTCAAATGCACCGTTTAGTAACAATCCAGGATCCTGAATCATGCATTAAATGTGGCCTATTGAAGGAGCTCAGCTGCCCAGAACATTTAGAGTCTGTGGTAAAAGGTTATACAATACAAGCCATGTCTCCTGTTATTTTTTCTGTGTGGTTATCAACATACGCATGGGGGCATGCGTACAAGTGGCTAAATATGTCTTTTTAGACACAATTAGCCAGCAGTTTCTTTATTGCTATTTACAGTAACACTTCTAGCCCCCATAAGTCACAGCCAACCATGAAAGGTTGTGTTGTATCTTGGGAATGGGCTTATTCTGTGTAAAATTACATATTTATCCACTTGTACGCATGCCCCCACTCATCTTTTATATTCTTTAATTACAATCTAAAATATGAACCCCTTGTTGTAAAAAACTAAAGTTGTCCTTTAAAGGCAGTTCAAATCCCGGCTCCTCCTGTCCACGCATGCCGAAGTGTCCTTGGGCAAGACACCGAACCACACAGTGGGTGCGTTTATATGCACAGATGTATTCCACTTATATTCTGAATGACTGCTCATTCAGAATAGAAATGCTCATATAAACGTTTAGGAATGGCCATTCCGGTCTGACCTGAATGAATTTTCATTCTGGTCTGAAGAGGTGGTTTATGCCGTCTCAATCGGGATACATTTGTCATATAAACGCTCCATTCGGAATGAACTGCTGTCTGAACTGCCCCCCCTTCTCCGACCTGAAGTAGGCCTACTTTCTTTGCGCATGCCCAAAGTTCTATTCCGAATGAATCCCTTTGGTCATGTAAACGACAGTGGAATGAGGGATACTTGTATTCAGGTCCCATGTAAACGTTTGGGAATGAAGCTCTATTCAGAATAAGTTCATTCTGAATGGCATTCTGAATGTGCCTATAAACGCACCCATTTATTGCCTCCAATGAGTCGGTCAGTGTCAGGTGTTGCTCTCCTGCGGGCAAAAAAGGGAGAGAATTTACCTGTCAATTTGACTGATATGCAGTCAGAGTGGAAGTGATTTTTTTTTCAGTCACCTGAGTGTTAACTGAAATGACAACATTGCAGCCACACTTTTCCAGCTGTATCAAGAGTGAGATAAATGTGGACATCCTGTTGAATGTCTTGAAGGTCAACTTTTATAAGATGTTCGATGAGCTCCTGAAGATGTGAATGGTGTCATATTTATGACACCATTCAGATCAGTGTTGCCAGATGGGAAATGTTGAATTATCGTACCGGAGGCTTTTAAATTATCGTATTTGAAAGAAAACTATCATACACAGCCAAAAAAGGAGAAATTACACGTGTATGTAATTTCACAAAAAAGAAATGTGTATATAGTGTAAGAAACCACCTTGTTTGAGACTCCTACATGACAGAAACGCATCACATACAGTTAGGCTGCGCGGAACAGTGGCGTCAGTTCAGAAAAAGCTACATGACTGGTGTCTTGAACGCGCGCCTTTGCGCGCTTTCAAGACACCAGTCAGGTTGCCATACCTTATCAACAGGCACGATTCATTTTTTTCCCCTGTTTCTACGGTTTCTTGGGCTGGATATGGCAGCCTGGAACAGTTGTTCAAGTGCAGCTAAACTTGGCATGTTAGTAAACGTGCCACAATTAACAATAATGCATTGCACCTGTGCAGCTGACCTGCGGAACCTGGGAATATACCATCTTGTCAAGATGAATACAAATGTGGAGAATATAAAATAATACTATATATATAATAGCCTACCTTGTTGAAGTGACCATTTTGTAAAATGTTGCATTTGTAGTTATTTTACTGTACTGTAACTTTTAACAACATAATAACCAGCACAGATAGACAAAGAGACATTCATGTATTTATATTTAAAAGTAACTTTTATTTTCCCCCCTGGCCCCAGGGTATGGCAGCTGCATACCCCTGCCATACCCAATTGACGCCCCTGGCGCGGAAGCAGGCAACTCCCTGGACTTTACACAAATAAATATGGGTGTAACGATACATTTTAACAACGATACGATACGCATCACGATACATGGTTGACGATACGATACATGGACGATATTGGTTCATTCATTGCGATACGATTCGATTCAATGATTTAAAATCGATATAGTAACTATTTAGCAAAGACATTAAATCGGTGTGAAACAGGTCAATAGAGCAGGTTTTTTAAGGTAAAAGGTCTATTATTATGGATATAAATAAGTCAACACTGTGATTCTTTAGCAAATACATGGACATTATATTTCAACACATATGGACAAACCCACCTTGACATGAACACAGAGATTACACACATTTATCGATAGACCAAGAGTAGCTATATGGAATGAAAAAGTAATTAGACGCCTCTTTTTCATTTACCCTCTTAAAATTGCTAAATACAATGCACAAATGCTTATTTTCCATACAATAGATTATTTGCAATGCAAAACGATTCGATACGATATAATACGATATACCGGTACAGAGCCAAACGGTACGATATTTGCTTTTGCTTTTGATCATTGCAAATGGCAAAATTGCAAAAAATTGCAAAAAGAAAAAAATTGCAAAAAAAAAAAACGATTCAGTTACTATATCTTTACACCCCTACAAATAAACGCTCAAAGCTGGACTGGAAAGACACAATGCCTCCTGCTTGGGTCCGATTTCCAGACTTATTTTGAAAATCCAAACTGTTGAGAACGTTTCGGGGCAACGAGCTAAGTATCCTACGTTAGGTCAACGTTAGGCATTTTAGCCTATACATGGAGATCTTGAGAACCCTATACTGTACATGGAGAGAATAGACATGTCGTCATAGACGGCATGTCACATGAGACTGGCGTCATAGACAGCATGCGTTGCTGGGCCGTACAATGGCAATGACCATATAAGGAGATGTTAGGAGAACGCGTCGCGTCGCGTCCCAAGTCGACTCAGTGTATCGGTTGGGCTGGTCAGCATCCGATTCGCGATCAAACGGCTCACTAAATAACTGGAGGCAACAAGGCTAAGCATCTGATGAGTCTCGCTAGACACTCTCAGAGGTTTTTCAGGCTAAGCGAACCAACGTCCGAGCTTCAGGGAAAGAGCTCTATTTCACAAACCGTATCCCGAATCAGCATACAGGATTTTTTTTTAAATTCTCACACCTTTTTGTGATGTGTGCGAAATTATCGTACACATCGTACAGAGGGTAACATTATTGTACAAATACGATAGTTACCGTACATCTGGCAACACTGCAACAGATGCACAGAATTTCAGGGTTATTTGTGAATGTGTCTGTCTGAATGGACGGACGGACGGACGGACGGACGGACGGACGGACGGAAGAAAAGACAGGAGAGGAACAAACAGCTGTGAAAGTGTCGTATTATTAATGGAGTAATGGATGGAGCTCTGGAACAGAAGTGTGAAGAAGTGTTTAATTACAGTTTTTTTCGATTGCTAAAACACATTTTTCAAAACTGTACGTTTGTTTCAAAACTGCACACACAAAACTCCAAACATCAAACACAAATTGCTAAACCCTGGCATCCCTTTGCAAAACAACTCTTTGCCATCAAATCTCTTAACATGTTCACAAAATGGAACTCGTGTTTTCATTTGGTAAACACAGCCATATTTTCACATGACACACACATGCATTCATTGAATAAACACAACTAGCTTTTGGCTGAACACTACCAAGCATGAACAGAACACTGAGGAGCAAAATTGAAAACACAATTGTCGAAATGAAACACACTGAATGAATGTCAATTACTCTGGTAAATGAACCAATTCCCTTTTTGTAAAATGACCCAGTGTATGCCCACTAATCTCATAGACAAACATAAAACAGCACACAAATATGCAGACAAAACATTTTATTGACTGTAGGTCCAAACGTTTACCCCCAAACACTCCAAACACGTGTGCTTGTAGATCGGCTGTTTTCAATAGTTTTGTGCGACAGTCTTGTATGATGTAGCAGGGCTTTGCTTTACCAAAAGACGTACACATTTGAAACTTGGAGATACAGGTTTTCTGCCCGAGAGTGACAATATTTTAGTGATTACAGTATGTTGCGAGGAAAACGTTGAGATAATAGCCATTTTGGTTAGAACTGACTGAAAATAACTTTGTACTTCAAGTTTAAAATTATACTAAATAATATTTTTTCAAGTGTCCAAATAAATTCCAAATATTATCAAATGATCTCGCGGCACCCCTGGACTGCCGTCGTGGCACCCCAGGGTGCCCCATCACCCACTTTGAAAACCCCTGGCCTAGAGTGCCGCATGAAGCCCTGACAGGCCTCAAAGCCCACATCTCCACAAGCCTCCTCCATGGCCTGAAGCAGTGGGACCTGGCTCTGAATTGCTCGCCTGACCCGAAAGTTTAGAGATTTGAATATTTGTGTGTTGTGGATTGATGCTTTGAGATTTTATGTGAGAAGTGTGTGCAAACCTGAAAAGTGTGTCTTGTGTTTTGACAACAAGGTGATGTGAAATTTACATCAGAGTGTAAAGAAGGAAAGTCAGAGTCTAATATGATAAGGAAATCTAAAGTAGTAACAAATTGAGTCAAGCGATTGGGGACAGAAGTAAAGGTTGTGAAAATTGTGCCAAATTTTTGAAAAATGTGTTTTAGCAATCGAAAAAAACTGTAACGAGAGAAAGGAAAAAGAGAAAAGATGAAAGGAGAATAGAAGAAGAGAGGGATTAGAGGAGGAAATAATGAAGGAATGAGAGAACGACGAGCAAAAGAGAGGGAAATGAGCGTGACCGCGCGACATGACCTCTGCAACGCCAGTGTGTGTGTGCGTGCACGTGTGTGTGCGTGTGCATGTGTGTGTGCATGCGTGTGTGTGTGTGTGTGTGTGTGTGTGTGTGTGTGTGTGTGTGTGTGTGTGTGTGTTTTAGTGAAACAGGATTAAATGGTGTGGATTACAGACAGATATGGGTTTTATAATCTCATGTAATCTCATTTGGAACGGCTGACCCTGAGAGAGAGAGAGAGAGAGAGAGAGAGAGAGAGAGCGAGCGAGAGAGAGAGAGCGAGCGAGCGAGCGAGCGAGAGAGAGAGAGAGAGAGAGAGAGAGAGAGAGAGAGAGAGAGAGAGAGCGGAGGATAGAAATGGAAGGGGGAACGAGAGGGAGGTATATATAGGGAGACGGATGAGAGAGAGAACAGGGAAGAGAGTGAGGAGAGGTGAAGAGAAGAGAAGGGGAATGATGGATAGATGAAGTGGAGGACAGGAACAGAGGGATACAGAAGAGGAGGGGAGAGGGGGAAAGGGGAGGAGAGGAAGAGGGGGAAATCAGGGGTGTCACAACAAATTCTGGGCCCTGGGTACAAGGATTCACTGTCGGGCCCCCGCACAATTATTTTGCGCGTTAACTATTGAACAATAGCAGATATACAAGCTCACAGCGCGGCACCGAGTGCCGCGCTGCGAGCTTGTAGATCTGCTATTTTTGAAAAATCGTGTTTCTATGTCAGTGATGCTCAAACCTTTTCATGTGAAGGACCCCCAAAATGATATGTATTTGACCACGGACTCCCATCTCAAAATATCTAGTTCCAGGGACCCCCCAGAAGCAGAATTTGAGTTACAAATGTTCGCTTTCTTTTGTACACATTTTCACGACTTTTGAAACTCGCAGCATGGCAGCGCTGTGAGCTTGTATATTTGCTATTTTACAATAGCTAAAGTATATAAAATAATTAAGGCCCCTCCACCTTGGGCCCTAGTAACTCAGTCCCCCCCCCCCCCCCCCCCTGTGACGCCCCTGGGGGAAATGGAGAGAGAATGAGAGCCAGAACATTCCTCTCAGGAGCAATAAAGATAAAACTGTACTTGTACTTGAACTTGAAGTTGGGGACAGATATATGGAAAGAGAGAGAGATAGAGACAGCGACAGACAGACAGAGAAAGAGAGGGAGGAGAGAGAGAGAGAGAGAGAGAGAGAGAGAGAGAGAGAGAGAGAGAGAGAGAGAGAGAGAGAGAGAGAGAAACAGGGAGACAGGGAGACAGAGAAACAGGGAGACAGGGAGACAGAGAGATGAATGAATCTATGAATGTCTCAATGGATGAGATTCCTGATAAGACCAGGAGAAGGAGAGGTGAGGAACGCAGGAACAGAGGAGAGGAGATAGAGCAGTGGTTCTCAACCGTTTCAGGCCGCGACCGCCAAAATAATCATATTTTAACTGGGGACCCACGTGTGTTGGGTGAATGGTAATTAGGGGAGGGGTTGATTCTATGATGTAATAAGGATGGGTGTTTTTGGAACGGTACGTCTGAACCAAGCCCCCAGAACCACGGTAGAGCATTGAAGCAGCCATTAGCCTAGTGGTCAAACATGGAACTGCAGTTAAGCCGAGTTAAACGCTATACTGCGCGTGCGTATGCTAACTGCTAAGGCTAATGTTTACCCTAGTGCGCCTGCTCAGTGCCTCGGCCAATTACATTTTTGGCCACTGAGTCTGGCCAACCAATCAGCGTGCAATATATAGATGCTTCCGGCAGTCTTCCGGGTGCTTCAAACGCCACTGAGCAACTTACATTGAAATGATAGCTGGGGGCGGGGCCGGTCCGCTCTCTATTATATAATGGTCTGACCCAGCAGGTGGCATCCTCCAGCTAAAAACCCAAATAAAAAGAGAATGCATAATTTCTCATAACAACCACACCAGGGGGTCTAATGAAGTACTGTCAACCCATGAAAACCAGAAAAAGTACAAAACTATGGCACCACCGCTTTAAGTTAATCATTTGGGAGAACGTGTGCCCTGTTTCAGCGAGCCCAAAATGAACCAAATCTATGTCCGTCCGTCTGTCTGTGTGGTGTCTATCATCACCATCAACAGGCTGTAAAAGAATGAGAAAGTGGGGGTAACTGTGGGCTCGCTGAAAGCGGGCACGTATGTTATCGTCATTATTTATCTATCAAGTTCTCCTCAGAATGACTACATTTATTAGTCAAGTTCTCCTCAAAATGACGTAATCTATCAGTCAAGTTCTCCTCGACAGTACAAAGGCAGGGCCCTTAGCCAATGAGATGCAGCCAAAGGGTTAGATCTTGCGAGCCCACACAAGTTTATTCTCCTCAAAAAGTTTATTCTCCTCAAATGTCTAGTGTTATAATGTTATAATCGGATATGTTAACGTCATCCAATGGGAGGACCCTTGAAATAACACAAAGTGAGTTCATCTATGGCACGATGCCGTTGCAGAACCTCTAGTGCAGGGGTCTTCACTAGGGGGTCCTCAGAGATACTACAGGGGGTCCTCCAGCTTCTCGGATTGGCCAACCCAACCAATCCACTTGGCCGGTTGGCGAAACCTTGCGCGACGTTTGTGCTGCTGTCCAATATAAGTGGTTGCATACACAATAATTTTAGTTTGTTGTTTCTTCTTGTGTCTGAAATGTTACGTTGGTCAGTGCGTCTGAGAGGGATATCAAAGAGAAGCCGAGGACAGAATGCTGTTGCAGTGAGACACAAAGTATACTGCTTTGGACAGGATAAGTATGGTTACATTGACGTGTACATCTTCAACACAGTGTCTTCACGCTGGAGGATGTTGCCTCCAGTAAAAAATGGAAGAGAAGTTCCACGCAAGCTCGACCCTAGATCAGCTGTGCTGATAGAAGATATCGTGTACATCTGGAGTAGGTGTGCCATGTGCCATGTGCTTTATGCATTTGATGTTGACACCCACAGATGGTTCAAGCCTGATGTTTCAGGGGCCGTTCCAGGGCGTAGAACTGGGCACTCTGCCTGTGTTTTGGAGAAGGTAATTTATGTTTACGGAGGAAGCGACTGGAATACTGGACTCTGTACCGACATCTACAAGTTGGACACCACCACAATGGTCTGGTCTTTGATTAACGCCAGAGGCACTCAGCCACCTCCTTCAAAATATCACTCTGCCACCATCATCGGGACAAAGATGTTTGTGTTTGGAGGCAGGGGGAAACAGGGGCCAGACAACAGCGTCAGTGTATTTGACACAGAGACCAACTGCTGGCTGAGAACACCTTCTGTAAAGCTTCTTCCAGAGGGACGCGATGATCATTCAGCCTTTACCTACAATGGAGAGCTGTACATATTTGGTGGTGACAACCTGGACCGGGACCGCACCTTCAATGATCTGTGGAAATTCAACCCAGAGACCTCCTTCTGGAAGAAGGTTGAGCCCAAGGGGAAAGCCCCGTGTTCATGGATGTCTGAAATGTGCTGTTGCATGGTGGGAGATCGTATCATCCTCTTTGGAGGACACAGATACACATCCGTTCCAAGGAATGTTGAAGATGAAGCCAAGGGCGAGAGGTGTGATCTGCTGTACATCTTAGACTTGAGTCCGAGCCTGAAGACCTTATGCAAGTTAGCAGTTGTTCAGTACAATCTTGAGAGCTTAGAACTCCCACATAATATCAGGTGGGAACTGGCAGCCATGTCTACCAACAGAACCTGAAGAAATAACGCTAAAAACTAGATATACTGTTCCTATGAAACAGTGTGGGCTCGCATGTAACACCATGTATGGGCACAAAGTTCTACCCTTTGGCTCGTTGGCACCTCAATTGCAAGTATGGTTGCCAACGTGACTATATTCTGCAGCGTGCTAACTGTCATGTGAAGCTCAACCAATACTCCAGCTACCACCACTCCCAGATGTTTTTCCGCAAATCTATTGCACCTCATTGGCTGAGGGCCCTGCCTTTGTACTGTCTGCGACGGAACTCGCTACGTATATAAATAATGACGATAACATAGTGTTCTCGCCTTTCAGGCGAGCCCACAATAAAAAAACGTCTATCGTCGTTCGTTTTGATCGATTGAATACTAATTTTACACAGAAAAATGCAAACAGCACAAGTACACACAGAGTGACATCAGAGAGAGAGAAGAGGAGAGAGGGAAAGGGTGATCATGAGGACAGAGAGAGAGGGCAAAAGTGGAAAAACTTGTACGCAAAATGCTACATCCCCAGAGAGAGACAGAGAGCTTCTATATGAGAGAACAACATACTGGAGAGAGAGAGAGCTGTGGTGGAAGATCTGTTCTCAAGGTTTTGTTCTTACTAAAGTAAAATAACTGTAACAATACCACGGTATATTAAAAACTAGACCAGGTCAACCTGGTTGTGCCAGACCCCCTGTCTGTCATCATCATTTATGACATCATGCCTTTTGTAGGCATGTCATCATCATGTCATCATCATATATACCCTTTATATAGAAAACCCGGACAGACAGACCGACATTTGCTTATGTAGGCCTACCCATTTCATGGGTCTGGCAAAGATACAAGTAAAAGGTCTGTATTCAGAATTAGGTAAGGCAAGGTAAAACGTACTCACACGTTTCATTATGTCAACATTCTTTCGAAAACAGCTCATCTCCAAGCTCATAATGCGCAGCAATTCGTCGTGTTATGAGCCTGTATACAGTAGATCATACATGGGCAACTGGTGGCCCGGGAGCCACATTCGGCCCTCACCTTCACTTAATGCGGCCCACAGGTTAATATCTGAATACTGAGATATTATTGTTCAGCTTATACAATTCCAAACATGCAACTATGTCTATATTCTATATTTGTAGCTTAATGTCTAGTACTTGTCGTTTTTATGTCCAATGTGTTTGTATTTAAGTTCATAAAGTTAACAAAGAATTTAAGAACATATAAATACATTTGAAATTAAATAACATTTTTAATTTTCAGGATTCCAATTCAAAAATGGTAAAACACAGCCGATCTACAAGCTCAAAACGTGTCGCACTGCGGCGCGTTTTGAGCTTAGTGGCCTGCTGGAGTGAGTGTGAAAATATAGAGGCCCTCTCCGACATTAAAGTTGCTCACCCCTGCAGTATATGAAGTATTTCCCGAATATCCAAAGTATATGAAACATAACGTAACTACCGTAATAACTGGAGTAACTGGAGTAAAGAGACGGAAATGGGACTCGAGTGCAGTACTTCAAAGCAGCCAAAGGTATGGCTCCTCCATACCTCCAAAACCTGATCAACCCCTACACCCGTTCACTAGATCAGCCAACACAGGGATGCTGACAGAACCCTCGCTAAGAACCCCAGGACAAAAATCCACTCGTCCTAGAGAATTTGCCCTCCTGGCCCCCAAACTGTGGAATGGACTCCCTGTTGCACTTAGAACTACAGACTCACTCCCTATAGCTTCCGCCGTGGACTGAAGACTCACCTCTTCAGACTCCACCTAAACCCATAGCACTACTGTAACACTCCCCCTTCCCTCAATGACCATCAATGACCATACATGAAGCTAGATAGCATTTATTGTAGGTTTTGGAAGCTTTTTTGCTAATTAGGAGCGTGGTCTACCTATGTAATTGTTTTTCTAGATTGATATTCCTATGCATTTGTTATATTGTTATATTGTTGTTAATGTACTGACACATCATCTTGTGCTTATTATAGTGATACGTATTACCTGCTTATTGTAAGTCGCTTTGGATTAAAAGCGTCTGCTAAATGCCTAAACTGTAAACTGTAAACTGTACTTGAGTAAATGTACTTTCCAGACAGAGAGAGAGAGAGAGAGAGAGAGAGAGAGAGAGAGAGAGAGAGAGAGAGAGAGAGAGAGAGCTCTGAGTTATGTCTATGTTTGGTGTTGTCCGTTGTCTCTCTGAATGCTACAAACAGCTCCCAGGCTGACCCCTGACCTCTGGCGGAGCATCTGGACAGTGGTGGAGACAGCAATGTGGTGCAGCACAGATAGGAGACACAACAAGCAGGCAGGGGTCATCAATATGTCCATGGCAAAGACTGGGACCCAGGGGCATCACAAGGGGCGGGGGAAAGTGGGACTGAGTTACCAGGGCCCAAGGTGGAGGGGCCTTAATTATTTCATGCTTTAGCTATTGAAAAATAGCAGATATACAAGCTCACAGCACGGCACGAGTGCTGCGCTCCGAGCTTGTAGATCTGCGATTTCTTTTAAAGTCGTGAAAATGTGTACAAATCTTTAAATTATTTTTAAAGCGAACATTTGTAACTCAGATTTTGCTTCTGGGTGGTCCCTGAAACTAGATATTTTGAGATGCAGGTCCGTGGCCAAATAAATCCTTGGTCCTTCACATGAAAAGGTTTGAGAACCACTGACATAGTAGTCTCTCAAGAACAGACTCCAGTTAAGTGAAAAGGACCTTTTCTTTGACGATGGCTATAGCCAGATTGCTGACATAGAAACATAGGTTTTACAAAAAACCTTAGAAGGATTCAAAAGACACTTATAGAATCGGGTCAAAATTCCAATTTTCAAGATCTTTTCAAAAATAGCAGATGAACAAGCTCGCAGCGTGGCTCAAAATAGGTCAGCGACCCAAACATGTGTCCCGACTCCCGACCCAGTGTTTGGGAAACAGTCTAAATATAGTCCCGCGATTCCCAACATGTGGGCTGGGACCTTTTCAGGTCAAATCAGCCTTCAGTATCATTTTTGGGGATAAAAAAATAACCTCTGTATAATAACCTACTATAATATTACTTGTATACCAATAACTCATTTAGCTGGCCAGGTGAAATAATTTAAATTCTTTCCTTTTTCCTGTCATTGTTGTAGTCCCATATGGTCTAGCGGTTAGGATTCCTGGTTTTCACCCAGGCGGCCCGGGTTCGACTCCCGGTATGGGAATATCATTTAGCCCGCCAGATGCAGATGGAGGACCCAACAAATGCATGAAAGATACAGGAATGGAACCACTTAAACCCCACTGTACGTCAATGCCGAACATAGCTGCGACATTATTGATTGAATATTCTAAAACGGCTAGTTCTATTCCTTGATTCTGATTGGCTGGTTTACCTTTAATTGCTGTGGTATATGAGACTATAATCCACACCTTGAATCAGTTTATATCAAACCCAGGTGCGTTATTTCTTTCCACAGTGTTCCAATCATCTGCACCTGTGTTGTTGGCAAAAAAAGCTGGGAACTAATTTCTTGCAGACCTTGTAGTGAATTATTAGTGAAATAGAACAGTTTTAATTGGTACATGTCTATGACTTTTCATGTTGCCATATTATAACCGTTTCAGAAAAACAATAAGCCACGCGAGGCATGAGAGGGTTGGAGACACTCGGCTTCGCCTCGTGTCTCACACCGCCTCTCAGCCGTTATAAAATACCAGGTGACCACATGGCTCTTGTGGCTTATTGCTTCATTGTATCAGACATAAATGTAAACAGTGCAAGGTGCAGTCAGACATTTTGAGCTAATGTCGCCAGGGACGTGCTGGGCCCCTGATTCAGCCCGGGAAAAATAGTTGTAGAGGCCCTCATTGCGTGAGAGAGATCTCTCTCTATAGCTGCTGCTACTCAAAGATTTGCCATTTCAGATCATGACAAGTGACAAGCCAGTGGGCCAATTACATGAGTTATATTTCATCATTGTTGGGTGTAAACCTTGTCCAAAACCATTTTAAAATGATTCAAATTACTAGTGAAACCAGCCGATCTACAAGCACACAACGCCTCGCCGTCAGGGCCGTGTGGGAGAAATGCGGGGCCCTGAGAAATGCGGGGCCCTGATCGAAGTCCTGTGCGAGCCCCCCCCCCCCCCCCCCCCCCCCGCAGCACGGGTGTGATTGTTTGCGTGTATGTGTGCGCACACGATTTTCAGTGGCTGTGCATCTATAAATGCAATGGAATTATGCAGCTACTCTACCTCTAAAACGGTAAGACAGTAGCATGTTTATTCTGCTGCTTTTATTGTCCACAACGGATAAAGTCATTATGAGGACACACACACACACACACACACACACAC
>NC_137821.1:48395092-48435092 GCF_963921795.1 Nannobrachium achirus | reverse complement strand
GGCAACGGTGGCGGAAATAAGAGTAGGGCCAAAATTGTGACGTGACGTGACGTGACGTGACGTGAGGGACAGACGGACTGACTGACTGACTGACTGACGGAGGGACAGACAGTGGAGGTTTTTCATAGTAGCCTAACTTAAGCCCCATTTCCACTGTAGGGCTGACCCAGAACTAGAACCAGAACTTTCCAGAACCAAGAACTCTCAGGAAACTGTGAAGTTCCGGGACCAAGTTCTACTTTTGTTTCCATATAGCCAGAACTAACTGGGGTCCAAGCAGCAGCGCTGCTGGCCCCACCCATAGGTCCCCAGAACTCAAGTATAGTTCTACTTCAGGAGCAGGACCGAAAAAAAAGGTTCAGGTTCCTGAACAGTGGAAAGGGGGCTTTAGAGTTGAGATATTTTCTAGGAAAGCTTTCCCCACAGTACAGATGCATGGGCTTTAAGTTGTTAAGTGGTTTAAGCCTGCCTGACATCCACAGACTACCACAGCAATCATTAAGTCCGTCCTTGGAGAAATGGGGGCAGAGAAGCCGCTCCCTTGCATCCTAAGCGAGCGCTCTGCCATTTGATCCAATTCCCCACATACTGTATATATACAGTACCCAGGGGCGTCACAACAAATTCTGGGCCCTGGGTACAAGGATTCACTGCGGGGCCCCCATGAATGCTAACCATTGAAAAATAGCAGATATACAAGCTCACAGCGCGGCACTCTGTGAGTTTGTAGATCTGCTATTTTTGAAAAACTGTGAAAATGTGTGCAAGAAACGTATGTTTCCATGTCAGTGGTGCTCAAACTTTCTCATGTCAAGGACCCCCAAGATGATATGTATTTGGCCACGGACCCCCCATCTCAAAATATTTAGTTCCAGGGACCCCCCAAAAGCAAAATTTGAGTTACAAATATTCGCTTGAAAAATACATATATTCACAGATTTTCACTCATTTTCAAGACTTTTTAAAAATAGCAGATATACAAGCTTGCAGCGCGGCACTCGGTGCCGCGCTGTGAGCTTGTATATCTGCTATTTTTCAAATAGCTAAAGTTACTAGGCCCCTCCACCTTGGGCCCTATAACTCAGTCCCACTTTCCTACCCCTTGTGACGCCCCTGACAGTACCTGCACGCTTTGCATAATGTACTGTATCAGTGGGGATGATCGTGGTGTTGTGACATTTCATGAAATCAATGTACATTAGCAAGAAGGAGAAAGGAGTCAACTGCGGCCATCAAGGGTTAGCAGTTACAGTAATAACTTTTCTTCAAATGACACAACTAGACATCGTTTGCCTACCTACTGTAAATTGTATTGAATGTCACTGTGTGTGTGTGTGTGTGTGTGTGTGTGTGTGTGTGTGTGTGTGTGTGTGTGTGTGTGTGTGTGAGTGCGCGTGCGTGTTTTTTAAACATTTAGATCAAGGGTCTTCAACACGGGGTCTAGGACCCCAGAGTTACTACAGGGGGTCATCCAAATCTTTGAGTGATAGAAGCTTTTCTTCTTTTTTACATTAACCACTTGAACCCATATTCTGAGAACTTTAGCCGAAAATAGCAGATCTGCAAGCTCACAACGCCTCGCGCTGCGAGGCCTTGTGAGCTTGTAGATCAGTTATTTTCGTCGAAGAGGTTTTGGGGGAAAAAGAGCAGACTAAGTACAGAGTGAAAGGTCAAGTTTATTAAGTATTGACAGTTCAAGTGGTTAAATATCTGAAAACACAAATTGACATGAATCCAAAATACATGATTGTGCTGTCAAACAATTAAACTATGGAATCTCTGAAAAGGTTGTGGGGGTCCCTGCTTCATCTCTCTCTCAACTAAGGGGTCCTTGGCCTGAAAACATGGAAGAGGCCTGATTTAGATGTCTCTGTGTATAGTGTTGACTTAGGTATTAGCTCAAACTGAAGAGAGTTTGCCATGAGACTGAGACTGACCTATCATTTCCCAGTTTACAATCCCTTTTATACCCATATATGGAGATCCCTGTCTGTAGAACCAACCGTGTGCTGTGAGACGTCAGTACCTGTCTCTCAGTCCTTGTCCCCTTTTATGTGCATGAAAGGGATTCTATTAGTGTGGTTGCCCTAACAGGGCATCATCTGGGAATCAGATGTCGAGGTCAGCTCCATATATGGGGATCTAGGTGATGATCCAGTCGTCTCCATGTATGGATATCCAGGGTTTGATTTTTTGATGAGGTGATGTCACGTGATGTCACAAAGTCAACAAAATTGAGGCATTACCAGTGGTGTAAAGTAACTAAGTACATTTACTTAAATAATGTACTTAAGTACACTTTTGAGCTGTTTGTACTTTACTTGAGTATTTCCAATTTCCAATACTTTTACTTCTACACTACATCTCAGATCCAAATATTGTAATTTTACTCCACTGCATTTATTTGAGAACTTTAGTAGTTACTTTGCAGGTATACATTATAATATTATAAAACATACATTAACCACTTTAACTCTATTTTATACCTAGGGCTATTTGAAAATAGCCGATCTACAAGCTCACAACGTGCTGCATCGCAACGCGTTGTGAGCTTGTAGATCTGCTATTTTCTTGTTTTTTCGTGCCGGTTTTCATAGTTAACATTTCACAGTTTCTTCCTCTTTCATTTTACCCCTGCTAAATCCCATTCACATTCTTTTTTTCCTCTCTCCATCCGTCCCTCCCTCTCTTCTCTCTTCTCTCCATCACTCTGTTCTTTTTTCCCCCTCCGTCCCCATCCCTCTGTCCTCCACCTCTCCTTCCCTCTCTCTCTCATCCCCCCTTCATCCCGGTTCCCTTCATCACCGCGCTCATAAAAGTTGCTCATCCAGAAAGAACGGAGAGGAGAGGAGAGGAGAGGAGAGGAGAGGAGAGGAGAGGAGAGGAGAGGAGAGGAGAGGAGAGGAGAGGAGGAGAGAAGAGGCACGTGCACACATAGACATCAAAGGGGGCTTGAGCCCCTGCCCTTTTATCTGTCTGTAAAAAGTGCCCTCTCCAGACCATGAATGCAGTTTTTAATATGGTGAAAGAAACACTAATGCCCTCCTTTCCACGCCATTCCTGAAGGCAGCATTCAAAATAATTGCGACCGAAGTTCGCAGTTTACTATAAGAAACGTCACAGCTTGTCCGCGTCCGTGTAGAGTGTACACATTTTTACGGTTTATGGGTTTATTGGTTTGACATCATGCTCTGATGTCACTGTGATGTCAGGGGAACCACTCTAACAGAACGGGTTTGCCGCTCTGACATCACACTCTGGCTTCACTGTGATGTCACACATAATCCCTAACATGATACCCTTTTATGCCCATATATGGAGTTCTCTGATGTCATCAATATTAATGATGCCCTGATAGAGAGATCCCTGTGATGCCAGAGGGAACAAATCCCTTTCATGCCCATATATGGAGATATGGAGATCCCTGTGATGCCAGGGGAACAAATCTCTTTTATGCCCATATATGGAGATATGGAGATCCCTGTGATGCCAGGGGAACAAATCCCTTTTATGCCCATATATGGATATCCATGATGTCCACATCCCTGATGTCCACATCACTTTGCCTTGTCTCAACTCTCCTGAACTTGAATGCAGCATCCTATATTCAAAGAATTGTAATATCTGTGTAGAAATCCCAGAATTGACTTGATTATGCTTACTTCAGGGTGGTATCTAGCACCGAAAAAGGCCCTTTTAGGAAATGTCAGCCCCTGCCCCTCTATCATTCTCTGCACGTCCCTGGAAGGAAGGGGAAGAGAAGAATGGAGGGGGATGGAAGGGGACAGACAGACAGACAGACAGACAGACAGACAGACAGACAGACAGACAGACAGACAGACAGACAGACAGAGAGCTAGGAAGAAACCAAAGGAAAGAAAGTGAGATGGGGAAAATACACAAGGATGAAAGTGAGAGATAGAGACAGACAGAGAGAAACAGACAGAGAGAGAGAGAGAGAGAGGGTGTGGGGGAAAGAAAAGAGGGGGGCAGAAAGAATGGAGAGAATATGGCTATAGAGCGAGTCAGAGGATGGAGGGATGAAGGGAGGGAGGGGGGGGGGGGGGGGGTAGAAAGAGATGTGTTGTCAAGGTGACCGGTCACTGTCCTAATTCCTCTTTTAAAACACTGAAAAGAGGACTCTCTCTCTCTCTCTCTCTCTCTCTCTCTCTCTCTCTCTCTCTCTCTCTCTCTCTCTCTCTCTCTCTATCTCTCTCTCTCCCTCCCTATCTTTTTATCTTTCCTTCTCGCTCACTTCCCAATCTGTTTCTTTCTGCATTCGTTCCGTTTTCGTTGCGCTCTCCTTCCAAACTCTTTATCTCAATTCAATTCAATTCAATTCAATTCAATTCAATTCAATTCAATTCAATTCAATTCAATTCAGCGTTATTGGCACAAATGTAACAATTAATGTTACAATATTGCCAAGTGCAGAAATAAAGATAATAAATAGAACAGGAAAAAATATCAAAAATACAAATAAAACATTCAATGTAATAATACATTATACAAACTCTGTGTCTCTCTCTCTCTCTCTCTCTCTCTCTGGCTCTCTCATTTCACAAAACTAGTCTCTCAATGATTCTCCCACGGCCCCTCTCTCTGTGTTTGTGTGTGTGTGCGTGCCTGCGTGCGTGTGTGTGTGTGTGTGTGTGCGTGTTTTAATACAGGCCTATAAAAAATACATACTGTATAGGCCTACAATTCAAGAGATTTTCACAACTTTTCAAAAATAGCAGATCTACAAGCTCACAGTGCTGTGAGCAAGTATATCTGCTATTATTCAATAGCTAAAGTATAAAATAATTAAGGCCCCTCCACCTTGGGCCACTTTCCCCCCACTTGTGACGCCCCTTGCCTCACTGCACTGGCTACCAGTGACATTCAGAATTGATTTTTAAAACTACATTGTTTGTTTTTAAATCGCTGAATGGACTTGGAGCTTTTTATAACTTTGACCTCCTGTCTCCTCATCACCCACACAAAATCTTAGCTCTGCAGACAAGTTATTACTCGACTCCCCCAAGACGAACCTTGTTACAGACAAGGTTATAATAGTTTTGGATTTTTCCATTAGTTTTTATTTTTATTAGTTTTGAGGTTTTGTTTTCAATTACAGTTTAGTTTTAATTCGTTTTTAAAGTGAGGTTGCTAGTTTCGTTTCGTTTTTATTTTTTGAAAATGCTTAGTTTTAGTTTAGTTTTTATTAGTTTTAGTGTTAGTTTTAGTCTTTTACGGTATTTGTCAGGGGTGAGATAAAAAAAGCTCCGGAAAAAGTATTGTCTAATAAAGAAAATCAACAAAACATCATATTGTTGAATGGCAGGAATGTTGAGACATACAACTTCTCTCTTTGACCACACCATCTGGTGTTTTTTATTTTTTATTTCCACAAAAGACGAAAACTAAGGAGATTTTCTCTATAATTTTATTTTATTTTAGTTAGTTTTGTAAACACACAATACCGTTTCAGTTAGTTTTCGTTTTTTTAAAAAGCTTAGTTTTTATTTTTATTTCAGTTAACTAAAATGTTTTTTCATTCTAGTTTTCGTTTTTTAGTTAGTTTTCGTGTACTATAATAACCTTGGTTACAGAAGGGGACGGAGCATTCGCTGCTACTGCTAGGGCTCCCTTTTTTGTGGAACCAACTACCATTGGAAGTAAAACGGGCCACTTCTGTGCCTGCTTTTAAAAGTCTTTTAAAAATACATTATTTTATAATGGCTTTTAACTAGAATGAAGGTAGAGCTGGTTTATTTTATTATATTGTTCCTCTGTTTTTAATCATTGTATCATTTATTAAATGGAAATACTGCATGTGAACTTTGTGAAGCACTTTGTAAACTTGTTTTTAAAAAGTGCTATATAAATACAGTTTATTGCGACCGTCAGGTCGCAGTTACTATCAAAACCTCCACCGGCTGTCCGTCTGTCCGTCTGTCTGTCCGTCACGTCCGCCACCATTGCTCCTATCCATGCCAAACTTTGCACACACACTCCTTGACTGCCAAATCATTTCTCACATGGCCCTCTTCTAGCGCCACCATGAGGCCGATTCTTGCAAAACACATTTTTGCACACTGCTCCTACAAATGTTGCCCTAAAATCACGCAAAGCGGTACACAGTATGTCTACACTCATGTCATCAACATGGATCTGCCCCTTTTAGCGCCAACATCTGGGCGATCTTTTCAAACACATTTTTGGACACTGCTTATACAGATGTTGCCCTAAAATCACGCAATACGGTACACAGTATCTCTACAGTCATGTCATCAACATGCATCTGTCCCATCTAGTGCCACCATCAGGCCGATCTTTGCAAAACACATTTTTTGGACACTGCTCCTACTGATTTTGCCCTAAAATCACGCAAAGCGGTACACAGGATCTCTAAAGTCATGTCATCAACATGGATCTGTCCCATTTCCCATATTCCCTCCTGATCGGCTACCATTGCCTTCTAAAGTTTGTGTATGTCGCAATGGTTATTGCGACCGTAGGTCGCACTTACTACAGAAAGCTCCACCAGGTGTCCGTGCGTCAGTCAGTCAGTCCGTCCGTCACACGTCAGACGTCACACTTTTGCCCTGCTCATATCTCCGCAACCGTTGCCCCGATCCATGCCAGATTTTGCACACACACTCCTTACCTGCCAAACTACAACCCCCGGAGTTCCAGGGACCCCCAGGTCCCTGGGGGACCCCCAGGTGTAAAAAAAATACCAAATGTGCAAAAATGACCAAATGACCACCCCCACGGGGCTGCTCACGGGGAATTCCCGGGGACCACCCACTCCTGCTACTCCAGAACGGATGCAAAAGTGGTGGCGCCCCCAGTGGAGGACCCCCTCCACTGCAGCTCACATAAAATGCCCTAACTCGGCCTAGGAGCGTCCGGGAGAGCCGGGGCCGGTACCTATTCGTCCGCCAAGGCAACGCGGAGACCCCACCCCTCATTTCTCACATGGCCCTCTTCTAGCGAGACCTACGGTCGCTTATCTCCCGATTAGGGAGTCTTACTGGTAATAAAGTTGTTCTCTGCAACACTTGGACGCATACAAGGTGCAACATCCATTTGCCTTCCAGTAGCCTACAGTGGTTCTCAAACTTTTGAGGCCGTGTGACCCGCCAAAATAATTGCGACCGTAGGTCGCATTTACTATCAAACCCTGCACAAAGTGTCAGTCCGTCAGTCAGTCTGTCTGTCACACCTCACACGTCACACTCTTGCCCTGCTCATATCTCCGCAACCGTTGCCCCGATCCATGACAAATTTTGCACACACCTTCCTTACCTGCCAAACTACAACCTCCAAGGACTCCCGGAGCTCCAGGGACCCCCAGGTCCCTGGGGGACCCCCAGATGTAAAAAATGACCAAATGTGCTAAACTGACCAAATGACCACCCCCACGGGGCTGCTCACGGGGAATTCCCGGGGACCACCCACTCCTGGTGCTCCAGAACGGATGCAAAAGTGGTGGCGCCCCCAGTGGAGGACCCCCTACACTGCAGCTCACATAAAATGCCGTAACTCCGGCTAGGAGCGACCGGGACAGCTGGGGCCGGTACCTATTCGTCCGCCTTGCCGGCGCGGAGACCCCACCCCTCATTTCTCACATGGCCCTCTTCTAGCGCCACCATGAGGCCGATTCTTGCAAAACACATTTTTGGACACTGCTCCTACAATTTTTGCCCTAAAATCACGCAAATCGGTACACAGTATGTCTACACTCATCCCATCAACATGAATCTCTCCCATATAGCGCCACCTCCAGGCCGATTTTTAAAAACACATTTTTGGACACTGCTCCTACAGATTTTGCCCTAAAATCACGAAAATCACTACACAGTATGTCTACACTCATGTCATCAACATGGATCAGGAAGATTTTGGCAAAACACATTTTTGCCCTATTTGTGGAGATAAGTGACCTACGGTCGCTTATCTCCCGATTAGGGAGTGTTACTGGTCAGATAGAGCAAAGTTTGAAGCCGATTGGTCAGGCAGTAAGATATAGGCCTACACACACTCACTCACTCACTCATTCGCTCTCATTCAGCGACTTTGGACATTCTTATGGGAGGTTAACTTACCCTGGCAAATATTCATTACTACAATTAAAAACTATAAGACTAAAGGTAATAAAGTCTAAACCAAAACTTTTTTGAAGCGGTGAAAACCGCTTCCTATGAGTGGCTTTGTGTGTATCACGCCCATATATGGTCATTTTAGTCCAGAATGAACAGGCTTTTTCAAAAACAGAATGTCCGTTTAATTACCATATATGGTGATCTCAGTCCAGAATGAACAGGGTTTTTCAAAAACACAATGTATGTCACCTCATGTCCATATATGGTCACTCCAGGCCAGAATGAACAGTTTCTTTCTGTCCCGTACGTGCAGAATATCAGTCCAAAATGAATAGGCTTTTTCAAAAAGCAAAATGTGTGTCCCATGTCCATATATGGTCATTTCAGTTCAGAATGAATAGGCTTTATCTGTCCTGTACGTCCAGAATATGTGTGCGGTGTCCCTCCCGGTCAGATGAATGGATACTTTGAGGATTGGTCAAGCTTCACATGATAATTTGGCCTTACTACTAATAATAAGATTCACCGCTTCACTTCGAAACGAGGTTTGATTTTTTCTTTTTCGAAAAACTTGCAACACCACTCTTTGAAACCGAATTAAACCTAAACTGAATTTGAGTGTGTTTTACCATGTCCATTTCTGTTTGAAATGATCATTTAACTGCCTTCACTAAACAATCTTGGATACGCTGAACCCACAAAGCACTGTATGTGCCAGTTCTGTAATACATAATAAGTATTGAACAGAAATGGCACATTGCACTTCGTAGTATATGATTCTTTAAAACCAGTAAGACGCATAAGGGCGAAAAGCACCATGGTAGCACCTAGCCTGACACTTCGCACATCACCACCCCCTGCTGGTGGGTGGTGTGTAGTGTGGACTGAAGCTGCACACATTTTAATCTATTTCGAAAGCGCCCAAAGAGCGGGCGCATTGAATGGGCCAATCAGGGTTGTATGCTTGGGGCACATGGTGTGGCTGCTCCGGTCCCAGCCCCCTCCAAACAGAGCTCTTGAGCTCACGTGAGACTCGCTCGTGGACTCTGATTGGTGTCCTCTGCCCACGTGAGAGTCTAGTGGACTCTGATTGGTCCGTGAAAACTGTCATGGCGGAGTCAGACTCGACTCGTATTATTTTAATAAACTATGAAATAGTGCCGTTTCTTCACGTTTTAATACCATTTTGCACTAACGTAAACATGCAGACATATAATATGTTATGAGAAATAACGTATTTTTGCAATGTCACGCCACGTCGCCGTCGCGTGTGTGTGTGTGTGTGTATGTGTGTGTGTGTTTGTGTGTGACGTCAATAGGCTTTAGCCCCCCCCCCCGCCGAAATAGAATGTCTGCCCTCAATTTCAGACTCTCATCCCGAAGTGAAACGTAGTGTGAGATGTCTGGCGCTCGCAGTCAGGCAAGGTAGCACCATCTTGGCTTAAAGCCAAGAGGCTTGCTAGAGGCATGAAACCATGTGACTTCCATAGGGAATGAATTGGACTACCTCCTACCCCCTCATCCCCCAAGGAGAGTGACAGTGTGAATGCAGCCCCAGAGTTCATCGAAGTGTCCTTGAACCCCTAGTCTCGCGTGGCCAGACTCTTGACTCCCGCGATTTGCAAATGCTCCCGTCATACAGTCTGGGGCGACGGAGGTCTTACGATGAGTATCCGGATAAAGCGGATGTGAAGCCTCCTCCCCACTTCCGTTTTGTTTTTAACATTGCATTTTAACAACAAATTTAATGAATGAAAATGCCAGCTTCCATCACTCGCTGTTCAGGAGCTGTAGTTCCAGACTCTATATAGCATTCGGAGATTGTGGAATAGTTGTCTGGCTACGCGTAGTCTCGCGTAGCCAGAAAACTATTCCACAAAAGTTAAAAACTAAACGGAAGTAGGGAGGAGGCTTCACTTCCACTTTATCCGGATACTCATCATAAGACATCCGTCGCCTCAGACTGTATGATGGGAGCATTTGCAAATCGTGGGAGTGAACAGTCTGGCCACGTGGGACTACTGAACCCCTAATTTCTCCCGAGGTGCGGGTTGGTGCCTTGAACGGTTGCCTCCGCCAATCGGTGTATGAATGTGTGTGTGAATGGGTGAACATAATGCACAATCTATGTAAATCGCTATGGATAAAGGCGCTATATAAATAGACCATTTAACTTTTTCTTGTTTAGCTGTTGATCAACTTCAACAGCTCCTCTCGCTCTACCTCCATGCTGGAGATGCCATCGTCCTCCTCCGCCCTGTAGTAGCCCAGGAACTCGTCGAGAAGCGCCTCGAGGTCCTCCGCCTGACATAGGTCCTCCCTCAGAGGGCTGCTTGACTCCATCATGGTGGAGTTGGTACCTGACTCCATTATAATAGAGGTGGTGCTACCTGACTCCATAATGTTGTTGACAGTATCTGACTCCATAACGGTGTTGATAGAATCTGACTCCACAATGGTGTTGACAGTAACTGACTCCATCATAGAGGTGGTGCTATCTGACTCCATAAGGGTGTTGACAGTATCTGACTCCATAAGGGTGTTGACAGTATCTGACTCCATAAATGTGTTGACAGTATCTGACTCCATAAATGTGTTGACAGTATCTGACTCCATAATGGTGTTGACAGTACGTGACTCCATAACGGTGTTGACAGTAAGTGACTCCATAACGGTGTTGACAGTACGTGACTCCATAACGGTGTTGACAGTACGTGACTCCATAACGGTGTTGACAGTAAGTGACTCCATAACGGTGTTGACAGTACGTGACTCCATAATGGTGTTGACAGTATCTGACTCCATCATAATAGAGGTGGTGCTACCTGACTCCATCATGATGGAGACGGTGGTATCTGACTCCATTATGGTGTTGACAGTACGTGACTCCATCATGGTTGTGGTGGAAGTGATAGTGGTGTTATTTGGACCTACAGAGCTTACCCCGTCCTTCTCAGCAGTGAAGGAGGAGAAGGTGGAGCAGAACAGCTGTGAAGCCGGTTCTTCATCCACGCGTCGTCGTGGTTGTTGTTGTCGTTCTGCGTAACCGAGGCCGTCGTTGTTGCCGTCGTCGCCTTGTTCTTCAGGCACGGTTGGCGTCTGCGGCTGAGCCTGAATCATGGCTGCTGCTTCCATCTCCTCACAGAACTGGAGGTCTGGGGTCCTCACGCTCACCCCGGCAGTGCGGGGGCCGAGGCTGCTGCTCGGTGGGAGGACACTAACCTCCACCCCGGTGCCGGGGCAGAGGCTGCTGGGTGGGAGTGGGAGTGGGAGGCCCCTGACCAGCCGTGGTTTGCGGTGACGGAAGCGGCAGTCAGGACGCTGGCAGCCGGCCTGCCGGTACTCGGAGCGACACGGTTTCATGTGGAGGCCACGCCCCTTTTGCCTTTGCCATCGCCTGGGACCGTTAGCCATGGTTTAACTACTGTTAATTACTAAATATATATATGTGTATAAACTATTACTAATAATAACTCCTAGCAAACGTGTGGAGAGAAATGACAACGGTTCGGTGACAGTTGCGGCCTTAAATATCCACCGAGGCGTGATGTAAGGTTTCATCTCTCAGCCAATCACGCGTGAGATCGGAACATCCTATATTAAAATTGGCAGGGCCGGCATGCGGGGAGGACCTCTGACATTACGTTCATGTCACCATGACTCAGCCATAACCATATAAGGAGTTACCAATGCAGCTACGCAAGTGTGTTGTATAACCTCAGTGTGCCGCCATGGTATCAACAAACAAATCAGTAATCTCCATATATGGGCACAAATGGGGCATGCCCATATATGGGCATATCCTTATCACATCAGGGATCTCCATGGGCATAAAAGGAACAAGGACAGATAGAGATACATAGATATCCATATATGGGCATAAAAGGGACAAGGACTGACGACATCCTGTATACAGAGACCTCCATATATGAGCACATCAGCATGCTCATACAGTATGGGCACAAAGGGGACATGGACTGACATAGATCTCCATATATGGGCATATGTATCAGTCAGATCGGCGGTGGTCCACATGACAGAAATGTTGAAATAAAGCTTAAAAATACAGGTCTGGTCTGGCATGCTTTCTGTGTGTCCGTGCGTGTTGAAAATCAAATCCCTGTATTGGGTCATCAGTGCATGTTAATATCCATAATGTGTGTATTTGACTCTCCGCCACACTTGAGTCGCAGCCCCAGCCTTGAAGCCTCAAAAGGTCAAGTATGTCCCTCATTACATGAAAATATTCTTTGGAGTAATGGTTAAGATAGTGGACTCTCACGCGGGAGGCTCGGGTTCAGAGCCCGGGAGAGGACATTTGCATCACCTCTGTTACATAGGTATGTGTATTTTGGGCCCTCAAGGGCAGCGGCGACCCACCCATTATTTTATTTTTTTATATAGGATAGGATAGGATAGGATAGGATAGGATAGGATGCCTCTGGCTTCTGTATGTGTGGCGCCAACATTTTGCTTAGCTGTCTAGAAGCAAAATGTTGTCCGTTTGTGTCTGACATTAATCTTGCAAACCACCGGACCGATCAGAGACAAAATATGTTGTGCACCTGACTACATGTCCACTTACAAAATGATTCTTTTATAATTTGGGAAATATTTAACTTAATAATGGAAGTCAATGTGGACTGGAGTAGACACAAACAAGAAGAAGTATGTGCCACTTTTGCTTGTTTGTTTGACCATTGATTGTTGATTTTGTTGAGCATTTTGTCTGCTTGCTTGACCTTTTGTGTGTTTGTTATCCCTGCCAGGCCAAAGCCAAGGAGAGAGATTTATGTCCACCTGCTACCGGCAAGTAGTCCCACTCCCAGAAAACATTTCAGTTGAATTTCATAATGGAAGCGAATGGCGATCAGACCAGGCGAAAAAGATCCTTGCCCAAAATATGGAGTCATACGTCATCATTTAGATCCGTCATCTAAGGGCTCACATATCATAGACTGTCTTATAGATACAATATGCAATCAATCCACTGAGACCAAGAACCTCTCTAGCCAGGAACACATTTTTGTTCAGTACAGTACATGTACAGTATGCAGCAACATAATTGTTTTAGTAATTTCTTTATAATATTTGACGTTTTTCAGAAAACCTACTGTAGGTCAGGCCTAAATGGGCTAGTTGGTTGTTTGCTTGAACCACTTTGAACCTGGTGTCCCTGTTCTGCATAATGCCATTACAGGTGATAAAACAATATTAAAAAAGAAAAATCACAAGATTTTCTTTTTCTTTTCTTTTTATATTTAACAGATACAATACAATTAAATCCAGATCTACAACTTTACAACGTCTCTCCATGATAGGGCTTAAATATTAACCATTAAAATAAATCATCCTTCTCTCTCCATTTCCCCCTCCATTTCTCTCTTTTCTCTCCATCTCTCTCTCTCTCTCTCTCTCTCTCTCTCTGTCTTTGCCAGGAGGGTTTTGTCTTCAGAGCCTGATTGATGATGGTTGCCTACGGTTAACCGTTGTGTCCCGCTTTCTGTTTAGACAAAAATACTTTCTTTCTACCCCCTCTCTCTCTCTCTCTCTGTCTCTCTCTCTCTCTCTCTCTCTCTCTCTCTCTCTCTGTCTCTCTCTCTCTGTCTCTCTTTTTCTCTCCTCTAAAAGTTTTCAGGATTTTTTTTCTCCAAACCACCTCCGTGAAAGTCAACCGTTCTCTGTGTCTACCCCTTCCTGGCCGTGAGTAACATAAATAAACAATAACCTCTTTTTTATCCCTTCTTTCCCCCTCTCTTTCCCTCCCTCCCTCTTTCCATCTCAACCCCAGGTTGCTGCTTTCCGTGTTTCCATTATCTCTTTAGCAGTGTGGTAGTCGAGTCCAGCTAAAGCCAGTCAAGACCAAGTCCAAGGCAGGGCGAGACCGAGACACGACCGAGTGTGGGAGGGGATCGAGTCCGAGTTGAGACCAAGACCAGATAAAAATACAATTAAAATCCTCATTTGATCCTCATCAGTGGCGTCAGTTCAGAAACAGCTAAGGTATGGCAACATGACTGGAAGGCGCGCGTGCAAGACACCAGTCATGTTGCCATACCTTAGCAACAGGCATGATACATTTATTTTAAGAAGTACATTCTATTTTTTTCCCTGTTTCTATGGTTTCTTGGGCTGGATATGGCAGCCTGGAACGGTTGTTCAAGTGCAGCTAAACTTGGCATGTTAGTAAACATGCCACGATTAACAATAATGCATTGCACCTGTGCAGCTGACCTGCGGAACCTGGGAATATACCATTTTATCAAGATGGGGAGAATACAAGTGTGGAGAATATAATTATAACACCTTGTTAAAGTGACCATTTTGTTAAATTTTGCACTTTATTTTCTGTAATTTAACAACATAATAACCAGCACAGATAGACAGAGAGACATTCATGGATTTATATTTAAAAGTAACTTTTGTTTTCCCCCTGGACCCAGGGTATGGCAGCTCATTGGTATTGTGGAGACAGACATGAAACATGGAGAGATAAGTGGCATGAAGCAAATGGCATGCACCATTTACACACATAATCTAGTAATTCATTAAAATGGGTATAATACAATGATTTCATTGCATTGTATAGCGACTCTTGACTCAAGTGGACTGGAAGAGTCCAGAGTCCAGAGTCCCTTAGTCCGAGACCGAGTCAAGAACGAGTAAAATCATGGGCGAGACCAAGAAGAGACAGAGTAAAATTCAGGCTTGAGACCTGACTCAAGACGAGTCATTGACTCGAGTACTACAACAGTAGTCTTTAAATAGAAACGTAGATAGATGAAAATGAACGGCAGACAAAAAAAGCATTGTACAGCATCATGGTTACCTGCACAATATACAGTACCTTTATGCAGTTAAAGAGGCAGTGCCATAGTTGTGTACTTTTTCTGGTTTTCATGTGTCTAGGTCGGTTGACAGTACTTCATTAGACCCCCTGGTGTGTTTTTTTTTATTTTATTTTTTTTATCCCACGATTTTGTAACCCATTTTTTCACCCTGTGCCAATTGCCTAAGCTGTAATCCTGGGCTCTGCTCTCCCTCTGCCTGGTGTGGTTGTTATGAGCAATTATGTATTCCCTTTGTATTTTGCATTTCTTCCTCGAGGCTGCCACCTTGTGGGTCAAAAGTGCCGATCCAAAAAGACAGATAGAGTGACATCATATAATCATCCCCTCCCCTTTTACCATTCACCAAACACTGTGGGTGTGGCTAAATTCAGCTTGGTCACCACCCACCATGACAAACAGGCATACTAAATGAACTGGTGGGTGTGGCCACATAAGAACCTAATTTTAACTCTTTCTGTACACTTTTTTGGGAAAAAAAAAAATCTTCCTCCTAGTATAATAATACCTGATAATCATGTTTTTTTTTGGGGGGGGGGGGGGGGGGGGGGGGTCAGTCATGGCACCCCATCTTTAATAAAGTATGAGTGGATGGATGGATGGGTGGCTGGGTGGGTGGGTGGATGGAGGGAGGGAAAGAGGGATGGAGGGAAGGAGGGATGGATGAGTGGATAGACAGGTAGTTGGTTTGTTCATTAAACGGAGAGTGTGTTTTAATGTTTATTTCATTATTAACACGTAATCAGGAACATCAATCACTCTGACAGGCTCCTATTGTCAAACCACTGTCACACACTGAGCCCGCGTGCGTGCGTGCGTGCACGCGCGTGTGTGTGGGGGCGTGCGTGCGTGCATCAGCGTCTTTGTCTGGGTGTCTTTGTTATGCATGCATATCACTGAGAGACCCTGTGTGTGTGTGCGTACGTGTGTGCGTGCGTGTGTGTGTGCGTGTGTGTGTGCGTGTGTGTGTGTGTGTGTGTTTATTTTCTTCCTTACAGCTAAGCGTTCAAATCAATAGTCTCAGACTTTCAGGACTTAAGGGAAAGGACAAAGGACAAAAGGCAAGGGGACGAGGGAAAGAGATAAACAACAGTGATATCATGATGCCAACGTCGTCGCTTCTCTGGACTAAGGGTCCGTTTACATAGCGTCTTTGCAACGAGAATTCCGCAAAATGAAAAGTCAGATAAGCCTTCCGTTCAGACGACAACGGCATTTTCGGGGGTTCAAAACGGAACGAAGTAAGACCAGAATGTTGGGTGGAAAAGCTGACTCCCCTCTCCCCTAGCGTCACAGTGTGAACAACAGAAACGCAAGAAACGACAACACACGTGGGCAAGCCCCACCCTGCCAGCGTGTGATTGGCTGAAAGACTTGCATGCAGCAGTCCAACTCACTACAGTCCCTTTGAGCCGCATTCGGACGCAGAAGCAGTCCCCTGGTCAAAATGTACAGTTCTGTCCATAACGGTACATAACTCAGTAGCGGCGCTGAGTCGGCTCATGCGCCGGTCGCACTCTGGGTCGGCTCATCGGCGCGCCTCCGTCATGGATAATAATTTAATAATAATAACTTTATCGCCGCAAAAAAAAGGTTGTCCGCGTGGCGGAAAAAAGTAGCTCAAGCAGGATGCAAACCCATGGTGCATGGATTGGAAACACAGTGTCTAGTCCACTAGGCCACTGATCTGGGGCTGAAAATGGCATTCAGTCTGTATTAGTAGTGTGATTCAAAATAACGGCGCAGTTCGGCCAGTGGAGACGCCCCTCTCGTTCCGCTTGCCTCTGATTGGCCCGTGGCGGCACCCGGGTGGGGACGCTGTCATCTCTGTCAGGCACGTAGCGCGTTACTTTATTAACCCGACACGTTATAAGTTATCTTGAGTATGACAGTAGTTCGGGTTTTAATGTTAAAGTAAAGGCGAATTCGAATAAGCTTTAAGGAAATGCTGAGTATGAACGTTAATTCACATTTTATGGTTTCCTTAATTGTTTCCTACAGCCCATGTTTTACAACTGTATTACATTTTTGGCTGTTGTAAATAAACAGTTATATATTCTAAGTTATGTCTGCATTTTGTAGTGGTGAACAAAACAAGACAGTATATTTTTATCTTTTCAAAGTGTGTTGTGAGCCGTTTTCACTAATTCTAATTTCTCTTTTGTACCATGCCAACCCATTAAAAAAAAAAACAGCACAGAAGATAAATAAAATGAGAGGCCTTTCAAAGTACAAGTGTCAAGTTTATTTTGAGCACAGCACAAAATTGTCAAGTGCAGGCTTTATATATGCGTGTGTGTTGTTAAGCTCTATAGAGTATAGGGGCGTCTCCACTGGCCGAACTGCGCCGTTATTTTGAATCACGCGTATTAGTAGGAGAGGAAAAGCCTAGAAAGTGATATAAGATACAGGAAATGACCTGATATGAGTGGCATCATTTGCATCTAGAGTGGCAAAACATTGAGGGCTCTATTTTGATTGTCTTAAGTACCAGCTCTTATGACTTAACTTAAAGGCCTGTCCATACTGTCTCCGACTACCGAACTTTTCGTCTGAGAGTTCCGACTTTCCGACATGCAGCTTTCCGAACTCTAATTCGGGGTAATGCTTTTCAGAACATGCAAGTTTTGTAATTTTCAAGTTGAACCAGACCTTTCCGATGAAAATGTCGGTGGTCGGAGACAGTATGGACAGGCCTTGAAGTTAAGGCATAAGAGCTGGTACTTAAAGGACAACTTTAGTTTTTTACAACAGGGTTCATATTTTAGATAGTAATTTAAGAATATAAAAGATGAGTGTTAAAATGATTTCATTTACTTCTTTCTATTGTTTTATAGATTCTTATTTCAGTGGTTTGGGGCATGCGTACAAGTGGCTAAATATGTCATTTTACACAGAATAAGCCCATTCCCAAGATACAACGCAACCTTTCATGGTTGGATGTGACTTATGGGGGCTAGAAGTGTTACTGTAAATAACAATGAAGAAACTGCTGGCTTATTGTGTCTAAAAAGACATATTTAGCCACTTGTACGCATGCCCCCATGCGTACGCATGCCCCACATTTTAGCATGGTAAACGCGATAAAACAAAAGAACGAAGCAAATGAAAACATTTTTACTCTCACTTTTTCTTTTCTCTAATTACAATCTAAAATATGAACCCTTGTTGTAAAAAAACACAGTTGTCCTTTAAGACAATCAAAATAGAGCCCAATGCAGCATGAAGCTCTTGTTGGGAAACTCCTCGTTACTCCTCATGACTCCTTCTGACTCCTCGTGACTCCTTCTGACTCCTCGTGACTCCTCGTGACTCCTACTGACTCTGTTTATTTGCCACTCAGAAGGCGTTCCCGCATAACTTCCGGGGTACGATGATGTCAAATGCATACGCTCTACTGAAGGAAGCAGCAGTAGGGGCAATGGCGCCGCCAAGAATAAGGCGGAATAGACGTCCAGATAAACGTCCAGAACAGCACTCTGTGGACGTTGATTTTCAAGGTTCTCCTCTGCTTATAAAAGGGTTTGTGAGGTCACATCACCTTATTGGTCCGAGAGGGCACGCGTCACAAGGACACAATCTATATTCTGTGTCGTATTTAGTTTTCATATAAACTTCCCTAATATATATGCACACACAGCATGCCCACACACACACACACACACACGCACACACACACACACACACACACACACACACACACACACACACACACACACACACACACACACACACACATGCGTGCAGCCGTGCACGCACACGTGCACACAGGCATACACACACGCATGCACGCACACACACACACATAATCAGAGGCCAAATCATTAGTAGCAGGTTAATTAGTGTTATAATTAATTAGCCGGAAGACTTGGTAGGTGTGTGTGTATGCGTGTTCTGCTTGTGTGGGTGTTCTTTGTGCACGTGTGTGTGTGCGTGCGTGCATAGAGGTGGAGAGTTAAATCATATTAATTTCCACATTGATTAAGCTATAAAGAGGACTTTTAACTGGAGGGGGTGTACAGTATAGTATATCACACCACTGAACGAACATCGCCATTTAAATCTACGTATTAATTAAAACAGGAGTGTGTGTGTGTGTGTAAGTGAGCGAGCGAGCGTGTCTGAGAGTGTGTGTGTGTGTGTGTGTGTGTGTGTGTGTGTGTGTGTGTGTGTGTGTGTGTGTGTGTGTGTGTGTGTGTGTGTGTGTGTGTGTGTGTGTGTGTGCGTGTGTGTGTGTGTGTGCGTGCGTGCGTGCGTGTGTGTGTGTGTGCGTGCGTGTGTGTGTGTGCGTGTGCGTCTCACAGGAGCGTGATGTTGAGTTTTCTCAGAGCGAAACGGGATCAACACTTTAAATGCAGAGATAAAAGGCAGAGGGAGGGAGAGAGAGAGAGAGAGAGAGAGAGAGAGAGAGAGAGAGTTTGAAGGAAGGAAAGAGTGGAGTGGAGCATGAGGGAGGGAATGAGCGAGAGTCATAGATAACGTGCAGGAGGAAAAGAAGGAGAGAGGAAAAAGAAAAAGCCGTAGAGTTATTGGATGAGCGCCAACAAGTCTTTGAAACTGTCGATTGCATCTGATATTAGCTATAGTTTAGCTTTACAGCGTTATAGCTAACTTTTCTAATGTAAGATAACGCTCGGTAATAACGACTTAGGAAACTTTCCGCCGTGCGTTAGAGTTGAAAGCAGCCGTCAGAGATTGATGGAATTATCACGTTTTAAAGAGTCGCAATTAATCGACTGATTTACTTTGAGCCGCGGGAGACGAGAGAGGGGTGGAGGCTATAGCGTGAACCGGCGGATTCAACTCTCTCCCACTCTGCGAAAACTTTATCCAAGCGGTCCGTTGAGACGCACATGAGGGTTGGGGGGAGAGTTTCCCACAAAGTCCGAGTTTTAGAGGACATCTTGTCACTCATGTCATGTCTGAAATAAATTACTCTGAAACCAAACGAGTCCCGAATGTAAGCGGAATTAGCCGTAGTAATAAGCCATATGCTAATGGGTTAGCAGTCAATGTAAAGTAGGTTAACCAATTTAGACCTGGGAGCGTGTCTGTGTGGCTTTAGATTTCAACCACTTTAACCATTATTTTACAAAATTGCAGATATACAAGCTCGCACTTGTAGATCTGCTATTTTTGAAAAATCCCTAATCTTGAATACCGTATATCTTTTATGAAGCGAACATTTGTAACAACATTTGCTTCTAGGGGGTGCCTGATACATAATATTTCGAGGCGGGGGTCGGTGGCCAAATACATATAATTCTAGGGGTCCTTGACGTGGAAAAAGTTTTAGAACCACTGACGATAGAAACATACGTATTTTCAAATTCCTTAGAAGGTTGTAGAAGACATTTATAGAATCGGGTCAAAAATAGCAGATCTACAAGCTCGCAGCGCGGCACCGAGTGCTGTTTTTCAATAGCTAAAGCATAAAATACTGGTTAAATCGGTTCAAAACGGAGGCTTTCCCGGTAGTGCTGGCTTAAATGGAAGGCTGTCGGCAAGTGGGTCAGCGTCGGTCTAAAGTTAGATGGGTCTACACTGCTAAATAAGCCTTGGGTCACCACTAAAGTAGATTCAATACGGCAGAGTTCCTGTGACTCTTTGCAAAGAGTTTTTTTTTTTTGGTGTTGCTGACTTTGTTCAGGTAAGTACATAGAAAGTGTTTCACAAAGTCTGGGGGTCACAGAAATAATGAGACAGTAGATTAGAGGGGAGGGGCGGGGAGAGGAGAGGAGAGGAGAGGAGAGGAGAGGGCTCAGACACGTTCACTTCACACTCTTAGCCCAAATCAAAAATTAAATACTAAATAAAAGAAAGAAACATATGGCAACTGATGGTTGGAACTCCGAATTTACGCACATTTCTATAGCGGTTTCAAATCTGATTTCTGAAGATAAGTCTCAGTCTGGACACTAATAAGGCCCTGTTCAAAATGGCAGCCCCAAATCCAGCCCAAATATAAAGTCCTATCCAGATTGGAGTCGCATTAGTTTCACGCAGAAAAGTGATTCATATCTGATTTGTGGGAATCGATCATGTGTTTGTTTTGCTGTTCAGAATGATTCCGGCATACGGTCACAACACCAGAGGGAGCTCCACTTTGATCTCATTCCCCCCACATTCGGCACAAAAATGGGGATGAAATCATTCTACTGTTATGCCTCCAAAATGTGGAATGTGCCACCAGCATCAGCCATCAAAAGGTGTACAGTAACTCCCTACCCTCTTTCAAACTGCCATAAATGAGCACCTGTCTGCAGTTTACAACTGGTCTAAGACTAGTTTTCTAGCACAGTGGTTCTCAACCTGTGGGTCGGGACCCCCAGGGGGGTCTCCAAATTAGTTTGGGGGGTCCCCAGATGATTAACTTAATAATAATGTGCAACATTGTTTTCTCACTCAACAGTAAACAAACCAACATAAAGTTTAAGTGTATAGAGCAGGGTTCCCCAATAGGCGGCCCGCGGCCCATTTGCGGCCCACGGGCGGCTACTGTCTGGCCCCCACCAACCCCAGTAATATTGGTGGTATAAGAGCAGCAACAACACTAGTATATCGTCATTGTCAGGTGGAAAACCCGTATCTCAAAATGTGTACGTTCTTTCGCAAAGTAAAGCTCTGCTTCATCAAACAAGGCCGTCTCACAAAAGTAGTGAAAACAGCTGTTTTCACTAGTTTAAATCATTTTTAAAATGATAAATGCAAAACGAACGGTTTTGGACATACAAGATTTTCACCCGACAACGACGATATCTGAACTGTCACTGGAGTAGCGGGAACGCCACCGCCGCCCCCTGCAATGTTGTGGCCCTCGGCTTGGTACCCTAGACATAATTTGGCCCTTGGGGAAAACTAATTGGGGAACCCTGGTATAGAGGGTAGGGATGCCCCGATCAGGGTTTTTTTGCTCCCGATCCGATACCGATCAAATATTATTGCTTCCGATTCGATCCCGATCTTTCCCGATCCGATCTTTTGGCAAGGCATTAAGAAGAAAAAAAAATTCTATTCATTCTATCACTTGGTTCTCAACCTTTTCAGGCCGTGACCCCCAAAATAATCATATTTTAACTGGGGACCCCCGACCCTGAAGAGTTGAGGAAGTATATTTTGTATAACACGGTTCTATTGTGAAAATAGCAGATCTACATGCTCACAACGCCTCGCAACGCGAGGAGTTGTGAGCATGTAGATCGGCTATTTTCACAATTTCTGGCTTTAATATTTGACAATTTGGCCAATGTTTAATTTGTCATTTTAGAGGTATTAAAAAGTCCTTAAAGTTGTACCATGTAACTTTTTTTATAAAACAAATCTTAAAATTGTCCTAACTGTTAAATCGCTAAAGTTTTAGAACACCCACTCCGTGAATTTCAGCCTGTAAAGCCTTCTCTATATATGTAAACTGCGATCCTTGCCGGGGACCGGATCTCGCGCCAAAATTGCGTCATCACACTACCGGCCAATCACAGCGAGGGTTATACAACTGCCGGCCAATCACAGCGCATCTTGAAGTGGGGTCGCTATGGCAGCCATATTTGTTGTCGCCCGTTTGTACCATCCCTTCTCTAGGTAATTTCGCCTACCAGGCAGGGTGAAGGAGTCCGTATCTCTGGAATTACTGAACGCACAGGAACAAGGGACCCCTCAAAAGATAGATCTCAGCGAGGTGGAGGCAGACGCGGGGGTCTGAAGGTACGAAAAACGGCCGAAAGACGCGGACGCGACCGCGGTTTGCTATAGGGCTAATGACCACTAGTTGGGCATCTTACACAGTATAGCTTTAATTTTTCACTTTCGAAATGTGCAGATACCCTCTATACACTTAAACTTTATGTTGATTTGTTTACTGTTGAGAGAGAAAACAATGTTGCACATTAAGTTAATCATCTGGGGACCCCCCCAAAATAATTTGAGGACCCCCCTGGGGGTCCTGACCCACAGGTTGAGAACCACTGAGCTAGTTGACAGTGCAGAGAGACATAATTGCCTTCCTTTGATCCATTAGCAAGGGGCCAATTACTACTTATTGGCATCAGCTGCCAGCTGTACACAATCACCTTCCCTCTGCAGTGCTCTGTCTGTCTCATTTCTCCAAAAGCCCTTGAATATGATTGAAAATGATTAAGGATTACTGTGATTATGGTAAGCTTACATTTCATATCGCATTCACCTTACCTGTGACTTTCAGTACTCCCAGAAAATATTTTTTTGAAAAAAAAAAAGAAAAAAAAAATTGATTTTTTTTTCCCCCCGATCTCCGATCTTATAAAAGCGGCCATATCGGCGGCCGATCCGATCACGTGATCGGGATCGGGCAACACTAATAGAGGGTATCTGCACATTTCCAAAGTGACAATTTAAAGCTATACTGTGTAAGATGCTCAACTAGTGGTCATTAGCCCTATAGCAAACCGCGGTCGCGTCCACGTCTTTCGGCCGTTTTTCGTACCTTCACACCCCCGCGTCTGCCTCCACCTCGCCGAGAGCTATCTTTAGAGGGGTCCCTGGTTCCTGTGCGTTCAGGCATTCCGGAGAAACGGACTCCTTCACCCTGCCTGGTAGGCGAGATTACCTTTTGAGTATAGAGACACACGGGCGACTACAAATATGGCGACCCCACTTCAAGATGCGCTGTGATTGGCCGGCAGTGTATAACCCTCGCTGTGATTGGCCGGTAGTGTGATGACGTAATTTTGCCGGGAAATCCCGCCCCTGTCACGGCTAAGTAGAAAACATATAAAGAGAAGGCTTCAGAAGCTGAAAATAACGGAGTGGGGGTTCTAAAACTTTAGCGATTTAACAGTTAGGACAATTTTAAGATTTGTTTTATAAAAAAAGTTACATGGTATAACTTTAAGGACTTTTTAATACCTCTAAAATGACAAATTAAACATTGGCCAAATTGTCAAATATTAGAGGCAGAAACTGTGAAAATAGCCGATTGTAAATCGCTCTGGATTAAGAGCGTCTGCTAAATGCCTAAATTGTAAATTGTAAATCTATATGCTCACAACGGCGTTTGAGCATGTACGCTATTTTCACAATAGAACCGTGTTATACAAAATGTAATGCCTCAACTCTTAGTGCTCATCAGGGTGGGGGGTCCCCAGTTAAAATATGATTATTTTGGGGGTCGCGGCCTGAAAAAGTAGGGAACCACTGTTCTAGCTCGCCTAAATAAATGACCCCCACTGTTTTTCTGTACATTTAATTTTACTGCTCCCAGTATTGATGATCTCTTGTGTAGTGTTGTTGTATGTCTTTATATGTCTTGATGAATTGAATACACAGGACACAATGGAAACAAGCCCTCGGGCCTTTTGTGTTGTCATTTTAGCATAATAGCACCTTTTCACACCTTTTGCAAACTGTCAATAAAGTATTCAATCAATCAAAAACTATACAGCCTACTTACTTGAATCTGTACTTGGACTGCTTTTGTAGATCTGCTATTTTTGTTCTCTGCAAAACATGGGAGCTGTGGGGTTCAAGTGGTTAACACTCAACCAGACACACACATACACGCACAAACACACATAATCACAGAAGTGCGCACAAACTGCACATACACAAAAAACATACAATCAGGTTGATACATGCACGTGCGCACCACATACACACACGCGCACACGCACACGCGCACGCACACACACACACACACACACACACACACACACACATACACACACACACACACACACACACACACACATACACATACACACACACACACACACACACACACACACACACACACACACACACACACACACACACACACCGCAGGGTGTATGAGGCAGAAATGATGAGAGGATCAATCATGGCCTGTCAGAGCTACTAATAGAGTATGAGAGAGACATATTAACTAACACACACGCACACGCTCACGCACACGCACACTTTTTTATGACAATGGTCAATTTAACACTGAACACACAAACAGGTACATACACACACACGCACGCACACGTGTGCGGACACGTGTGCGCACGTGCACTTGTAGCAGATCAGCGCATACACGCACTAATATATTACTAGTAAGACGCCGAAAAGCGACCTTGCCCTAAACTTTTCTAACCTATAGACTACAGTATACATGTCAGTCTAACCAGTGTGGCTGGTTCTACAGACAGGGATCTCCATATATGGGCATACAAGGGATTATATATGGCCGATGTGGCCTCCATATATGGGCATTCCCATATGAAGTCCTGTAACAGAATCCCTTGTATGCCATTATTATGGAGATCCCTGTCTATGTAGAACCAGCTGGTTGACGTCATTTTATTTCACAAGATTTCTTGTTACTTAGGGGCTTAATATCGATGACATCAGGGATCTCCATATATGGGCATAAAAGGGATTCTGTGTTTGGTTCCCCTGACATCACATGATGTCAGAGCGTGACAGTCAATCAAAAGTAAACGATCAAAGCACGCGTTACAGAGACCGACAGACAGATACGGTCAAGATGTGCAGGTTCTGACACTAAATTGCGACCTACTGTCGCAATTAAAGGAATATAGCACAATCACACACGTGCATATTAACCACAGCAACAGTCACGCATGCACGCACACACGCACACGCACACACAGACAGACAGACAGACAGACAGACAGACAGACAGACAGACAGACAGCCCTCCTCTAGGGTGCAGATGGATCCAGGTTTCATGTGTACATAACTGTGAAGGGTGGAACTTTAGTTCTGGGAAGGAGGAAAGTTCAACATTCTTCACTGGAGAGGAACACACAGTGGAATCCTACCTTTATATCATCCTACTGGAAGTGGAAACCTCACATCTCCTACCTTTATATCCAGGGCAGGCACGTGCACACATAGACATCAAAGGGGGCTTGAGCCCCTGCCCTTTTACCTGTCTGTAAAAAAGTGCCCTCTTCTAGACCATGAATGCAGTTTCTACTATGGTGAAAGAAACACAAAATTAATGCCCTGCCCTCTATCCATGCCATACCTGAAGGCAGCGTTCAAGAAAATTGCCTTGTCCAAACTCTCCTGAACTTGAATGCAGCATCTTATGTTGAAAGAATTGCCCTCTCTGTGTAGAAATCCATGCCGTTACTTACGCCACATCTCCAATATTGACTTGATTATGCTTAGTTCAGTGTGGTATGAAACACCGAAAACAGCCGACTGCTATTATCGATATTTTCACCAAAAGGCCCTTTTGCAAATTTCAGACCCTGCCTCTCTAACATTCTCTGCACGTCCCTGTTTATATCATCCTACAAGAGTTCTCTGTCTGTCAAGAAACCCCATATGTCCTCCTACCTTTATCACTCTATGACCTCTGTCAGGTGGAAACCTTGTATGTCCAAAACATGAACTTTTCTGGAAATGGCAGTAACTCGAGGATACTTCCGAAGCGGATCAACGCAGCCACCTCCGGAGGTAGTCTTGAGTCCGCTTGATGCGTCCTTGAGAACGATGCGCTGCAATGTGAAGCTATCGTTCCATAAACAAGGAAGTGGTGAAGCTTCTGCTAGGATAAAAATAACACAGATTTTGTCTGTGAGGTCACTATTAACACATCGGCTGCCCAAAAGGTGGCGCCAGAGCCCCAGCTAAGTGCCCAAAGCCACCTCCATAGAAGAATACAAGGCCCTGTTGCGTCAATGCATGCGTCATGACGTCACTTGGTCACATGAGCGCAGACAGGATGTTATTGTGTAACTTACTGTATGGGCCAGTGTTGATCATAGCTGTTCATTGCCGATCAAAATTTGGACATTTTGCCGCACCACGCCACAGTTTTAGCCATAAAACAAACATCAGAGATAAAGGGCGTTAAAGATGGGGAAATGCATTGGAGTATACGGAGAAAAACGGCCGCGCGATGCTCTCAGCGTGGACTCGAAGCGACTAGCGGCTAATGGGCTACATCCAGGCGCAGCCCCAACGTAACGGTGAGATTTAAAGTTAATACTGTAAATACAGTAAACACGTCAACGCGTCGTGGGCCTCCAGAGACATCTAAGAGATTGGCGTGTAGACACCTCGTCACCTCGTGGGCACCCGCTGAGTTAAGATGCCAACGATGCACCAGTGACGTCACTGTTATACAATGATTACAGACAACGTTACATTGTGACATTTCAAAGCCAGTCAGCACACACTGCTTTGGTTGTGTATTGTTGTTCTGTTATTAGTACAACTCAAGATAACGCCAGGAACACAGTCAAACTTTATTATTCACTCTAAACTCTGACAAGTGAGTATTCTTCTGTGACATGACATTCTATAATCTCCCAAAGCCCCAGTCAACAGCGCTCCCGGAAAGCACATGAATACCATTACAGTTGAATGAAGTGTACTTGGGCATGGAAGAATCTTGGCCAATGTGACCAGGCAACCGTTTTCAGGAACAATTGGACTGCAGTGTGAATCCGCCCTTGTCCTGTGCCCAGGGTTGTGCGATGAGGGATTGAATGTAGGAGTCTCAGAAGTGATGAATAGTCACCATCGATGTCCAGTTGTGCAATACCCGTTGTATCCGTCTGTCTGGCTGGCTGTGAGTTTGTTGCTGACCTCCATCTATGTGTCCAGGCCAGACTGTGATGTCATCTCCAAATGTGGGCACTGTAGTGATGTCAGTCAGTGATGTCAGTTGGGCTTTGTTGATGTCAGTTGGGCATTGTTACCATGGTGGTGACACTGTTTAGTATCAGTAATGTCAGCATGCAGACAGACAGTCAGACGGCAGACAGACATTCGTTAAATCAACGGACATACCTTTTTTTTAGACCAACACACTCTCATTCCCAAAACATCCTATAGACCTCATCACTACGTGACTGAGGTCCGCTTCAAGTCGTCTGATGATGTCCCTTTCACTTCCACACGCAAGGAACGCGGCAGTGCTGCTCTCAAACCCAAGACGTAAAAGTTTGACCACTCCTAAAAAAAAAACCTGGTTAAAACGACAGAGGCACGCCATGACCGCCATCTAAGGTGGACTTGATCCACGAGAGACACGAGCTTCAGCCGATAGGGACAGAAATATAACTCATATCAACTCATGTCAACCAGTGCCATCGCGGGGACCCTGTTACGGTCAAACGTTGGTCTAAGCCGTCACAAGAACTCACCGGTTTGCCATCTTGGGAGTGAAAATATGTTGCCTGTCAAAAAGCTTGTCCAAAGATTGCCGATCTACAAGCTCATGTAGATCTGCTATGTTTGGTTCCCCCTGAACAGGCATGCTGGGGTTCGAGTGATCATATCTTTCATTGTTCAATATTTATCAAAACCCACAGATGGACAGCTTTTAGATCAGCCATTCTCATTGCTTTTGCGTGACACTTTTGTGGTCATTGTCTATGAAAAAACACTGAAAGACGGAGATAGGAGGTTTCTGCATGACAGTCACAGAGAGAGAGCGAGAGAGAATACTTTTGATTTTTATTTATAGATAGCTGATTTCTGACAGATGTTGGGGAAAGTCTTTCTCGATGTGCCAGGGATTCCGTGTGTGTGTGTGTGTGTGTGTGTGTGTGTGTGTGTGTGTGTGTGTGTGTGTGTGTGTGTGTGTGTGTGTGTGTGTGTGTGAGTGTGTTTAGAAAGAGTGGAAATGTGTCATTTTCGAGAGAGATTGAAGAGGGAAGATGGGGGAGAGCGATAGTTTTTATGGTTCACAATGGAAAGATTGTGCCTGCGTGTGCGTGCGTGCGTGCGTGCGTGCGTGCGTGCGTGCGTGCGTGCGTGTGCCTGTGTGTGTGTGCGTGCGTGCGTTGCGTGCGTGCGTGCATGCGTGCGTGTGTGTGTGCGTGCGTGTGTGTGCGTGTGTGTGAGCGTGTGTGTGCGTGTGTGTGTGTGTGTGTGTGTGTGCCTGTGTGTGTGTGTGTGTGCCTGTGTGTGCGTGTGTGTGTGTGTGTGTGTGTGTGTGTGTGTGTGTGTGTGTGTGTGTGTGTGTGTGTGTGTGTGTGTGTGTGTGTGTGTGTGTGTGCATGAGCTGACCTTTCCCAGCTCAGAACAGCCTCATTAATCAATGCGTTAATGGGCTAACGAGCTTAAAGGCAACAACTATGAACATACAATTGACCCTGAAACACTGTTCTATATTACTGTATATCACTGGTACTCAACCAGGGGTCCAGGGACCCCCTGAAACGCTGTTCTATATTACTGTATATCAGTAGGCTTCGACCAGTGGTCCGGGTAAACCCCAGTGGTCCTTGAGGGGGTTCCAGGTGGTCCTCAGATAAATGATGGGAGAGTTCGTAACCATGGACCCCTTATAGATCTTTAACTCTTGAGAGTGTAAAATGACCCTTAAGGGTCCATTTGGTTTCATTTCTATGCTCTTAAATTATTGTTGAACATCTGCATTATACTTAATCTACCTAGAAGTCTACACGATTAGAGAATGTAGAAGAATTGCTATTTTGATCAACGTTTGCCTGTTATCTGGCCTATGGTACCAAGTCTACCAACATCAATACAGCATGGAATTGTGGGCAAAATCGTCAACGTTTTGGGTCTGAGAGGCCAAATGTCATCAAACAGTGGTTCTGTGGCTGAAATGCCCAATAAATGATGGATCATGATGTGAAAATGGTTCAAAAACACTGCTATGTAATGATATGTAAAAATGAGAATGTGGAAGGGGCACGGGGCAAGTGGTTAGCACTTCGCCTCACAGCTAAGGTCCTGGGTTAGATTCCCGCCGGGGGACGCTGTGGGCGCTTGGGGTGTGTTCCTCCCTCCGCATCATCAGCGCCCACCCCCTATATAGGTGGGGTTGGCGATAGGGCCTTTCTGTGTGGAGTTTGCATGTTCTCCCCGTGTCTCCTAGGGTAGATGCCCTCACAAAAACATGCAGTAGTCCTGGTTTCTATACTAGCCAGCCAGGTGCTCCCCAATTCCCCTGGTGCGGCAGGGGGAGAGCAGAAACCAGGACTACAGGTTAGGTAGTTGCCACTGGGTGAGAAAATGGCAAAAACCGTGGGATAAAAATTATAAAAAAAAAAAAAAAAAAGAGAATGTGGAGGTATGTTTCTGCCAAGACTGCCACACAACTGCGATACAATCTATATTACCATGAATTATACTCTATTATGGGTGCGTTCGGAAATACCGTACTGAGCGCACACTGGCCAATACAAACTAATACGTGAGTGCGTTCGGGATGCGCATTTCCGAACGCACCATATATTTCTATAACGTATTATCAGTGTTCATTTTCAGGGGCGTCAATTGGGTATGGCAGCATTGGCAGGGGTATGCAGCTGCCATACCCTGGGTTCAGGAGGGAAAATAAAAGTTACCTTTAAATATAAATCCATGAATGTCTCTTTGTCTATCTGCACTGGTTATTATGTTGTTATGTTAGATCTGCTGTTTTCACTACTGTTGTGCGACAGCCTTGTATGATGAAGCAGGGCTTTACTTTGCGAAGAAACATACACATTTGAAACTTGGAGATACAACGTTTCTTCCCGACAGTGACGATATTTACACCCCCGTATTATGTTGGTGTGCCCATGGATTCTTGGGACATGAAAAGTGTGCCCATGCAGAAACAAAGGTTGAGAAACACTGAACTATAAGACTACTAGACTAAGGCTTTTTCAGATATCAGATGCCTAAAATAGGACTACAACCAAATGGTGTGTTATTCAAAAGACTATTTATAAATCTGAATAATTAAAACTGCTATAGCTTAAAGGCCTGTAATCTACTCCTATAGAAATACTCTTTTAAATGAGTAATGTTAGATAATGTAATGATGTGCATTTACACAGCAGCTAGGAATGACGTGGTGCAATATAACTTATGTGTACAGTATATGAGTGTCTTAATCTGTGCGTGCGTGCGTGCGTGCGTGCCTGCGTGCGTGCGTGTGTGCGTGCGTGCGTGCGTGCATGCGTGCTTTTGTGTGTAGAGTGACCTTTCTGCAGTCTGTCGGTGTGTGTGTGTGTGTGTGTGTGTGTGTGTGTGTGTGTGTGTGTGTGTGTGTGTGTGTGAGAGAGAGAGTTGTTAATGGGATAATCACATTAAAACAGACCATCATTAATCATCTGACCCACACACTGTCAGCTACACACACACACACACACACACACACACACACACACACACACACACACACACACACACACACACACACACACACACACACACACACACACACAAAAGCCCATGCACACATACAGTAGGCTACATAATATACACAAGCAAGTGTGTGCACGCTCACACGCACGCACATGCACACAAACCGCGCACGCGCACACGCACACACACACACACACACACACACACACACACACACACACACACACACACACACACACACACACAGTACATCCACTTCACGTGAAAGCCAGGCAGCAGAAGAAGAGATGAGAGAATATGGTTTGAATCCAGTTCTAAACGTCTCAAATGTTCCTCCTCTTTTTCCTCTCTCTGTGATCCAGAACACTCTGGACAGGTGTGTGTGTGTGTGTGTGCGTGCGTGCGAGCGTGCGTGCGTGCGTGCATGCGTCTGTGTGCGTGCATGTGTGCGTGCATGCGTGCGTGTGTGCGTGTGTGTGTGTGTGTGTGTGTGTGTGTGTGTGAGCAAGTGAGACAGACAGAGAGAGAGAGAGAGAGAGAGAGAGAGAAGAAGAAGAAGAGAGATAATAGCAGAGAGCAGAATGTTGGATATCGTCACTGTCTGGCCAAAACATCTTAATTACATTTTTGAGGTTTTTGATTTTTTTTGGCATAAATCAGGGCTATTGAACAACCTTTACAGTGTTGGTTAAAATAATATTGAACCAATGGAAAGTAGTCAAAAGTGCTTGGGACAAAACCTCTTAACTCCACACTTTCTACCAAACCAGCGAACTCCACCCAATTGGCCCTCACCTTTTTTTTCATAAATATGTGCTATTGAACACCCTTTACGTCTGTGTGTTGGTTAAAATAATATTGAACCAATGAAAAGTAGTAAAAAGCCCTTCGGTCAAAACCTCCTAACACCACTTGAGCTCATTTTCCCTAAAACGAACATTTTGGAGTTAGGAGGTTTCGGCCCGACAGCAGAGTTATGGAATGTAATTTTCACTCATAAGTGCAAGGGTAAAGTCTGAAAGCAGACGACAACATCCAGACAGAAATACATTGTGCCAGTCAGGGAATTGAACCGGGAACCTTTTGGTTGCAAACTCACACCTTCAGGCCAACGATGCTCCATTTTATAAGCTTGCTTTGGACTCTCTCTCTCTCTCTCTCTCTCTCTCTCTCTCTCTCTCTCTCTCTCTCTCTCTCTCTCTCTCTCTCTCTCTCTCTCTCTCTCTCTCTCTCTCACACACAGAGCTCCTATGGGGTGCGGTGGTTCGTCTGTAAATGGTAAATGGTGCAGAGTAGAGCTCTCAAATAGTGCCCGAACCTGATCCGACCTGAACCCAACCCGACATTTAGGGTAGGACCTAAAATGTAAAATCAGTCGGCCCAAAAAATATATATTTTGTTATTAATTATATACATTTTACTCAGTTAGGGCCCAGTAGGACAGGGCCTTAATTTTCAGGCCCGTTGAGAACTCTAGTTCAGAGTCTTGCTCAAGGCTCAAGGCAATTTGACAGGAGTCAAATTTGTATTAATGCCAGGATCGGGACGGGACAGGAATGAAAATCAACAGGAGTGTTCTATTTTTACAGCATTGCCGCGCGGTGAACATGTTCTCCCATGGTTCTCCCCACCGGGGGAAATGGATGTGCTGTATGGCAGCGCGCCGCATCCAGTTGGGGTTACCACGTGGCACTTCGTGTGCGTTGATACCGCGACGCGATGCTGCGCAGCCGCCCGCGTCCAGTGTGTGCTCCCCTTTAGACAGCAACTCTACCCCTGAGCCACTGCCGCCCTCCTGTCGAGGATGGGAAGGGGATGTGGAACAGGGGGGAGTATAGGACGGAGGTGGCAGGTGCGCCAGTGGGGTACAACAGCAGTGGCAACAACATACAAATGTGTTAACGTGTGGGTTAATAGAAAAGAAATGAAGAAAGGAAGAAAGAAAGAAATTGTTTGTCATTCGCTTGCCGAGACGCCATCTGGTCGTCTGATCCTGAATCAGTCACCGCTATAACACGCACACGCACGCGCGCACAGACACACACACACACACACACACACACACACACACACACACACACACACACACACACACACACACACACACACACACACACACACATCTTGACGGTAGAGAGAGAGAGCGATGATGACACAGATGGTGATGAGTGACTAGTAAACAGAAATACAAGATCATGTTGAATGAGGGAGTGATGGGAGGAAAAGGACAAGAAGCAGACAGAGAGACGGGAGGAACCTTGAACCACATGAACCCTATAGCATCCTTACATTCCTCATCCCCATGGGACAGACCTAGCCAAGCTAGCCATACAAGCTTGCAACGTGTCACCTGTGTCATAATGCAAACATCGTCGCTTGCAAACAAGCTTCTCAAACTTTCACATTTCAGGGTCTCTCCATAACTCTGACAGTGTGCAAATGGAACCAAATGAACCCTCCATTTGTACACGGTCAGAGTTGCAGACTTGTATGACTTAAGCCCTTTGCACACAGAACAGTTGCGTTTTTTTCGTTTGCTGCATGAATAAAACGCATTGGATTTGGTGTGCAATGCTGTGCGGAATCGGCGCTGCGGATCCCAAAAGGAGTCATTGGGTGAACTGGGTTCGATTGAGAAAAAGACGCACGGCCGCAGCCACTCGTCTAATAAACCTGCCTGTGTGCAAAGGGCTTAAGGGCACGTTCACACCAGGGTCCTTTGGTCCACTTAAAAAGGACCATGGTCCTCTTTCTCCTTTGGTCCGGCTGGAGTAAACATGCATGCAGACCATGGTCCGGACCAAACAAAGGGACCATGGTCCTCTTGAAAATGCAGGACTCGGTCCCCTTCCAAACAGACAGTCCGGTTCTCTGCGGGTGTGAACGCATCCGGACTTTATAGAGGACCAAACATAGGTCTGATCAGCCTACAGTGCATTCTGCATTGTGTGTTATTTATTGAAGAACAATATGGGAAATATAATAAACCACTACTCGTGAGGCTACGGTATATTGTAACTACTACAAGACACTATCAATCTTTACGTTTTGCAGTTGTTAAACTGGATTAAAAAGCATGTATTTCTTACGGGAATCACTGTTGATTGATACGACCCGACCGTTGACATTTCTTTATGAGCTGCAGTAGGCTACACGTTAATTTGATCATACTCTTTTCCCTGTGAGCCGGAGCAGCAGCGGTGTCTTGTAGTCTACATGGAAACTGGTGACCCATCGTGTGCGGTGACTCCAGGGGTCGCTCTCCGAACACGGTGATCAGTTTGTTTTGACACAAATACCGTCAGTTCACAAATAAAAGTTTAACTCTATGGACTGCCAGAAAGAAAGTTTCAAGTGTAGAGATGTCAGCTAATGCGGCACAATTGCTGTCTCCTTTAACGCGTCTCGGTCTCCCACACGTCAAGTGTCAGGGTGAACCTCACAGCTATAAGGTCACCATCTCGCTGTTCCCCTTAGGACAGCGCGTGCACGAGTCAAACTCTTCACATTGTTGTTGGGACAGCAGTATGTCCATGTCATCGGGTGCGGTGCGCAAAAATAACGGATTTAAAAGCTTACAACACTGTCCGATGCACGGCTGTTATGTTTCAGGGCTAAATGAATCATGTGGTTAAAAAGAACAGATCTGCAAGCTAGCATCCTGTTACATTATGTTCTTTTTAAGCATGCGCCACCGCGTATAAAGTTATGGCTCACACACATATATGCTAGATTCAACATTTGGGATTCAACATTATTTTATTGTTTTTATTTACGTTATTTATTCATTTAGCTTCACATTTCCAACCTGATAAGGATAGGACATATCTTTATGGACCCGCTGCTTCAAGAAAGAAAAAGAGAGACAGAGAGTGATTATTTGATGTGGAAACAGTTACGCTTATTATGTTTTTATTTGGCCACGTGTTCTTGCGCTATTTATTGTTAAATGAATCAAGAAGAGGCTTTATACTTAGGCTATATTTTTTGAGAGAGAGAGAAAGAGAGAGATTCCTCCGTCCGTCCATTCATCGCTAATTTCTGCCTGAAATGCGTGAGTTTCGCTTCTTTAAAAAAAAGATATATAGGAAGCGGCTGTGATTAATAACACAAAATTAATTGGAATAGGCTGTGAAGTAATTTTCCATAGGAATAGCCTAGTCTGTCAATAGATCAACAGCCGCCTGTATGACCACGTGTCACTTACGTGTGACCACGTGTCCCATGTGAAGGCTAACCGGACCAAATTCAAAATGCAACAATGTAAACATTTGGTCCCTGATCCGGACCTTCTAAGGGGACTTTGAGTGAGAAAGGCCCCTAAAGGAACCTACAGAGTCCCTGGAATCCACTTTGAGAACCACTGCTCTAAAGCAGTGGTTCTCAACCTGTGGGTCGGGACCCCCAGAGGGGTCCCCAAATTATTTTGGGGGGTCCCCAGATGTTTAGCTAAAATGTAAAATTGTTTTCTCACTTAACAGTAGAAAACAAACATACAGTACTGTATAATAAGTGTATATAGGGTATCTGCACATTTCTTAAGTGTCAATTTAAGGACTTTAAGTAAGCAATTTACCCCGAGTGAGAGGACATTATGCTCTCATAATGTCCGCAGTGATGGTGTTATCGGACGAGGCGCAGCCGAGTCCGATAACACCATCACTCAGGACATTATGAGAGCATAATGTCCGACCCCGAGTGGTAAATAGCTTTTCTACCACTTTTTCCCGTATACATGAAAGAAAACACATAGTTGTAACTTGCAAGGATCTTAAGTTACAATCATTATTGCCTATAAAACTTCCGCGAGACAGCAGATAGTTCCACAAACAACATCTTCTACTCACCAACAGATGGCGCCAACTCCATACTAATCCATGCGTCTAGCTTACAGCTAAGCTAACGTCAGTTAGAAGTACCGTTCCGGCCGTAAATAGAGGCTGTTCGCTTCCAGAAAGGCATAGGTTCAGAGAAAAGGGGCTTTAAAGTTGGCGGATTGCATTGGATCCAAATAAATCGGCGACTATAGCATGCACGTTAGTAAACATAGGACCGTTGCCACCGTCATTTGTTGGTTGGGGGAAAGGACCTCCTGAAGTCCCCGGATGTACACTGAGGCGCATTGATCTCGGACACACAACTTTGCGGCAGTTGTCCTCTCATAACCTCCGGAATTTAGCCAATCAGAATCCAGTATTTGAACACGTGACTCGAAAAAGTGGTAGAAAGATCTTTTCAGTACCTCTGGTCCAACATTGGTCAAACTGTCAAATATTAGAGGCAGAAATTGTGAAAATAGCTGATCTACATGCTCACAACGCCTCGCAACAATGGTATAGATCGAGTCAAACTAAATGTATTGCCAACTCCTAAAATTCCAAGTGCTTGTGCAGGGTAGGGGGTCCCCAGTTCAAATATGATTATTTGGGGGGTCGCGGCCTGAAAAGGTTGAGAACTACTCCTCTAAAGTAACAAAAATAAGCTCATCTACAAGCTCACAACGTGTCATACTGAGAAAAATTAAAACGAAAAGGAAGGATGGAAGGGAAGGGAACATTGTGATAAAGTATGAGAATGAGAGGGGAAATTAGATGTAATCAAGGGAGACAGAGGAGAGGAGAGGAGAGGAGAGGAGAGGAGCGGAGCGTCAATTGGGTATGGCAAGGGTATGCAGCTGCCATACCCTAGGTCCAGAGGGGAAAATAAAAATTACCTTTAAATTTAAATCCATGAATGTCTCTTTGTCTATCTGTATTATGTTGTTAAATTACAGTAAAATAACTACAACATTTTACAAAATGGTCAAGGTATTATGATTATATTCTCCACACTTGTATTCTCCCCATCTTGACAGAATGGTATATTCCCAAGTTCCTCAGGTCAGCTGCACAGGTGCAATGCATTATTGTTAATTGTGGCACGCTTACTAACAAGTTTAGCTGCACTTGAACAACCATTCCAGGCTGCCATATCCAGCCCAAGAAAACATAAAGGGGGGGAAATAGAATGTACTTCTTAAGGTATGGCAACATGACTGGTGTGACACCAGTCATGTTGCCATACCTTAGCTTTTTCTGAACTGACACCACTGGGAGAGGAGAGGAGAGGGGAGGAGAGGAGAGGAGAGGAGAGGAGAGGAGAGGAGAGGAGAGGAGTTTCCATTACATGTACTGTGGTGGTGTTTTAATTTTTTATCTCATATCCATGAGAGAGATCAGAGAAATTAACCAGTTGGAACATCCTATCTGCTGGGACTTGATTAAACCCCATCAATGAACGCACACACGTGCATGTGCAAATGCACACGCGCACGCACACAGAGAAGCTTACACCATAAACTATTCTTCCTATATTCCCCTAACCTCCAATATATACGTAAGTTTGTGGGGTTGGTATCATGATCGGAAATTATCTTTCCTCCCCTCCCCGTTTTTCACGATTGTTAACATTCAAACATTTAAATTAATTGTCACAATTTTTTGCACAATTAACTTTAACTTCATGTACCTAGCGCTCCACCCATATTTGGCACTACTTCACACTCCCTTTTCTGAATTCTCAGATGTTCCTTCTTTACACTCTGATGTCAATTACACATCACCTTGTTGTCTAAACCAGGGGTTTTCAAAGTGGGTGACAGGGCACCCTGGGGTGCCATGAGATCATTTTATAACATTTGGAATTTATTTGGACACTTGAAGAAATATTTAGTATAATTTTAAACTTAAAGTACAAAGTTATTTTCAGTTAGTTCTAACCAAAATGGCTATTATCTCAATGTTTTCCTCGCAACATAATCACTAAAATAGCGTCACTGTCAGGCAGAAACCTCTGTCGCACAAAACTAGTGAAAACAGCCAATCTACAAAGCACACAACGCCTCGCATCGTGAGGCGTTGTGTGCTTGTAGATCTGCTGTTTTCACTAGTTTAGTACAATTTATATATCATAAATACAAAACGAACGGTTTTGGACATACAAGGTTTCCACCCGACAACGATATGCTATAAATATAAGGTGCTGGGAGTGAAAATTATAATGTAGGAGAATCAATCAATCAATCAATCAATCAATCAATCAATCAATCAATCAATCAATCACTTTTTGGAAACAAACATAATTCTTCATCCTGAAGAGCCTCAACATCTTCTGTTCATTCTGGACTGTTTATGCTCACCTCTCGCATCTGTCTTTATCTTTAGGCTTGACAAATGCAAACAATGGCCGGGTTTCCCAAAGCGATTTTAGCCCATCGTAGCTCATGCATGGTCGTAGAGACCAAGCCCCGACCGTCATGTTCCCGTGTTTACATGGGTTCGGGCAGAGCGACTTATTTAGCCCCCTACAACTACACCATCATTCAGATTTCACAAACAAAGTGCTTAACTCTTTTACCGCTTTGGACTTTCCCGTTCGCCCCATTTTTCACGGCGGCGCGATGCCAATTGTACGTTCTTTGGCTCGTTCTTTTGTACCTTGTTTTGATGTCTGTAAACTGATGAGGGGTCGCGCGGGTGTGTACCGTTAACACATCTCCCGTAAAAGTGCTCTCAAAAACCCACTGGACGTTAGCATCAATGAAGTAACAAAACGCTTCCTTGTTATTTTCTCTGGGTCTATTGCTCTGTAGCGATTCAGTGGCCTGGACGGATGGGAGCCGACCGCGGCCATTTCACATTAATTCTTGCATGAGGCTGCCCTCTACTGCTAGTATGACCAAAGTGCACTATGTAATGAGAAAAAAAAATAGATCTTTGTCTATAACCTTGCAAAGGTAAGCTACTTTTGCTGGCACAAGACCCAATAAATAAATAATAACATCTGGCAGTAAAACTGTTAATAAAGTCTCCCACCTCTAAATATGGTACGGCATTCTATAATTACCTCCGTGTCCTTTAAAACACTTTGCCAGCCCCCCCAGAAACCCCTGAGCACAGGTTCTGCCGAACAAATATGCTATTTATTTATAAACATGTTTAAAAAAAACAATGCCCACATGATAACAACACGTAATGGAGTGCTCGGTACAGCGTGTATATTGATCCTTTAGAGGTCGATGTTCTTACTTTGGGGACGCGGCGGGGAGATCTCCTCCATTCGTTTCCGTGCGGCGAAGCAGGGAAAAGAGCGATAGGGAAGCGGCGCCCGAGCGTGATTGAGTCCGCGATCCACGTACAGAAACCTAGACGCTTTTAATCCAGCCATGGTGGTTGATGTTGTTGTTGATTCTCTACCCCGTGGAGTAAAGGAGGAGCTGCTGAGCCAACCATGCAGCTAGAATGTAAGTGAACGGCGCGGCCTGCTGGAAACTACGAGGAGTACACCCACTTCCAGAAAGGAGGGGGGAGAAAATTTTAACCCTTTCAGATGGATCCAAGAAGACCCAGAGAACAACGGCCGATCGTTTTTTTTTTGATAATTATCATTTATATCAAAAGTCCGGGAAAGTACGAGCGGCGCACTGGGTGGTCCGGACAAGTACGGGCAAGTACGGCCCGGCTTAGAAAGTGTTTTAATAAGAAGCCTTTTTATCCGATCGCTGTCTGTTTATCTCAATGGGGTTGATGCGCATGAGGAACACCAGAAAACGATCGGATAAAAAGGCTTCTTATTAAAGAACAAGGAGGATACGGGTAATTATAGAATGCCGTACCATATTTAGACAGGTGTGAGACTTTATTAAGCACTTTGTGAAATCTGAATGTTGGTGTAGTTGTAGGGGGCTAAATAAGTTGCTCTGCCCAAACCCATGTGAACCCGGAAACATGAGGGTCGGGGCTTGGTCTCTACGACCATGTGTGAGCTACGATGGGCTAAAATCGATTTGGAAAACCCGTACATTATCATTATTATCATTTCATATCTGTATATTTGCGATGCCCGTGTCATTTTGTTCCAATTGACGAAAAAAAAAGGGTAAATCGAGAAATTGTCCCAAAAATAAAACCCACATTTAGATGGGATGGTTATATG
>NC_137821.1:48267592-48390092 GCF_963921795.1 Nannobrachium achirus | reverse complement strand
ACCAAAATACCTAGAGTGGAATCCGCCAATGCATTTCAATGAGAATGGAGCGTTTTTTGCAGAAATCCTCTACTGGCATGAAACCACTCCATTCTCATTGAAATGCATTGGCGGATTCCACTAGGTATTTTGGTGTGAGGGCACCCTTACTGGTAGAAGTCTGGAATTCAAGATTTACATGAGTAAAAGTACAAAAGTATTGGAGTCAAAATATACTAAAAGGTAAAAGTACTCAGTATGCACAATATCCTGTTTCACATGTTTCCAAAAGTATAAAAATCCTTTGAATATAGCAGATCTACAAGCTTGTAGATTGTCTATTTTCAAATGAAGTGGTTAATGTGTGCTTTCCAAAGTAACTAACTAAAGTTGTCATATAATCGTAGTGGAGTAAAAGTACAGTATTTGCCTCTGAGATGTAGTGGAGCAGAAGTAAAAGTACTGAAAATTGGAAATTACACAGTAAAGTAAAAGCACCTGACAATTGTACATAAGTACATTACTCGAGTAAATGTACATACAGTACTTAGTTACTTTACACCACTGGTTGCAGCCACACGCACACACACGCACTTACGCAAGCACGTGCGCACACCCACACACCAGCGGATGTGTTCGGCAGATTTAGGGGTGTATGGAGTTGAGCAGATGTCCATGTTGTTATGTTATGTTACTACTGTACCATACGGTCTCAGTGAGGATTGGAACAGTGTGCTTCCCAAAGCCTTTCCATCTGAAGGATCTCCTGTAACTCTGAGTGTACAGTAAATGGTAAATGGTGCATTTATATAGCACTTTTATCCAAGGTGCTTCACAGAGATTGTGCATTACATTCACCCATTCATACATACATTCACACACCGATGGCGGAGGAAACCATGCAAGGCACCAACCTGCTTACCGGGAGCAACGAGGGGTTCAGAGTCTTGCTCAAGGACTATTCCACACTAACTCTGGGGGAGCCCGGGATCGAACTGGGAACCCTCCATGTTCTCAACCCCTGAGCCACTGCCACCGCTACAGTGATACTCAAACTCAGGCCCGCAGGCCAGTTCCGGCCCGTGGCACAATTTTGACTGACCCACCAATCAAATCAATCAATAAAAACTAAAATATAAAAACATATTTATTCTTAGACAGTATGAAGTAATTATCTTATCTTTAGCCTAATTGCATTACTATTATGTGAAAACCATGTGCACTCAGTCAGAGTAGCAGCAAAGATGAGCAAGTGCTGAAAAGTTGATGCAGAGAACCGGCACTTTTCATTTTACTTTTCATGGCAGAAAACAGTGTCAATCGAGTGTCAAGATTGACAACACGAAAGACATAAGTTATCAACTATCACAATGTTGTCATTTTATCAACTGGCCCCTTGCCATTTGTATAAATGTGACCCACAGGTTCAGCTATTTCAGTATCCCTGGTGTAGGCTACAAATGGAACCAAATGGACCCATTCATACACTCTCAGACCTGTTACAGACTTGTAAGGGTAACCTGGAACGCTCACCCCAAAACACACTCACCCCCATTTTGTTCGCAGACCACTCGCCCACAGCGATTCCGGTATTTGTGTATTTTTCTTAACTTAACCACAGTAAAACTATGCCTATAACCTAACTTTATTCCTAAACCTAATCTCAGAAAAACTATGCCTAAACCTAACCTTATTCCTAAACTTAACGTCAGTAAAACTATGCCTATAACCTAACCTTAGTAAAACTATGTGTGAGTTTTGGCTGGGGTGAGCATTCTATTTAGGAATAAGGTTAGGTCCAGGCATAGTTTTACTGAGGTTAAGGTTAGGAATAAGGTTAGGTTTAGGCATACTTAGTAGGATATTAAAGATTAGGTTTAGACATCTGTTATACTAATATGGGATAACAAAATATAGACCAACTGAATGCCCCTCATTACCACCCATTGAGGAATACAATCCGACAGGGTTCGACACAATCCGACACAGACTACAGGGTTACAGGGTCAGCAATGTATATGTTTTTGTTTTGTTTTTGTACAGAGAAGTCCTCTAGCATACCACACTCCGCACACATATTAGATTCACTTTTTCCCATGATAAACAGAGTTGACCTCAATCCTGTGTGACCTAGTCTCAGCCTAGCCATCACCACGTCTTCTCTTCTGCACTTGCTATATGAAGGTTTAACTTGAATTGACTTCTGAATCTTATACAAATGTCTTCCTTTTGAGCCATTATCCCACTCCTTCTGCCATGTTCCCATCACTTCTTGCCTAATCAACGCTTTAGCCTCACCTTTTCCAAAAGCTATTTTAATGATCTCATCATTATTTATATCCAGAGCACTTTTAGCTAACTTATCTGCTTCCTCATTGCCTTTAACACCAGCATGAGCAGGGACCCAACAGAACTGCACAGTGGTTCCGTTTCTTTCAATTCTTAGTAGCATCATAAATATTTCCATGATTAAATCATCTCTAACAGTTTGTTTTGAATGTAGGCTTTTAAGAGCTGCACTTGAGTCTGAACAAATTACTACTCTTTCAGGTTTAATTTCTTCAACCCATTGTAAGGCGAAAATAATCGCCACTATTTCAGCTGTGAATACTGACAGTCGATCAGTTATTCTTTTACTAATGCAAATCTTAAACTCTGGAATATACACTCCTATACCAACATGCCCATCCTCTGGCTTTTTGGAACCGTCTGTAAAAATCGTCATATAGCTATAAAAACTACTATCGATATATTCATCAGTCCTACGTCAGTTTACAGTTTACAGTTTAGGCATTTAGCAGACGCTTTTAATCCAAAGTGACTTACAATCAGCAGATAACATCACAATAATAAACAAGATAATATGTCAGTACATCATCAACAATATAACAAATGCAAAAGGATATCTATCTAGAAAAACACCGTATAATCAAAGTTCTAAAAAACAAAACAAATGCTAACTAGCTTCATGTATTCATTGATTTTTCTGTAGTGCTAAGGGTTTAGGTGGAGTCCAACATTTTCCACGTCCCACTCCCTTTTCTTCTCTATTATTGACATATCTACTTTTGGAATAGGTAAGGTAAGGTAAGTTTATTTATAGAGCGCTTTTCAAAACAAATGTTACAAAGTGCTGTACAATAAAAGAGTAAGTCAAACAACAACACAATAAAATAAAAACAACACGACAACAACAACAAGGTAAATAACAAACAAAACATCATACATGGGAATCAACAATAGATAAAACCAATTTATAAATGAAAATGTTTACGAAAAAGGTACGTTTTTAACTGCCCTTTGAAGGATTCACCTGACTCTGCTTGTTTCAAGGATAGAGGCAAGTCATTCCAGAGGTTGGGAGCCATTGCTTCGAAAGCTCGATCACCTTTAGTTATCAGGTTTGTTGACGGGATAACCAGGAGGCCTTTGTTTGAAGATCGAAGGACCCTCACATTAGACTTAGGATGCAATAGCTCAACTATATATTTAGGAGCCATTCCATTTAGAGCTTTGTAAGTGATTAAAAGAATTTTAAAAACAATCCTGCATTTAATCGGTAGCCAGTGTAACGTTAAAAGAACAGGGGTGATATGTGCTCTTCTGTTTGTGTTGGTTAAAAGCCGGGCCGCTGCATTTTGCACCAATTGGAGGCGATGGATGGAGGAGGCGCTCAGGGTGGAAAACAATGAGTTGCAGTAGTCCAAGCGCGAGGAAATAAATGCATGGATGAGCTTCTCTAGATCTTCTTTAGTTAATAATTATTTAATTTTGGCAATGTTCCGTAACTGAAAGAAGCACGTTTGGATTACTTTCTTAACACATTCCCCGCCATTTTAACATACCTTCGAACTCTACGGTGCCTCTGGTCTCCATAGACTTCCATGTAATTCATAGTGCACGGATCATGCACACCCATGCCTAGATAATGCACCACGTGTGTAGCCTGACACTTCAGTCCGCACATCACCCCCCCCTGCTGGTGGGTGGTTTGTAGTGTGGACTGAAGCTGCACACATTTTAATCTATTTCGAAGGCGCCCGAAGAGCGGGCGCATTGAATGGGCCAATCAGGGTTGTATGCTTGGGGCACGTGGTGTGGCTGCTCCGGTCCCAGCCCCCTCCAAACAGAGCTCTTGAGCTCACGTAAGACTCACTCGTGGACTCTGATTGGTGTCCTCTGCCCACGTGAGAGTCTAGTGGACTCTGATTGGTCCGTGAAAACTGTCATGGCGGAGTCAGACTTGACTCGTATTATTTTAATAAACTATGAAATAGTGCCGTTTCTTCACGTTTTAATACCATTTTGCACTAACGTAAACATGCAGACATATAATATGTTATGAGAAATAACGTATTTTTGCAATGTCACGCCACGTCGCCGTCGCGCGTGTGTGTGTGTGTATGTGTGTGTGTGTGTGTGTGTGACGTCAATAGGCTTTAGCCCCCCCCCGCCGAAATGGATTGTCTGCCCGGAATGTCAGACTCTCTCCCCCCACGTAGTGTGGTGTTGAGATGTCGGACGCTAGCAGTCAGGCAACCACGTGTGTCCACATTGCTCACAGCTTTCAAACAAAAAAATCCGAATGGAAATCCGTTCAGGCATTCATGAGATAGAAGCCATTATGTTTTCCTAAAATGTAAACAAAGATGGCTGCCATGTTTGATAGATGGGGTTGCTATGGGGGTTAAACATGCAATTTCGCGATTTCTATCATGCTTACTACATTTTTTGGGGTCAGAAAAAAAAATTGAAAAAAATTTTTTTTGGAAAAAAAAAGATTTTTTTTTTCAAAATGGCGGATATTCTCGGGACTATCGGGCCTGGCAGGGAAAGACATTGAAATAATCTCGGGACTATCGGGCCTGGCATGCAATGAGTTAATGTGAGGTTCAAAACTCATTTTTTGGTCAAAGATTACTCCAAGGTTTTTTGAGGACCTGGTAAAGTTTGCACTTAAAGGACCCATGAAGTGCTGAACCTCATCGTGTATACCTTCAGGTCCTAAGATCAAGATCTCTGTCTTGTCAGGGTTTAATTGAAGAAAATTTTGGGACATCCAGTCCTTGATTGAAGATAAACAATCCTTTAAAATTGATAACTTATTATAATCGGCGGATTTAAATGAAAAATAAAGCTGGGTGTCATCAGCATAAAAATGATAAGATACTTGATTAAAACTACGTATTAAAACACCGAGAGGGAGCATATAAAGGGAAAAAAGGACCGGGCCAAGAATTGATCCCTGAGGCACGCCACATTTCAGGGGAGCTGATGTGGAGACATGGTCATCGATTGACACTGCAACAGTTCTATTCGCTAGATAGGAGGCGAACCACTGTAATACTGTGCCATTTAAACCAACCCAGTGTTTGAGCCTGTCGATAAGGATAGCATGATCTAAAGTGTCGAATGCCGTTAAGTCGAGAAGCATCTGGACAGAACACTCCCCAGAGTCCGCACGCATAAGAATGTCATTAGAGACCCTGAGGAGTGCCGTTTCAGTGCTGTATTTACTGCGAAACCCGGACTGAAATTTATAGGGAACATTTAATAGGGAACACCCATGGCGGCACACTACCCCACACTATACTTGTAGGCCCCTGCAAGCCCGACGGGACCCGACCAGGTCCCGGCCCGGCCCGCCAAAACGGGCCGGGCTCGGGCTCGTTTCAGAACTCACCAACGGGCCTAGGGCCGGGCTCGGGCTCGAACTCACACGCTCAAATATAATCATTACCATATCATTTTGCGCAGTGAATTTTACCCTATTCAAGTGGACACTTGGTGGGGGCATGTCCTTGGCTGCGCGCTGCATGCTGCCTGTATAGTCACGTGATAACAACAGCTCAGAGAGGAACTTCAGACAGTCACACTGACATGCACACAAACTGTGTTGGCCGCTACACACCGTGTTGTCGTCGGGAACGATTAATGATGGATCATGGATGCTAATAAAATAACGGAGAGGTTGGCTCGAGGGGAGCTCCAAGCAGTAGCAAATGTAGCAGGAAAATCAGAGGTTTGGAAGCAGTTTGATCTGATTACTACGCTAACAAACGAGCAAGCAGGTTGTGTACAGTGCAGAAAATGCAAGCACGTCCTAACATATAACAGTAAAGGATCGGGGACGTCTCATTTAGTGCGACATATTGACCGCGGCTGCACAGGCACTGCCAGTGTTGCACGACAAACAGCAATTCATGATTATGCCTCTAAGCCAGTGCCAGCAGCTGCGAAATCCAAAATCACTCAGAGGTGTGTCGAATTCTGCTGCGAGGACATACGACCATTCCTAACAGTGGCTGGAGGAGGATTTGAAAAGTTAGCGCAGGAACTAATTAACATCGGCGCAACTTATGGTCGACTGGAGGCAAAAATGTTACTACCTGATCCCACAACTGTCTCTCGTAACTGCCTCGCGAAGGCAACAGAAAAAAGAGAAGTGCTTGTTGCTGAAATCAAAGGGGTGATGTTCAAAATTCAAGTCGGGATGACCACAGACATGTGGAGCGACGACTACCGTAAGGTTAGTTATATGACCATCACATGCCACTACGTAACGCCAGATTTCCAACTCAAGAGTGCTGTACTCACCACGCCAATGTTTCCCCTCGAGGACTCCAAAACAGGCGATAATATCCGCAGGGAATTGCAGAAGCACCTCGTGACAGTTCTCAAGTTTGATCCCTCTGTGATGAGCAATGTGGTCTGGGTGACAGATCAGGGGTCTAACATCGTCAACGCGCTGCGACGGTACCGCCGCTTGGACTGCCAAGATCATGTTTACAACACAGTCCTCCGCCATGCATTGGATATCAAGGAGCTGACTGAACCAGTCCCAGAGGTTGCTGCAACGCTGCTGGCAGTCAAGAAAGTTGTCCGGTTTGTAAAACAAAGTGGGATGGCAAGCCAGTTATCCAAGGCCGTTCAACAGATGGGGGAGACACGTTTTAGCACTGTGTATCTTACACTAAAATCTGTCCAGGACGTCTATGGTGAACTAGTGGAAAAGCTGGACCGCCGTGGAGAGGGCGATAAAATGGCAGACGTGTCCCCCGATGTAGTGGACTTTTTGGTCAGTTTTCTCAAAGAGTTCTATGACGCTCAGCGGGAGATGGAAGGCGAAAAATACGCTACACTGAACCTGGTTGTGTGGTGGCACGAGAGGCTGAAGCGTCATTGCCAACCATCAAGCACAGACCTGCCTTATCAGGCTATCATCCGCCAGCGCCACTTGGAGTGGATTGATAAAAAGATTGACATTCAGCCGCAGCATAAACTGGCAATGTTCTTATGGCCAAAGTTCAACCAGCTCCGTATGTTCACTGCCACTGAGAGAGTTGCCATCCTGCAGGACGCAAGGAACTGGATAGCGACCTTTAAAACAAGTGATGAGGAGCAACAGGAGCCAGGTGCGCCAGACAACCAGCCGCCAGCAGCAAAAAAGAGACCAGCGGCTGATTTTGAAGCGGAGTGGGAGAACGTCACTACAGGAGGAGACGACACAGACGTGGATGAAGTCAGAAGATACCTGGACCTTAACCCCACCATGGATGATGATGATGATCGAGACTTGCTGGCTTGGTGGCGTCAGCACGAGAACACCCTTCCTTTTCTTTCACGGCTTGCCCGTCAGGTGAGAACGCTCAGTAACAAATTGTCTAGTTAAATCATAGCATAGTGATTTATTTTAGACCTCAAGTTAATGAAATGAACGAATTTCCTATGTGCTTTTAAATGTTTTGAAATAGTTATGATGTGCAGACTTTGTGTAAATAATAATAATAATAATAATAAATATAGCTGCAAGCAGCGATAAAGTGGCCAAGGCATAAATAGCAGGAAAGCAAAAAGGCATCAAGGGAAAGCAAAGAAGAAATCAAAGAAAAACTGGAAGCAGTGTTCTTCCGAACAGGTCTCCGGCAGGTCAGGTGTTTTTTTTTTTGGCCTAGTGGTGACTATAATAGGCCAAAGTCAAAAGGGTACCACGTGTTCTTTGGCCTTTCACGGCAATCGGACGCTGCATGCGGGATTTGAGGCATTTTGTTCCAAAAATGGGTTTTGCAAAAATGTACCCGCTGGTGGCGCTATAACAGGCCAATGTGAGAAGGGTGGCATCTGTTCCTTGGCCTAGTGGGAATGTGCATGCAAAATCTCACACAAATAGCAGGCTGCGTTTGAGACATTTTGTTCAAAAAGGAGCAATCCTGCAAACCTTGGAATTCAATGTTAGCCAATTAGATAGAATATGATATTGGACAAATCCGTCATGATTACATCACTGTAGAGATACTGTGTGCACATTTGTGTGATTATCGGATAAAATCTGAAGGAGTAATATCGAAGAATGCATTTTCGGCCTTCTGGTGGCGCTATAAATGACAGAGACTCTGCCGATTTTACACTAATCGGCATAGTTATTGGTGAAAGCACAAATTGACCTCTACACAACATGTATGCAAAAGACTATATGCAACAGACATAAAATAGTTCCAAAGAACTCCTCAAGGTTTTAACTCAATCTTTATTTTCCAACTTTTTCATTAGTTGTCTTTGTTGAAGAGTTGGTCATCAGGTTGTAAACCTTCAAAACAGAGGGTTAACAACCTAGCCATTTTCAGGCATGTCTTTTAAATCACAATGTTTTCAAATAATTCAAGTAGTAAACGTCTTCAAATAAAGTTTTTAAACATTAAGTATTGTGAAGTCTGAACCCAAACCAGCACACGGAAACAGTTCTCAAGGTGAAAACGCAATAAGCGTTGTTTTATTCAATGGGGCGTTCCCCTAAAACATGAAATAAAGTTCTTCACAAAACCGGGGCTTTTAACACGTCTTCAAATAAAGTTTTTAAACATTAAGTATTGTTAAGTCTGAACCCAAACCAGCACACGGAAACAGTTCTCAAGGTGAAAACGCAATAAGCGTTGTTTTATTCAATGGGGTGTTCCCCTAAAACATGAAATAAAGTTCTTCCCAAAACCGGGGCTTTTAACTCAAAATATGCTTCTTTCCAGAACTTAACAAACAGGGGTTACATTCGAAACATATGTTTCACAGTATGCTGTTGCTTCCATTAACACATGCCATTTCTCTTCCAAGACTCAGATGCAGCTCCTAATTTGCCTACAATGGGAACAGATAGAACCACCATTAGCAATGTGGCAAAATACAGAGCAAATGTGCGACAGAGGAGAACATAGTGGAGTTTTGCTTACTGCTCGATGGAAGAGTCCCTTCGAGAGCCAGCTACACAGTGAAGCAGAGCTCGGTGGTTAAGAGCAAAAACATTTGGATTGCCTGACTCGGAGAAGCTGTGTTGCGGCCAGGTGCTGACAAATCAAACTGATTGCAACAAGCAGCCATCTTAGCTGCTGCATTCTGGGAAATGTAGTTTTTTCTGAAAACCAAGCAAAGCCATCAGTTAGATTCAGTTCACATGCAAAAAACAGGGCCTGGATAAAAAAAATAAGAAAAATCAACTAATCAGCCGATCTACAAGGTTAAAACAAAATAAAGTCAACAGATCTGCTGATTTGGAGGTTGTGATTTGCCATCCAATTTGCGTGATTTTAGGCCAAAATCTGTAGGAGCAGTGTTGTAAAATGTGTTTTGCAAAAATCTGTCTGATGGTGGCGCTAGAGAGGGGCATGTGTGAAATCAGGGACGGAGGTTGTGATTTGACAATCAATTTGTGTGATTTTAGGCCAAAATCTGTAGGAGCAGTGTTCGCAAATGTTTTGCAAGAATCGGCCTCATGGTGGCGCTGGAGGGCCATGTGAGAAATCAGGCAGCCAAGGAGTGTGTGCAAAGTTTGGCATGGATAGGGGCAATGGTAACGGAGATATGAATAGGGCAAAAGTATGATGTCACACGGACAGAGTGACAGCCGGTGGAGGTTTCGATAGTAACTGCGACCTAACAGTCGCAATAATACTCACATCTCTTTAGTTAAATGCTTACATTGAAGAAAGAGATGAGGCCACACCCCAAACAATAGTGGACACAGGCAATAATCCACAACTGCACACTCCTGACAATATAAAACACATTCTCACTGTAAACGATAGAACCAAAATAACACAGTAAAACGGTAAAAGAGACCATACAAAATACAAGCAAACAGTCTTACCGGTTAACAGAGCAGCACACACTCAACTCAGCAGTGTTTTGTTCAAACTGTTCAGATGGATTCAATCGGCCGACGCCCAACAAGCAACCATCTTAGCTGCTGCATTCTGGGAAATGTAGTTTTTCTGAAAACCAAACAATTAAGATTCAGTTCACAGGCAAAAAAACTAAAAAAATCAACTAATCAGCCGATCTACAAGCTTAAAACTAAATAAAGTCGACAAATCTGCTTATCTACAAGCAATAATTACATTACCGAAATGAATCTTTTTACATTCCAATCCCAAAACCAGAAACAAACATTTCCGAGCCACATGTTCACTTACCAATTATCTTAGTCACGCAGCCTCAGTGTCAATATCAGAGTTGGTCAGGTGGATCTAAAAGCAATATAGTGTGGGTTAAATATAAATGGAGTAATGCTGTTAGAAATTGGAATAGTCTTGAAATGAAATGTGTACAAACCTGCAGCAGCTCCAATGAGGTTACTGAACAAACTGAAAAAAGACTGGCTTTATACAGGGTGTGGTGATTACGAATGCTCTGCAGCTGTGACTCAGGGACCGTGGTCAAAACATTGCATGTGAAAAATAAGAATATATTCCATTTGAAAAATAAAATAAAATGACTGTAATTCCCGCTGAACCGTGGGTTACAAGTGCACAAGTGCACAGTGCACTAACCTACATTATTGCAAAGTGTGATTTAAATGTGACTTTGAATGTATGTTTTAGAGGCAGAAGAATAACGCACGCACGCACGCACGCACGCACGCACGCACGCACGCACGCACGCACGCACGCACGCACGCACGCACACACACACACACACACACACACACACACACACACACACACACACACACACACACACGCACGCACACACACACACACACACACACACACACACACACCTGTGCCTAACCATTCTGCATTAGAGGTGGGATTTATGGCTATTTGAAGTGAGACAGTACCATCGATCATAAAATGTGTGTGTAAATTAAGCTACCTTGACTTTTGTTATTCATAAAACACCTAAAAAAAACAAGCAGGCAACAATGAACTCGCTCCTCCACTTGTTCTCTCTCTCTCACTCACTCACTGTACTCAGTCAGTACTCAGTGGAGTAGCAAGGAGATGTTGAATTGGGGGGAGGGGGTCTCCCCCCCAAATGAACGGCTCTCTACTGCGCGAACCGGATCCCAACGTTCACTTCAAAGAGCCGTTCAAAAGATTTGATTCGTTCGCGAACGTCCCAGCTCTATTCTGCATCTAGCCTAAGGACCAGATCATGGGAAAACCCTACTCACGTCAGGGTGGGGGGTCCCCAGTTCAAATATGATTCTTTTTGGTTTCAGTGATATTTGGACTTACCCTCTACGGTAGTTCATCATGAAAATGTTACTTTGCATGTATGTTTTAGAGGCAGAAGAATAATTTGCATACAACTTGCAATATTGATTGAACTATTAAAAAAGCATGTTTCAATGTTTAAAAAATCCGATCTGACAGATCTTTAGATATTGGTCCAAAGTTCATGTAAAAAAAGTTCCGTGCACATGACGCGAAAGTTCCGGAATAAAAGCGGGTTTAAGTGTTTTACGAACTGCTCCAAAAGGCGGAAAATCGAAGGGCGGAGCTTACTTAACAAAGACACAGATGTCTTCAGCTTGAGTCAAGGCACGCGTGTAAGCAAGTTGCATGTCTTCAAACGAAACGAGGCATGACTTATGCCCCTTTAAAGTTTGAGTTTTCAAACGCTTCGTATAGCGCCCCCCTTTGGCCAATTGGAGTAAGATTGCTTTCAGTGATATTTGGACTAATCCTCTACATATTTGCCAAATGCCATGAATGTGTCACTTTGCATGTATGATTTAGAGGCAGAAGAATAATTTGCATATAACTGCAACATTGAGTGAATTATTAAAAAATAATGTTTCGCTTTAAAGAAAATCCGCCTAAGTTTTCAGACCGTATTGGTCCAAAGTTCATGTAAAAAAAGTTTCGCGCACATTACGCGAAAATCCCAGGAGGAGATACATTTTTACTGTTTTTCATATAATTCAAAATTGTGGGAGAAGTAAAGGTCAGAGGTCAAAAGTCAGAGCGTAAAAGTTGTTCGGCATGAGGAGACGCATAAGTGTATACAGGTTCCATTGCTGTACCTGAAACAGGGCATGAGCTACACCAGTTCAAAGTTTGCACTTTCGAAGGCTTCCTACAGCGCCACCCTTTGGCCGATTGTTGCGAGCTTCGCGTTTTAGCCGTTTGGCATGGTCCTCTGCCATACTGCCATGAACGTGTCACTTTGCAGTATGATTTAGAGGCAGAAGAATAATTTGCATGAAACTGCATTATACGGTTAATTATTAAAAAATAATGTTTCGCTTTAAAGAAAATCCGGCTAACTTTTCAGACCGTATTGGTCCAAAGTTCATGTAAAAAAAGTTTCGCGCACGTTACGCGAAAATCCCAGGAGGAGATACATTTTTACAGTTTTTCATAGAATTCAAAATTGTGGGAGAGGTAAAGGTCAGAGGTCAAAAGTCAGAGCGTAAAAGTTGTTCGGCATGAGGAGACGCATAAGTGTATACAGGTTTCATTGCTGTACCTGAAACAGGGCATGAGCTACACCAGTTCAAAGTTTGCACTTTCGAAGGCTTCCTACAGCGCCACCCTTTGGCCGATTGTTGCGAGCTTCGCGTTTTAGCCGTTTGGCATAGTCCTCTGCCATACTGCAGAGTTTCGTAAAAAGCGACTGCACGGTCTAGCCGCTAGAGCAAAAGTGGCGGAAGAATAATAATAATAAATATAGCTGCAAGCAGCGATAAAGTGGCCAAGGCATAAATAGCAGGAAAGCAAAAAGGCATCAAGGGAAAGCAAAGAAGAAATCAAAGAAAAACTAGAAGTAGTGTTCTTCCGAACAGGTCTCCAGCAGGTCAGGTGTTTTTTTTTTGGCCTAGTGGTGACTCTATAATAGGCCAAAGTCAAAAGGGTACCACGTGTTCTTTGGCCTTTCACGGCAATCGGACGCTGCATGCGGGATTTGAGGCATTTTGTTCCAAAAATGGGTTTTGCAAAAATTGACCCGCTGGTGGCGCTATAACAGGCCAATGTGAGAAGGGTGGCATCTGTTCCTTGGCCTAGTGGGAATGTGCGTGCAAAATCTCACACAAATAGCAGGCTGCGTTTGAGACATTTTGTTCAAAAAGGAGCAATCCTGCAAACCTTGGAATTCAATGTTAGCCAATTAGATAGAATATGATATTGGACAAATCCGTCATGATTACATCACTGTAGAGATACTGTGTGCTCATTTGTGTGATTATCGGATAAAATCTGAAGGAGTAATATCGAAGAATGCGTTTTCGGCCTTCTGGTGGCGCTATAAATGACAGAGACTCTGCCGATTTTACACTAATCGGCATAGTTATTGGTAAAAGCACAAATTGACCTCTACACAACATCTATGCAAAAGACTATATGCAACAGACATAAAATAGTTCCAAAGAACTCCTCAAGGTTTTAACTCAATATCTTTATTTTCCAACTTTTTCATTAGTTGTCTTTGTTGAAGAGTTGGTCATCAGGTTGTAAACCTTCAAAACAGAGGGTTAACAACCTAGCCATTTACAGGCATGTCTTTTAAATCACAATGTTTTCAAATAATTCAAGTAGTAAACGTCTTCAAATAAAGTTTTTAAACATTAAGTATTGTGAAGTCGGAACCCAAACCAGCACACGGAAACAGTTCTCAAGGTGAAAACGCAATAAGCGTTGTTTTATTCAATGGGGCGTTCCCCTAAAACATGAAATAAAGTTCTTCCCAAAACCGGGGCTTTTAACACGTCTTCAAATAAAGTTTTTAAACATTAAGTATTGTTAAGTCTGAACCCAAACCAGCACACGGAAACAGTTCTCAAGGTGAAAACGCAATAAGCGTTGTTTTATTCAATGGGGCGTTCCCCTAAAACATGAAATAAAGTTCTTCCCAAAACCGGGGCTTTTAACTCAAAATATGCTTCTTTCCAGAACTTAACAAACAGGGGTTACATTCGAAACATATGTTTCACAGTATGCTGTTGCTTCCATTAACACATGCCATTTCTCTTCCAAGACTCAGATGCAGCTCCTAATTTGCCTACAATGGGAACAGATAGAACCACCATTAGCAATGTGGCAAAATACAGAGCAAATGTGCGACAGAGGAGAACATAGTGGAGTTTTGCTTACTGCTCGATGGAAGAGTCCCTTCGAGAGCCAGCTACACAGTGAAGCAGAGCTCGGTGGTTAAGAGCAAAAACATTTGGATTGCCTGACTCGGAGAAGCTGTGTTGCGGCCAGGTGCTGACAAATCAAACTGATTGCAACAAGCAGCCATCTTAGCTGCTGCATTCTGGGAAATGTAGTTTTTCTGAAAACCAAGCAAAGCCATCAGTTAGATTCAGTTCACATGCAAAAAACAGGGCCTGGATAAAAAAAATAAGAAAAATCAACTAATCAGCCGATCTACAAGGTTAAAACAAAATAAAGTCAACAGATCTGCTGATTTGGAGGTTGTGATTTGCCATCCAATTTGCGTGATTTTAGGCCAAAATCTGTAGGAGCAGTGTTGTAAAATGTGTTTTGCAAAAATCTGTCTGATGGTGGCGCTAGAGAGGGGCATGTGTGAAATCAGGGACGGAGGTTGTGATTTGACAATCAATTTGTGTGATTTTAGGCCAAAATCTGTAGGAGCAGTGTTCGCAAATGTTTTGCAAGAATCGGCCTCATGGTGGCGCTGGAGGGCCATGTGAGAAATCAGGCAGCCAAGGAGTGTGTGCAAAGTTTGGCATGGATAGGGGCAATGGTAACGGAGATATGAATAGGGCAAAAGTATGATGTCACACGGACAGAGTGACAGCCGGTGAAGGTTTCGATAGTAACTGCGACCTAACAGTCGCAATAATACTCACATCTCTTTAGTTAAATGCTTACATTGAAGAAAGAGATGAGGCCACACCCCAAACAATAGTGGACACAGGCAATAATCCACAACTGCACACTCCTGACAATATAAAACACATTCTCACTGTAAACGATAGAACCAAAATAACACAGTAAAACGGTAAAAGAGACCATACAAAATACAAGCAAACAGTCTTACCGGTTAACAGAGCAGCACACACTCAACTCAGCAGTGTTTTGTTCAAACTGTTCAGATGGATTCAATCGGCCGACGCCCAACAAGCAACCATCTTAGCTGCTGCATTCTGGGAAATGTAGTTTTTCTGAAAACCAAACAATTAAGATTCAGTTCACAGGCAAAAAAACTAAAAAAATCAACTAATCAGCCGATCTACAAGCTTAAAACTAAATAAAGTCGACAAATCTGCTTATCTACAAGCAATAATTACATTACCGAAATGAATCTTTTTACATTCCAATCCCAAAACCAGAAACAAACATTTCCGAGCCACATGTTCACTTACCAATTATCTTAGTCACGCAGCCTCAGTGTCAATATCAGAGTTGGTCAGGTGGATCTAAAAGCAATATAGTGTGGGTTAAATATAAATGGAGTAATGCTGTTAGAAATTGGAATAGTCTTGAAATGAAATGTGTACAAACCTGCAGCAGCTCCAATGAGGTTACTGAACAAACTGAAAAAAGACTGGCTTTATACAGGGTGTGGTGATTACGAATGCTCTGCAGCTGTGACTCAGGGACCGTGGTCAAAACATTGCATGTGAAAAATAAGAATATATTCCATTTGAAAAATAAAATAAAATGACTGTAATTCCCGCTGAACCGTGGGTTACAAGTGCACAAGTGCACAGTGCACTAACCTACATTATTGCAAAGTGTGATTTAAATGTGACTTTGAATGTATGTTTTAGAGGCAGAAGAATAACGCACGCACGCGCACGCACGCACGCACGCACGCACGCACGCACGCACGCACGCACGCACGCACGCACACACACACACACACACACACACACACACACACACACACACACACACACACACACACACACACACACACACACACACACACACACACACAAACACCTGTGCCTAACCATTCTGCATTAGAGGTGGGATTTATGGCTATTTGAAGTGAGACAGTACCATCCATCATAAAATGTGTGTGTAAATTAAGCTACCTTGACTGTTGTTATTCATAAAACACCTAAAAAAAACAAGCAGGCAACAATGAACTCGCTCCTCCACTTGTTCTCTCTCTCTCACTCACTCACTCACTGTACTCAGTCAGTACTCAGTGGAGTAGCAAGGAGATGTTGAATTGGGGGGAGGGGGTCTCCCCCCCAAATGAACGGCTCTCTACTGCGCGAACCGGATCCCAACGTTCACTTCAAAGAGCCGTTCAAAAGATTTGATTCGTTCGCGAACGTCCCAGCTCTATTCTGCATCTAGCCTAAGGACCAGATCATGGGAAAACCCTACTCACGTCAGGGTGGGGGGTCCCCAGTTCAAATATGATTCTTTTTGGTTTCAGTGATATTTGGACTTACCCTCTACGGTAGTTCATCATGAAAATGTTACTTTGCATGTATGTTTTAGAGGCAGAAGAATAATTTGCATACAACTTGCAATGTTGATTGAACTATTAAAAAAGCATGTTTCAATGTTTAAAAAATCCGATCTGACAGATCTTTAGATATTGGTCCAAAGTTCATGTAAAAAAAGTTCCGTGCACATGACGCGAAAGTTCCGGAATAAAAGCGGGTTTAAGTGTTTTACGAACTGCTCCAAAAGGCGGAAAATCGAAGGGCGGAGCTTACTTAACAAAGACACAGATGTCTTCAGCTTGAGTCAAGGCACGCGTGTAAGCAAGTTGCATGTCTTCAAACCAAACGAGGCATGACTTATGCCCCTTTAAAGTTTGAGTTTTCAAACGCTTCGTATAGTGCCCCCCTTTGGCCAATTGGAGTAAGATTGCTTTCAGTGATATTTGGACTAATCCTCTACATATTTGCCAAATGCCATGAACGTGTCACTTTGCATGTATGATTTAGAGGCAGAAGAATAATTTGCATATAACTGCAACATTGAGTGAATTATTACAAAATAATGTTTCGCTTTAAAGAAAATCCGCCTAAGTTTTCAGACCGTATTGGTCCAAAGTTCATGTAAAAAAAGTTTCGCGCACATTACGCGAAAATCCCAGGAGGAGATACATTTTTACTGTTTTTCATATAATTCAAAATTGTGGGAGAAGTAAAGGTCAGAGGTCAAAAGTCAGAGCGTAAAAGTTGTTCGGCATGAGGAGACGCATAAGTGTATACAGGTTCCACTGCTGTACCTGAAACAGGGCATGAGCTACACCAGTTCAAAGTTTGCACTTTCGAAGGCTTCCTACAGCGCCACCCTTTGGCCGATTGTTGCGAGCTTCGCGTTTTAGCCGTTTGGCATGGTCCTCTGCCATACTGCCATGAACGTGTCACTTTGCAGTATGATTTAGAGGCAGAAGAATAATTTGCATGAAACTGCATTATACGGTTAATTATTAAAAAATAATGTTTCGCTTTAAAGAAAATCCGGCTAACTTTTCAGACCGTATTGGCCCAAATTTCATGTAAAAAAAGTTTCGCGCACGTTACGCGAAAATCCCAGGAGGAGATACATTTTTACTGTTTTTCATAGAATTCAAAATTGTGGGAGAGGTAAAGGTCAGAGGTCAAAAGTCAGAGCGTAAAAGTTGTTCGGCATGAGGAGACGCATAAGTGTATACAGGTTTCATTGCTGTACCTGAAACAGGGCATGAGCTACACCAGTTCAAAGTTTGCACTTTCGAAGGCTTCCTACAGCGCCACCCTTTGGCCGATTGTTGCGAGCTTCGCGTTTTAGCCGTTTGGCATAGTCCTCTGCCATACTGCCGAGTTTCGTAAAAAGCGACTGCACGGTCTAGCCGCTAGAGCAAAAGTGGCGGAAGAATAATAATAATAATAATAAATATAGCTGCAAGCAGCGATAAAGTGGCCAAGGCAAAAGCATCAAGGGAAAGCAAAGAAGACATCAAAGAGAAACTAGAAGCAGTGTTCTTCCGAACAGGTCAGGTGTTTTTTTTGGCCCACTGGTGACTCTATAACAGGCCAATGTGAGAAGGGTGGCATCTGTTCCTTGGCCTAGTGGGAATGTGTGTGCAAAATCTCACACACATAGCAGGCTGCGTTTGAGACAATTTGTTCAAAAAGGAGCAATCCTGCAAACCTTGGAATTCAATTTTAGCCAATTAGATAGAATATGATATCGGACAAATCCGTCATGATCACTTCACTGTAGAGATACTGTGTACTGATTTGTGTGATTTTCTGTCTATAGCTGCAGAGCGAGATGAACAAATCTCAATGAGAGTTGCAAGGGCCCCATAGCCTAGTGCAGTGTTTGTTATTTTTGCCTTTTTCTTGAGTTTTGCCTTTTGTTCCCGTTCCCGAGTTCTTCATTTTTAGATTTTTGGCAAAGTTTATTTTTGCCATTTTTGAATTTTGGGTTTCACTGTACAACTGCATGGTGGGGGCTGGATAAATAAAAATCTTAACGAGACACAAATTGCTTATTATAAGCAGACATGGCAACCCAGAACCCAACTACTGACACTTTAATGCAAGGACAACAGGAAATCAAATGATGTTTTTCAGGACAGCTTTTTCAGCCCCCGCCTTTTTCAGGATATGAACAGGATAACAGGGGCGGTGCCAGGAATAACATGAATATATAGAGATAAATAGTAATACTGAATAAAAGTACGAAGGTATTGGCATCAACTTGAATTTTTTTGAAAATAGCAGATCTACAAGCTCACAATGCAATGCAACGCATGAGCATTTACTGGAGTAGCCTAGAAGTAAGACTATACAAGTGAAGTATAAAATACCTCAAAATTATACTAAGGATAGTATTTGAGTAAATGTACTCAGTTACTTTTACACCCCTGGCATTGTAGACCCAGATGCTTGTGAAACATGATAAAGAAATAGTCATGCAATAGTATGAATTTCAGTTTATTTACACAAAGGATTTGCAATTGCAAAATATTTGGCAGCATTATTTTCTGTAAGTGGCTAGCAGAGTCAGACTTAACTAAACTTAAATTGTTTTTATTGAAAAACGTTGAGGGGAAGGCGGCTGGGGGTCAAAACTTGGAACTTTAGACGCTCACATGGGGCTGCCGTCCTGTGGGCAGAGCAGACTATGGATTCCAATTGGGGGGTGTTGGAACCCAGCCAGCCTAGGTGGGGGAGGGAGAGAGAAATGAGGTGAGCTTCAGAATAATTACAGTTGAGCCACAAGTTAGAGAAGAGGTGTTCAATCTGCCCGTTCCACACAATTCAGAATAATGAACCCACTTACACTGCCGTTCTTTGGCTTCAATGAAGCAATCTGGGAGCTGGTACTGATTGTCAGCTGATTGTCAGATGGGCTTCAGGTGTGAGGCTGAGCTTCCCCTGCATGGTTTGAAACAATAAACGAATAAATGAATGCACTCAAACATCATTACTTTATAAAGAAACTCAAAGTCATTACTTCAAAATCAAATCAAACTAGGAATGAGTGTCACTGCGGCTGCTTTTTCCTACCCATAACCATAGGTCAGACAGGATTGTGTCAGTCTTTCTGCAGGCTCGCCATCTTTCAGATTCAGTTCTAGGCAATAAACCTGGCCTGGATCAAAGAAAAAGGCCAAATGAATAGAAAAACAACAAATTCAAATAATCTGCTGCACTACAGGCTTGAAACAAAATAATTCCATTAATCTCCCCAACTAGGCATTGGCATTAAACTCAAAATACATCAATTCAATAATCAACGTTGCAGCTAACATACAAGCATTACATTCCAAAAGAAATCGTTTAACATTTAGATACCAAAACCAAAAACAACATAACATTTCAGAGCACATGGTCAGCTTACCAAGTGACACATTGTTCCTCCATCATACACAGCCAGTGTATCGAGTGGATCAGGTAGGTATGTTCAGGTGAGGTAAATCTAAAAGACAAATTATAGTATGGGTAAGTATAATGAATGAAACTGTTAGAAATTGGAATAGTTGTTGGAATAATGAACAGTGTACAGACCTGCAGCTGCTGCATAATGTAGCAGTGAGTAGCAGCAACCACCAGCACCATGCGGCTTCAAACAATCTGAGAGGGGGGGAGTGGCCTCAACTCAACCACTATTTATACCCTTGCTTAAGAAGGTTGCCATGTTTGGTCGGGTTGCCATGTTCAGTTGCAGTACCAGGGTTTTCACAGCAAAATGTTGTAAAATGTATTTTAAATGCATGAGGTAAGGCTTGAACAGGGGACTTCTGGAATGATAGACAAAGGCCTTACCATGTGAGCTATGCACAGCTCTGCACAGTGAGAAAATATTACTTTAAATGTTTGTTTTAGAAGCAGAAGAATAATTTGCATAAAACTTGAAATGTTGATAGAATTATTAAAAAAGCATGTTTCAATTTTTAAAAAATCCGATCTGACAGATCTTTAGATATTGGTCCAAAGTTCATGTGAAAAAAGTTCTGTGCACGTGACGCGAAAGTTCCGGAATAAAAGATGGTTTAAGTGTTTTACGGACTGCTCCAAAAGGCGGAAAATCGAAGGGCGGAGCTTACTTAACAAAGACACAGATGTCTTCAGCTTGAGTCAAGGCACGCGTGTAAGCAAGTTGCATGTCTTCAAACAAAACGAGGCATGACTTATGCCCCTTTAAAGTTTGAGTTTTCAAACGCTTCGTATAGCGCCCCCCTTTGGCCAATTGGAGTAAGATTGCTTTCAGTGATATTTGGACTAACCCTCGACATATTTGCCAAATGCCATGAACGTGTCACTTTGCATGTATGATTTAGAGGCAGAAGAATAATTTGCATAAAACTGCATTATACAGTGAATTATTAAAAAATAATGTTTCGCTTTAAAGAAAATCCGGCCGCTGTGCGATGACCGTGTTGGTCCAAAGTTCATGTAAAAAAAGTTTCACGCACGTTATGCGAAAATCCCAGGAGGACATAGATTTTGACTGTTTTTCATATAATTCAAAATTGTGGGAGAGGTAAAGGTCAGAGGTCAAAAGTCAGAGCGTAAAAGTTGTTCGGCATGAGGAGACGCATAAGTGTATACAGGTTTCATTGCTGTACCTGAAACAGGGCATGAGCTACACCAGTTCAAAGTTTGCACTTTTGAAGGCTTCCTACAGCGCCACCCTTTGGCCGATTGTTGCGAGCTTCGCGTTTTAGCCGTTTGGCATAGTCCTCTGCCATACTGCCATGAACGTGTCACTTTGCATGTATGATTTAGAGGCAGAAGAATAATTTGCATGAAACTGCATTATACGGTTAATTATTAAAAAATAATGTTTCGCTTTAAAGAAAATCCGGCTAACTTTTCAGACCGTATTGGTCCAAAGTTCATGTAAAAAAAGTTTCGCGCACGTTACGCGAAAATCCCAGGAGGAGATACATTTTTACTGTTTTTCATAGAATTCAAAATTGTGGGAGAGGTAAAGGTCAGAGGTCAAAAGTCAGAGCGTAAAAGTTGTTCGGCATGAGGAGACGCATAAGTGTATACAGGTTTCATTGCTGTACCTGAAACAGGGCATGAGCTACACCAGTTCAAAGTTTGCACTTTCCAAGGCTTCCTACAGCGCCACCCTTTGGCCGATTGTTGCGAGCTTCGCGTTTTAGCCGTTTGGCATAGTCCTCTGCCATACTGCCGAGTTTCGTAAAAAGCGACTGCACGGTCTAGCCGCTAGAGCAAAAGTGGCGGAATAATAATAATAATAATAATAATAGTGATGAAGTCCAATAACAATGAGTGGCCAAGGCATTGCCACTTCGTGGCCTTGGCCACTAATAATAGTGCTGAAGTCCAATAACAATGAGTGGCCAAGGCTTTTGCCACTTCGTGGCCTTGGCCACTAAATATAGCTGCAAGCAGCGATAAAGTGGCCAAGGCAGAAAAAGCAGGAAAGCAAAAAAGCATCAAGGGAAAGCAAAGAAGAAATCAAAGAAAAACTGGAAGCAGTGTTCTTCCGAACAGGTCTCCGGCAGGTCAGGTGTTTTTTTTTGCCAAGTGGTGACTCTATAATAGGCCAAAGTCAAAAGGGTACCACGTGTTCTTGGGCCTTTCACGGCAATCGGACGCTGCATGCGGGATTTGAGGCATTGTGTTCCAAAAATGGGTTTTGCAAAAATGTACCCGCTGGTGGCGCTATAACAGGCCAATGTGAGAAGGGTGGCATCTGTTCCTTGGCCTAGTAGGAATGTGCGTGCAATATCTCACACAAATAGCAGGCTGCGTTTGAGACATTTTGTTCAAAAAGGAGCAATCCTGCAACTTGGAATACAATGTTAGCCAATTAGATAGAATATGATATTGGACAAATCCATCATGATTACATCACTGTAGAGATACTGTGTGCCCATTTGTGTGATTATCGGATAAAATCTGAAGGAGTAATATCGAAGAATGCGTTTTCGGCCTTCTGGTGGCGCTATAAATGACAGACTCTGCCGATTTTACACTAATCGGCATAGTTATTGGTAAAAGCACAAATTGACCTCTACACAACATGTATGCAAAAGACTATATGCAACAGACATAAAATAGTTCCAAATAACTCAAGGTTTTAACTCAATATCTTTATTTTCCAACTTTTTCATTAGTTGTCTTTGTTGAAGAGTTGGTCATCAGGTTGTAAACCTTCAAAACAGAGGGTTATGTTTTCAAATAATTCAAGTAGTAAACGTCTTCAAATAAAGTTTTTAAACATTAAGTATTGTGAAGTCTGAACCCAAACCAGCACACGGAAACAGTTCTCAAGGTGAAAACGCAATAAGCGTTGTTTTATTCAATGGGGCGTTCCCCTAAAACATGAAATAAAGTTCTTCCCAAAACCGGGGCTTTTAACTCAAAATATGCTTCTTTCCAGAACTTAACAAACAGGGGTTACATTCGAAACAAATGTTTCACAGTATGCCGTTGCTTCCATTAACACATGCCATTTCTCTTCCAAGATTCAGATGCAGCTCCTAATTTGCCTACAATGGGAACAGATAGAACCACCATTAGCAATGTGGCAAAATACAGAGCAAATGTGCGACAGAGGAGAACATATTGGAGTTTTGCTTACTGCTCGATGGAAGAGTCCCTTCGAGAGCCAGCTACACAGTGAAGCAGAGCTCGGTGGTTAAGAGCAAAAACATTTGGATTGCCTGACTCGGAGAAGCTGTGTTGCGGCCAGGTGCTGACAAATCAAACTGATTGCAACAAGCAGCCATCTTAGCTGCTGCATTCTGGGAAATGTAGTTTTTCTGAAAACCAACAAAGCCATCAGTTAGATTCAGTTCACATGCAAAAAACAGGGCCTGGATAAAAAAAAGAAAAGAAAAATCAACTAATCAGCCGATCTACAAGGTTAAAACAAAATAAAGTCAACAGATCTGCTGATTTGGAGGTTGTGATTTGCCATCCAATTTGCGTGATTTTAGGCCAAAATCTGTAGGAGCAGTGTTGAAAAATGTTTTGCAAGAATCGGCCTCATGGTGGCGCTGCAGGCCATATGAGAAATCAGGCAGCCAAGGAGTGTGTGCAAAGTTTGGCATGGATAGGGGCAATGGTAGCGGAGATATGAATAGGGCAAAAGTATGATGTCACACGGACAGAGTGACAGCCGGTGGAGGTTTCGATAGTAACTGCGACCTAACAGTCGCAATAATACTCACATCTCTTTAGTTAAATGCTTACATTAAAGAAAGAGATGAGGCCACACCCCAAACAATAGTGGACACAGGCAATCATCCACAACTATACACTCCTGACAATATAAAACACATTCTCACTGTAAACCATAGAACCAAAATAACACAGTAAAACGGTAAAAGAGACCATACAAAACACAAGCAAACAGTCTTACAGGTTAACAGAGCAGCACACAGCCTCCTCAACTCAGCAGTGTTTTGCTCAAACTGTTCAGATGGATTCAATCGGCCGACGCCCAACAAGCAACCATCTTAGCTGCTGCATTCTGGGAAATGTAGTTTTTCTGAAAACCAAACAATTAGATTCAGTTCACAGGCAAAAAAACGAAAACAAAAAAAAAATCAACTAATCAGCCGATCTACAAGCTTAAAACAAAATAAAGTCGACAAATCTGCTTATCTACAAGCAATAATTACCGAAATGAATCTTTTTACATTCCAATCCCAAAACCAGAAACAAACATTTCCGAGCCACATGTTCACTTACCAATTGTCTTAGTCACGCAGCCTCAGTGTCAATATCAGAGTTGGTCAGGTGGATCTAAAAGCAATATAGTGTGGGTTAAATATAAATGGAGTAATGCTGTTAGAAATTGGAATAGTCTTGAAATGAAATGTGTACAAACCTGCAGCAGCTCCAATGAGGTTACTGAACAAACTGAAAAAAGACTGGCTTTATACAGGGTGTGGTGATTACGAATGCTCGGCAGCTGCGACTCAGGGACCGTGGTCAAAACATTGCATGTGAAAAATAAGAATATATTCCATTTGAAAAATAAAATAAAATGACTGTAATTCCCGCTGAACCGTGGGTTACAAGTGCACAAGTGCACAGTGCACTAACCTACATTATTGCAAAGTGTGATTAAAATGTGACTTTGAATGTATGTTTTAGAGGCAGAAGAATAATTTGCCAGCAGCATCAACCATGCTTCCAAACACACTGAGCACGCACGCACGCACGCACACACACACACACACACACACACACACACACACACACACACACACACACACCTGTGCCTAACCATTCTGCATTAGAGGTGGGATTTATGGCTCTTTGAAGTGAGACAGTACCATCGATCTGGCTCACTAAAAAGAGCCGTTCAAAAGACTGGCTCATTTGGCTCCTTGTATATTTATATATTTTTAAGAAGAATTTGTTTAAACATGAATCCACAAGGTGGCACCACATTCCTCTGCTGACAGTTGAGATCACAATTTAGTATTTACCCTTTTCATAAAATGTGTGTGTAAATTAAGCTACCTTGACTTTTGTTATTCATAAAACACCAAAAAAAACAAGCAGGCAACAATGAACTCGCTCCTCCACTTGTTCTCTCTCTCTCACTCACTCACTGTACTCAGTCAGTACTCAGTGGAGTAGCAAGGAGATGTTGAATTGGGGGGAGGGGGTCTCCCCCCCAAATGAACGGCTCTCTACTGCGCAAACCGGATCCCAACGTTCACTTCAAAGAGCCGTTCAAAAGATTCGATTCGTTCGCGAACGTCCCAGCTCTATTCTGCATCTAACCTAAGGCCCAGATCATGGGAAAACCCTACTCACGTCAGGGTGGGGGGTCCCCAGTTCAAATATGATTATTTTTGGTTTCAGTGATATTTGGACTTACCCTCTACAGTAGTTCATCATGAAAATGTTACTTTGCATGTATGTTTTAGAGGCAGAAGAATAATTTGCATAATACTTGCAATATGCATTGAATTATTAAAAAAGCATGCTTCAATTTTTAAAAAATCCGATCTGACAGATCTTTAGATATTGGTCCAAAGTTCATGTAAAAAAAGTTCCGTGCACGTGACGCGAAAGTTCCGGAATAAAGGCGGGTTTAAGTGTTTTACAAACTGCTCAAAATGGCGGAAAATCTAAGGGCGGAGCTTACTTAACAAAGACACAGATGTCTTCCGCTTGAGTCAAGGCACGCGTGTAAGCAAGTTGCATGTCTTCAAACGAAACGAGCCATGACTTATGCCCCTTTAAAGTTTGAGTTTTCAAACGCTTCGTATAGCGCCCCCCTTTGGCCAATTGGAGTAAGATTGCTTTCAGTGATTTCTGGACTAACCCTCTACATATTTGCCAAATGCCATGAACGTGTCACTTTGCATGTATGATTTAGAGGCAGAAGAATAATTTGCATATAACTGCAACATTGAGTGAATTATTAAAAAATAACGTTTCGCTTTAAAGAAAATCCACCTAACTTCTCAGACCGTATTGGTCCAAAGTTCAGGTAAAAAAAGGTTTCGCGCACGTTACGCAAAAATCCCAGGAGGAGATACATTTTGACTGTTTTTCATATAATTCAAAATTGTGGGAGAAGTAAAAGTCAGAGGTCAAAAGTCAGAGCGTAAAAGTTGTTCGGCATGAGGAGACGCATAAGTGTATACAGGTTTCATTGCTGTACCTGAAACAGGGCATGAGCTACACCTGTTCAAAGTTGGCATTTTTCAAAGGCTTCCTACAGCGCCACCCTTTGGCCGATTGTTGCGAGCTTCGCGTTTTAGCCGTTTGGCATAGTCCTCTGCCATACTGCCGAGTTTCGTAAAAAGCGACTGCACGGTCTAGCCGCTAGAGAAAAAGTGGCGGAAGAAGGAGATGAAGTCCAATATCTATAAGTGGCCAAGGGCTTGGCCACTTCGTGGCCCTTGGCCACTAATAATAGTGCTGAAGTCCAATAACAATGAGTGGCCAAGGCTTTTGCCACTTCGTGGCCTTGGCCACTAATAATAATGTAATCTATAACTCCCCAGGTGCTGAGCATCCCTGCTAGTAGCAGCAGCAGCGAGCGTGTCTTCAGCGCAGCAGGGAGGACAGTGGAGGAAAGGCGAACTGGATTAAATCCCGAAACTGTTGATGCTATCCTTTTTCTTCACGGCGCTCGTGAGCAGATTCCGCAGAATCAGGATTAACGATTTTTTGTGATGTACGGACTATGGACTATGGACTGGATATTGGGACTATTTTTGCAGTATTGTTCTTCAGAGAGAGAGAGTTTACCTGTGTTACCTCAGCTCAAAGGTAGGCTGTGATTTGAGTTATTATTGCTGCTGGCTGGAGCCACGAGCCACGACACGTTGCCTACTTGTCTTGATTTAATAGGCCTGCTATGCCATTGATTCTTAACTGTCCCTAATATAGCCTAAGACTAATAGTGAATATGTTTGTGGCACGCACTTTGTTGATTTAGCCTAGCTATTTTATGTTGTTGCTTTTATTTATTTTATTGTTTAAGCGTCTCTCAGCCTGCTTTGTTCCCTATCCTCCTGGTTTGATTGATTGAAGTCTTGTGGAAATGTGCAATTTTGCATTGGAAAAGTTACAGTTTCATGAATGTACAGTTCACTGGTAGACTACACGGTCTAATTTTGTAGTTATGTTAATAAAACCAAGAACTACAAGTACTTTTTAGTTTGATGTGTGTTCTTGACTTGTTGTGGGGTTGTTTTTATCTGAGCGCAAGTCAGCAAGAGCGCAGCTGCTGCTACGTGCGCTTCAAAATAATTAGATAATAATAATAAATAAATAAATAAGGCGACGGGCCTCGGGCCGGGCTAGGGCTTTGAATAGCGGAACCAAACGGGCCAGGGGCCGGGCCTGGACTGAATCCCATGGGCCCGGGCCGGGCCTGGGCCCACATTTTAGGCCCGTGCAGGGGCCTATATACTTGGACCTATCTCTACCTCATTCAACCCAAACTCTTCTGTAATGTTATTTATGGTCCAGCCAAAACCTCTGCACCTATTCTTTCTCTGCTGCGCATACTCCCAACACTTTTGTAAGACATTTGTTGCAGGTATCTCTTCCCCACATCCTTTTAATTTGACCCAGTAAGCCAGGGCTAGCTTAATTCTTCTTAAATATAAAGGTAGCTCATTAGATTCCACCAACATTGCATTTATAGGGGTCGTTTTGGCTGCACCAATACTAATTCTTTTTTTTCTTTCTTTTTTTTTTCTTTTGTCATGCATGCATTAATTTTTATTAATTATACAATAATGTACAGTAACAGAATGTACAGTAACAGGAGGGAACAACAAACCATCATAAAATACAGGCAGTACAATCCACTTCACCTGCAAAATCTTCAAATTAATCACACACAACATTTGCCCTGGTAACAAAATCAGACTGTAGAGTAGAATAATCTAATGTTGGGTTGTTTTGGCGTAGGGTTAGCCCTAACCCTAACCCATAATGTAATGATCTAATGTTGGGTATTCCTCATCGCTATTGCCTAGTATAAATATATCTAATGTTGGGTGTTCCTCATCGCTATGCTAGGTATAAATCTATCTAGCCATTGAACATAAAGGAGAATCTTACTGGAGTTGAAGTCTCTCAAGATGGCACTGAGTCCTTCCCCAAAAGGTATAAATCTATCTAATGTTTGGTGTTCCTCATCGCTATGCTAGCTATAAATCTATCTAATGTTTGGTGTTCCTCATCGCTATGCTAGCTATAAATCTATCTAATGTTTGGTGTTCCTCCGTTTGTTCTTCTTCTTGTCAGGTCTGAGAGGAGACTGGACGTTCCACTGCCTCTGGCCTGGAGCTCATTAGGGGTGCGCTATCTTGTTGATCATGTTCTTGCCAACCAACCCCGCTGCCGCGGTGAGCAGATGAGCCTGGTAGCGCGGCTTGCGTATTTCCCAAGCGGGAGGGTCACATCCTTCAAGTCTATGGCCAGTCACAAAGGTATTCCCATCTTCTTGCTGATGCACAGGTAGAGAACAGATGTGTGTAAATATATGTGAGTTTCCATTGCATCCCGATGTAAGGTCTTGATGTGAATGTTGCCTCCACAATGATCTGGGTCGCCAACTATTCCGGCACGGACGCTATTCAGTACTAAAGTACGTGCTGCAGCATCTGTCAGGTTAGCATAGTGATTGGCCACGACCCCACCAGTTTGACGGAGATGGAAAGCGGCTTGCTTCCAGCCATGCCCTATGGAGCAGGCGTCCATCCATCTGGTAAGATCCATTATTTTATATGTGTCATTCGATTTGTTGCCAATGGTATAGATGCGGGCACCACCGTCATCATCGTACCCACACACCATGTATTTCATTGTTCGGTTTTTCTGTGTGATTAGACTGCTGGTCGTGAAATATATGTCAGCGGTCTCCTGCGCTCGCCTGTGCAAATCACAAGCAATAATGGTGGCGGATGGCTTCCAATTTCTCTGTTGCAGCTTTGTGGTGGTACGTTCCAAATGACTTTCAATATAGTCCTGAGCTCCTGAACAGCCAACACAGTTGTTGCCTGGAGCACTATGGATCTTGTTGTTGTCGTAAGTTTCGTATGCCGTGACCAATCCGCCGGTTATTTGGTTTCTCGTAATCTTCGAATCACTCCCCATTATAATGGCTTCACCATTCCTTATGATGAGGGAAACAATAACTGTTCCTTCCTCCTCTTTGGCCTCCTGGAGGTCTTCCAAATCTCTGCGAGAGGTCTTCTTGTCATCTTGACCGACCACATCCTGAGAAAGCTCCTGCTGTGCTGTTGTGTTCTGACTAATCTCCTCTCTGGAATTACTGAAGAACCTTTGGCTGGATCCCCAAGTGGCACATCCCTCGTCACTGTCACTGGAATTGTCCCTCATTGGTCCCAGCTGTCAGTCTCCAGCTCCTCCACTGCTTCCGTCCAGAGACAAACTCCTGTCTGGAGATGTGAGCTGGTTGCGCAGGCTGCTTGCCACTGACAGGGTCTCCTCCTCCAGAAAATCGGTGTCTGGGCTCTGGCCACCTGTCACAGGCCTCTGCAGGGAATGGAGCCAGGACTGAGTGGCTGCTTCCTCCATCTCTGTGGGAATGTGTGGGGACAAGCCTGTGTCTGTGAGCTCGAAGGGAGGGGGCAGTCGGTGGGAGGACAAGCTGGGGCAGCTACCAGCCTGGAGCCCGACGAGGTTTGGGTCGCTCCGGCCGATCGGCTGCACCTCGTCCATGAATGGCCGTGGCTGCTGCTCCATCAGTGGCCGTAGCTGCTGCTGGAAGGGGAGTGGTTCCAGCCCCGGTGTCTCTAGCTTCACCTTCTCGCCAGCACCAGGGGTGTTGCCCTGGGAGGCCTTAAGGCTCCTCTCCATACTCTCCGTGTCGTTCTTGGCTGACAGTCACTCGCTTTCTTTCGTGGGTTTCTCGGTTTCTCCGGCGACGAATCGGCGTCTCCTTGTGCTCTCACGGCCTCCTGACCTGAGTGTGAAGTCATCAGTAAGTACCGAGCTATCGGCAATAAGACATCCGGTGGCCGATCTCTTCAGAATAACATTTTTTTTTTTTATATTTATATTTTTATTACATTTTTTCCCATTTTAAAATACAGCACATATGGGGGTACTGTACTGTACATAAAATCACAAAACAAACCATGAAACAAAACAGAACATACAACAAGGTACAAAAAAAACTAAACAAAGTACAGAAAGACAAAACAAACCCTAACGTATACCCACCCACCCTCTGGCCCTGGGGGGAGACGATTGAAAATGTAGTAAATAAGATAATAATACAAAAATAAAAAAGAGGCAAAACTAAGCATGCATATGGGCCATATATACGCACACACATACAGATACATACACATGCACATGTGCATACGTACACATCCACATAGTATATACATACACATACATACACCCATATGGACATACATACATAGGCATATATGTACATATATATACACACACATACATATATACACATATATACATACACATATACATACACACACATACATGCACACATCCGCATACATGTACAGTACGTACCTACACACATACATACACATGCATACATACACACACATGTTACACACATGCATATACACATACATATACAATACACACACATATTATTTTAATGCATGTGTAAGTGGTTGTAGTGCACTCCTAGGCAAGGGGAGGAAATAGTAAGAAGATACAAATAAAGAGGGGAGATTATTAAATTTCAGTTAGCGAATTAATATGTAGTAGGAAAGGGTCCCAGGTTCTAAAAAAGTTGTTTAAGCAATCTCTTGTTGTGAATTTTATTTTTTCTAGGTGAATGAAAGATGACAGGTCTTTTAGCCAGGAGGTTGTGGACGGGGGGGTAGGGCTTTTCCAATGAAGCAAAATACGACGCCTCGCTATGAGAGAGGAGAACGCAACTACATCTGCCTGGTATCGACTGAGTCTGCCCACCTCAGGAGGCACACCAAAGATAGCGACTAGGGGACACGGAGACACCGCAACGCCAAAAACTGCAGAGAGGGTATCAAAGAAATGTTTCCAAAAGGAGTCAAGTTTAGGGCAGGAGTAAAATGTATGTGTATGGTCTGCAGGCGAGTGAAGACACCTGTAGCAGGAGTCGTTAGTGTCTGGGAACATTCTACTCAACTTGGCCTTGGTATAGTGTGTCCTATGGACCACTTTAAATTGGATGAGACACATGCGGGCGCATGCACAGGAAGAGTTTATTCTGGTTAGCGCTACGTTCCACCAGTCCGCATCTAGCTCTATGCCGAGTTCCCTCGGCATAGAGCTAATACCAATACTAATTCTAATGGCTCTGGATTGTATTCGATCTAGCTTTTCTAGCACACTCTTGGCTGCTGCTCCATAAATCATACTCCCGTAATCAAGGCATGACCGTATTAAAGCTCTATACAAGCATAAAAGTGATTCTTTATCTGCTCCCCATTCAAATCCTGACACTGCCCTCATGAGGTTCAAACTTTTCTTACATTTTGTTTCTACTTTATTAATATGATTCCTCCACAAACACTTCTCATCAAACCATATTCCTAAGTATTTAAATTCAGATACTCTCTCCATATTTTGACCATATAGTTTAAGTTGTGCTTGTTCTAACTTCCTCTTCCTTGTGAAGAACATGTAGCAAGATTTTGAGATTGACATTTTAAAACCCCATTTATAGGACCAATTTTCGACTTTAAGAACCTCTTTCTGCATACATTTCATTACCTGCTTATAATTTTTCCCTCTTTTCCATATTGCTCCGTCATCTGCATATAGCGATGATCCAATATCTCTTCCAACATTCATAAAATATCATTTACCATTATATTAAACAAAATAGGCGAAACAGCGCTCCCTTGTGGGATACCATTAACAATGTTCAAGCTGTCTGATACAGCATCTCCAACTTTAACACAAAATTTCCTATCTGAAAGGAAGTCTAGAACCCAGTTATATAACCTACCACCTATTTCCAACTTATGCATTTTGATCAGCAGACCCTCTCTCCACATGGAATCATATGCTTTCTCTATATCAAAGTACACTATCGCCATGACTTCTTTCCTGCTGAGAGCTTTTTCTGCTTCGTTACTAACTTTCACTAACACATCTGCTGTTGATCTCCCTTTACGGAATCCACTCTGGTATCTGCTCATCAAGCCCCTTTGTTCTAGGAAGTATGATAGTCTATTCACAATTATTTTTTCACGCCCATATATGGAGATCTCTGAATCTGTCTGTCTGTGTCCCTTTATGCCCGTATATGGAGATCTTTGTGATTCTGCGTAAATTTTATGCCCATATATGCCATTTGCGTCCATTTTATGCCCATTTATGGAGATCTCTGTATCCGTCTGTCTGTGTGTCTGTCTGTGTCCCTTTATGCCGTATGAGATCTCTGAATCTGTCTGTCTGTGTCCCTTTATCCATTTTATGCCCATATATGGGGGCATTCATTTTATGCCCATATATGGAGAACGCGCGTGCCCGTGGGACGAACGGTTCTCATATGGGGGCATTCATTTTATGCCCATATATGGAGAACGCGCGTGCCCGTGGGACGAACGGTTCTCGAGATACGCGGATTACCTACATACATACACACTCACAGAGATTTTTTGTTGACTCATGTGGCGTACGTCTGCCCATATATGCCCATATATGGAGATATCTGTCTATTTGCGTCCATTTCACGCCCATATATGGAGATCTCTGAATCTGTCTGTCTGTGTCCCTTTATCCATTTTATGCCCATATATGGGGGCATTCATTTTATGCCCATATATGGAGAACGCGCGTGCCCGTGGGACGGAACGCGCGTGCCCGTGGGACGAACGGTTCTCGGAGATCTCTGAATCTGTCTGTCTGTGTCCCTTTATCCATTTTATGCCCATATATGGGGGCATTCATTTTATGCCCATATATGGAGAACGCGCGTGCCCGTGGGACGGAACGTGCGTGCCCGTGGGACGAACGGTTCTCATATGGGGGCATTCCTTTTATGCCCATATGGAGAACGCGCGTGCCCGTGGGACGAACGGTTCTCGAGATACGTGGATTACCTACATACATACACACTCACAGAGATTTTTTGTTGACTCATGTGGCGTACGTGATGTCAGAGCCTTTTATGAAGTGATGTCACAATGAGTCAGAGCTTTCGCCGATTTCCTCAGAAACAGCCTGATGTCAACAATCAACCCCGCATAAGGAGATTCCGAACGTTTCGCGCCGGTTTGGGAAAACCGCGCGTCGGGTCGGGTCGAGACCCGGCACTGCACTCCGTGCCGTGGCCATATATGGGGGCATTCATTTTATGCCCATATATGGAGAACGCGCGTGCCCGTGGGACGGAACGCGCGTGCCCGTGGGACGAACGGTTCTCGGAGATCTCTGAATCTGTCTGTCTGTGTCCCTTTATCCATTTTATGCCCATATATGGGGGCATTCATTTTATGCCCATATATGGAGAACGCGCGTGCCCGTGGGACGGAACGCGCGTGCCCGTGGGACGAACGGTTCTCATATGGGGGCATTCATTTTATGCCCATATGGAGAACGCGCGTGCCCGTGGGACGAACGGTTCTCGAGATACGTGGATTACCTACATACATACACACTCACAGAGATTTTTTGTTGACTCATGTGGCGTACGTGATGTCAGAGCCTTTTATGAAGTGATGTCACAATGAGTCAGAGCTTTCGCCGATTTCCTCAGAAACAGCCTGATGTCAACAATCAACCCCGCATAAGGAGATTCCGAACGTTTCGCGCCGGTTTGGTCTGAAGCCGGTGGGACGAACGGTTCTCGAGATACGCGGATTACAAACACACACACACACACACACGCAGAGACTTCTCGCATTTATAGATAGATGAGACGTTAGGGCAATAGGCCTGTAATTTCCTGCATTATCTGGGTCTTTACCTGGTTTAGCAAAGGGCAGAATAATAGCACTTTTCCAGTTACTAGGCATAACTCCCTCACTCCAAATTTTGTTGAACAGTTTTAAAATCACTTTCATCATTTCTTCAGGAAGATTCCTAAACATTACATAGCACAGTTGATCCTGCCGAATATCCAATTCCCTCCAATGCCCTTTTTAACTCATACATTGAGATGTCCATATCTAATGTCGACCCATCCTTCTCCCTTCTGTTTGTTACATCTGGGTTCTCTCTTAACATTTTTTTCTTTCTGAGACCTATGTGCTTCATCTAAATGATTTCCACTATGGACATCTGCACATTTTTTGCCTAATAGATCCGCTTTCTCCTTGTTTGTTATAGCCTGATATTCCCCATCTATCAATACTGGGATCTTTATAGATTTCCTTTTTCCACTCATCTTTTTGATCATTGACCAGATGTCTCCTATCTGAACTTCTCTACCTATAGAAGAGCAGAAGTTTCGCCATGTAGTTTTCTTGGCTGATTTAATCACCTTTCGCGCTATGGCTTTCTTCTTTTGGTAATCAATTATATTGTCTTGGTTTAACGGCTTTCTTAGGGCTCTAAAAGCACAATTTCTCTCTTTAATTGCACAGGTGCACTCCTCGTTCCACCATGGAACAATTTTCTTTTTCCCACTTACAGATTTTTTGGGAATGCTTGCTGATGCAGCACTAATTATCATTGCTGTAACTTCTCCTGCACAGTAATCTACCTCACCCTCCATTGAGAAGTTCCCGCCAAACTCTAAACAGTAAAGACCAAATTTACCCCAGTCTGCTTTGTCAAAGCACCATCTTTCTATGGCGTAACCCTCTTGAGTGTATAATTCAAAGTTTACAGAGCATATAATAGGATAGTGGTCACTCCCTATGTTATTGTCATTCATTACGTACCATTCACATAAGGCACTTAAGTTGCCAGATACTAAAGTTAAATCTAGACATGACATTTTATTTGTTCGGATATCAATTCTGGTGCCACTTCCATCATTAAGACATGTCAGTGCTCTCTCTTCTATAAATTGCTCAACTACTTCTCCATTTTTGTTTGTCTTAACACTTCCCCATAATGTATTATGCACGTTGAAATCTCCACACCAAATCTCTCTGCTATGACCACTTCCTCCGATCTCATTAAACATATCTACTGTCAGATTCTCGCATGGGTTGTAGAAATTAATAACTTTAATGTCACCTCTAGGGCTGCAGACTTGCTATACATTCATATTTATCTGCTACATTAATTTGTTTATATGCTATGTTATCTTTAACTAGTGTTAGACATCCTCCACATTGATTCTTTGTTCTATCATACCTAATTGAGCTATATCCTTGTATGATGAAATCTAGCTTTGGGCATAACCATGTCTCTTGTATACAAATTATCTGGCACAATAGTTAGTTCACTAACCGCTTTCTTCAACTCTTGACCATTACAGATTAAGCTCCTGGCATTCCATTGTAAAATATGGAAAACCATTATTAGATTAACCAAACTGATCATTGATATTCAACATTCCATGAATCAATTCCGCAGTGATTTTAGGGTCATTAATTCCCAAAACCTCTGCAGCTGTGTCAACCACCATCCTGATTCTATCACTCTTTTTAGACTGCTGAAGCGCCATATTGACTATTTTGCACATGAAAGTAATAAAACTAAGTTTATCTACGATGAGCGTGTCCTTATTAATATTCTTCACTCTTGTGTTTATTTCCTTTTGCTGCTGGCTGATAACACCTGTGTTTATTTCCTTTTGCTGCTGGCTGATACCACCTGAACTCTGAGTCATTGAGATCTCACGATCCCTTCTTAACATCGGAACTTCCCTCTGTCTGACCACTTCGTCTCCTTTCACCTTTTTTAAAGCTTCAGGAAAGCCTCCTTCTTGGTTTTTAACGGCGGTTGGCATCCAGTTTATCCGGTGCATTACCGCCCCCTACTGGTCCACTTTCATGGACCAGACTAATCAAACTCAATCACACTCATTCATTCCTCCTTGTTCTATATTCTGTCATATAATCCTGTTTCTCTTAGAAACTCAATTAACACTTTTACATGTTTTCTGTTCTCCATTTTTAATAAACTCTTTATAGTAACTTCATGTACTTCTAATTTCCTCATTTTTTCCCTCAATGTCTCCCTCTCTGTCTCATATCTTCTGCAAAACATTAAAACGTGCTCTATTGTCTCGTCTTCTTAACAACCCTCGCAGAGACCATTCTGATGCTTTCCTATCAACTGCAATGTTTTATTTAGAGCACTATGCCCTAACCTTAATCTTGTCAATACCATTTCTTCTTTTCTTTTCCCACTCCCCACCCTTTTAACTTGAATGCTCTTTTGACTATTATAGTAATGTCTTCCTTTGACCTCCTTGTCCCATTTTTCTTGCCACATTATATTAACCTTTTCCCAAATCACACTTTTAACTTCTGCCTTACTGATATTTACCTTCATTTCAACAACCACTTTTTCTAATGCCTTCTTGGCCATCTTATCTGCCAACTCATTACCCTTCACTCCTACATGAGCTGGAACCCATGAAAACTTTATTTCACACCCCTTTTGCACTATTCTAGTGGCTGTTTGAAGGACCTCATACAATAATCCTTGCCGACTATTTGAATGAAACGATCTCATGCTGGCTAGGACTGCTGTTGAATCTGTGCATATCACTACTTTTTGAACTTGAACCATTTCCACCCATTTCAGGGCAACAAGTACCCCCAACATCTCCACTGTGTATACTGATAAGTGGTCAGTAGTTCTTCTGTTCAATTCTATTCCCTTTACAGGTACCACTACTCCAAACCCGGTCACTCCGGTTTCTGGTTTCTTTGAACCATCTGTATATACTTCCAGAAACTCACTGTACTCTCTTATCAGATACTGAGATGCTTCATTGACCATGTCCTCCTGTTCCCGCTCTTTCTTTATTTCCAACAAATGCCAGTCTACTTCTGGCCATACCATCCTCCATGGGGGCATTATTGGATATGCCACTGTAGGGCTTAACTTCATCTCTGCCACACCTAACTCTTTTACAATTTCATTCACCACCCTACCAAAGATATCCTTCTTACATTTCCCATACTCCCAGCATTCCTTCAGAACTCTCTTTGTAGGGTGAGACTCACTGTGGCCTTGTAAAGAAGCCCAATAATTTCCCATCAGCTGTTTTCTTCTCAGCCCTAACGGCATTTCTCCTAACTCTACTTGTAGAGCACATACTGGAGTTGATCTGAAAGCCCCACTGCATATCCTCAGAGCCTTCGCTTGAATCCCATCCAACTTTTTTAAAAGAGATACTGCCGCTGAGCCATATACTATGCATCCATAGTCAATAACAGATCTTACCATATATAGCTACATATTGTCTTCAATGAATCACAACTTGCCCCCCATTCTCTACCCGTCAGACATCTCATACTTTTTTGCATTTGTCCTCAATTTTCTTTATGTGATCTACCCACGTTAATTTTGAGTCAAACACCACGCCAAGGTATTTAAATGATCCAACTCTTTCTAGCTCTTTGCCATACATGTATAACTTCATCCCTTCCACCATTCTTTTCCTGGTGAAAGTTACTGTTTGTGTTTTCTCTACTGAAAATCTACATCCCCATTCAAATCCCCACTCTGTCACTCCATCAATTGCTGACTGGACTTTACTGACAATATACTCCACATTTCTTCCTCTTTTCCACAATGCCCCTTCATCAGCAAACAGTGAACTTCCAATATCTGCTGGAACATTTGAAAACACATCGTTTATCATAATTATGAACAATAATGGACTTATTACACTCCCTTGGGGAGTGCCATTCCCCACCATATATTTACTTGACAGCTCACATCCAATTCGGACCTGTAATCTCCGATCAAACAAAAAAATCATTATCCAGTTAAAAACCCTTCCTCCAATTCCCATCTTATGCAGTTTAATTAGCAAACCTTCTTTCCACATCATGTCATAGGCTTTTTCTATGTCAAAAAAACACTACAACTACTGATTCTTTGGAAAGCCTCCTTCAACAGCCTCTGTGATATTGTATACTTTAGTATTTACCCCCACCTAGTGGTGGAGTTCTGGAAATACTAGTTTGTGTGTGTGTGTGTGTGTGTGTGTGTGTGTGTGTGTGTGTGTGTGTGTGTGTGTGTGTGTGTGTGTGTGTGCGTGCGTGCGTGCGTGCGTGCGTGCGTGTGTGCGTGCGTGCGTGCGTGTGTGCGTGTGTGTGTGTGTCTATGCAAATCACAGACAGGCCTTCAATAATGCCATGAGTTTGACATACATACTGTACTGTATGTAGTAGAGTGACTCACTGCCTCAGCCTGATCCATGGGGATGTCCAGTTGGTCTAGTGGTTAAGATATTGGACTTCCATACGGGAGGCCTGGGCTCAAATCCCAGGTGTCACACAGACACCAGCCAGCACTGTGTAGATCATGAATCTATAATCAAACATACATTATCAAGGACACATGGTCACACATAAATAGACAAGCAAAGGTGGACAGACAGTCCACATAAAATCATAGAGCGGCTCTAATGACTAAATCTAATGAGCATACATTATATAAGTGGTTCTCAATGTCAGGGACTCTGTGGGTTCCTTTAGGGCAGGGGTCGGCAACCCAAAATGTTGAAAGAGCCATATTGGACCAAAGAAACTAAAAACAAATCTGTCTGGAGCCGCAAAACATTATAAAAGCCTTATATATCGTCGTTTTCGGGTGGAAACCTTGTATGTCAAAAACGTCGTTTTGTATTTATCATTTACAAAATGAACTAAACTAGTGAAAACAGCCGTTCTACAAGCACACAGCGCCTCGCGGTGCGAGGCGTTGTGTGCTTGTAGATCTGCTGTTTTCACTACTTTTGTGCGTCAGTCTTGTATGATGAAGCAGGGCTTTACTTTGCGAAAAAAAAACATACAAATTTTAAACTTGGAGATGCAAGGTTTCTGCCCGACAGTGACAATATATTAAAAGTCTATATTAGCTATATTAGCCTACTGTCAAAATGACTAAGTAGGCTACAAATAATAATGAGCATTAAATGTAATATTTATGCGTTAAGAATGTTTGTGTCACGTTTGTCCTCCTAAAGAAACCATATTAAAACAAAAAATATATCTTTTTCCCTTAATACATTTTTGAAAAAGCTCCAAGGAGCCAATAGGGTGGCGATAAAGAGCCGCATGCGGCTCTAGAGCCGCAGGTTGCTGACCCCCGCTTTAGGGGGTCTACATTGACCCATACAAGTCTGTAACTCTTAAGCCCTTTGCACACAGACGCGTTTATCCGCACGGATAAAACGGACAATTTAATTTTTTTAAAAGAAAACAATGATTCTCTACGACCTCATGCACACCGGATCCGAATTAGCCGTGCGACGAGTGGCTGCGGCCGTGCGTTTTTTTCTCGATCTAACCCAGTTCAATTTGTGCGTCTTGTCGCATGCGGTAAAAAACTCATCGCTCCTTTTAAGACTCCTTTTGGGATCCGCAGCGCCGATTCCGCACAGCATTGCACACCAAATCCAATGCGTTTTATTCATGCAGCAAACAAAAAAAAAAACGCAACTGTCCTGTGTGCAAAGGGCTTTACTCTGACATTATACAAATGGAACCCTAACAGGTCCATTTGGTGGGAAGACCTTGAAATGTAAAAGATTGAAAACCACTGCATTACACAGACGTAGTGACAGTGGAACATTTTCAGCCTATAGGCCAGCAGGCGGCAGGCCTATGATTATGAATGGTGTAGCACTGGCATATCCCCTCTGGTCCACAGGCGAAACGTGTCAGAGTGAGCAGAAGTCATCCAAGGACAGCACAGAGAGCACATGGGGCTTATAGAACAGGGGCTAATACTGATATTTTCACAAATTGGTACCACCCAAGGTGACCGTAAAATGTTTGGATTTTCTTCTTCGTACATGTCTCTAGTTTATATTTTGGTAGGATAACTCTGCCAATCTGGTAGCTTAATGGCAGTTATCACCCGCTAGAGTCGGTGTCCCATTAACTTTACATTACAGGGAAAAAAAGGTAAAGATTATCTGCTTTAAGTAGCATATGAGGGGTCAAACTAGGGGTTTTTCATGATTCTGAATCCATTGCAAGCATCTGTTTTGCACGAAAAACATTCCTTGGGCTAAAAACGACTATGTTTTAGTGATGAAAAGTGATGAGTCATCACTTTTGAAGGGGCCATTTTAGCCCAAGGAATGTTTTTTGTGCAAAACAGATGCTTGCAATGGATTCATTCAGAATCATGAAAAAACCCTAGTTTGACCCCTCATATGCTAGTTAACTTTGTAAATAACTGTATACTGCTGTGCTACAACTGGACAACTGAATTTCCCCCTTGGGATAATAAAGGTATCTATCTATCTACTTAAAGCAGATTAATTTTTACCTTTGTTTTCCCTGTAATGTAAAGTTAATGGGACACCGACTCTAGCAGGTGATAACTGCCATTAAGCTACCAGATTGGTGAGTTATCATTACCAAAATATAAACTAGAGACATGTACGAAGAAGAAAATCCAAAAAAATTACGGTCACCTTGGGTGGTACCACAATTTGTATTAGCCCCTGTACTATTATTGGTGCTGTATCAGTGTACCGGTAGCTTAATGGCCAGCATCAAATAACAGAACTTTTGAGGAATCAGGCTGGGGTGCAGTGTGGCTTAATGGCCTCCGGTACCAAAGCACTGACCAAGTCACTCAGTCTTGTGCCGAGGAGGGACGATGAGTCTGTGGGAAGTTGTATGGCAGGGACGTGTTGGCCATTGGGAAAAGCAGGACAACTCCCGAACGGCCGGTTCATTCCCGACCGGTCCAGGCCGGCCATTAGGAAAAAAGAAATAATACAATGTCGGCCTTCGTTCCATTTTGGGGGCTGGGCGGCCAACAAAGTAAATCGTCACTGTCGGCCAGAAACCTTGTATCTCCAAGTTTCAAATGTATACATTTTTTCGCAAAGCAAAGCCCTGCTTCATCATATAAGGCTGTTGCACAAAAGTAGTGAAAACAGCAGATCTACAAGCACACAACGCCTCGCGGTGCAAGGCGTTGTGTGCTTGTAGATCGGCTGTTTTCACTACATGTTCTGAAATGGCAAATCTTTGAGTAGCAGCAGCGCTATATTCTCTATAGCACGCAATGAGGGCCTCTCCAACAATTTTTCCCGGGCTGAATCAGGGGCCCAGCACGTCCCTGGTGTATGGGATTCATCTGATGGCATAATTCTCTCTGCTATACAGTAGCTCATTTAGAGGGGGTAAAGTAAGTAGCCATCGTCAATTAGAAGTCACTGATGAATTCATATAAATGAAACTATTCAAGATATCTCTAAGCAAAATGAAAGCACACCATTCCCGATGAAGCCAAAGTAATACCCAAGATTTGAACCTGGGTCTCCCACATGGAAGTCCAATATCTTAACCATTGCTCCAAAGACATATCCCTATATGGACATGGGGAGATACTAGAGTTTTAACGCCATAAGGCTGAGGCAGTGAGTCTCTGCTACAACGGTTGATTTGACATTAAATTAAATCAGAGATGCCCCAGAGCCGGAGGAGGCGTCTACCTTTCTATGTCTATGATGGTGTGTTATGTTTGTGCAAATTGTGCATGAAAGCTGTGTGTTGTTGAGATGTTGATTTATGATTTTGTCTGATCCCTAGAGAGACATGAAAGTATACCGTAGCTAGGCCCAAGGTAAATAGGAGGTAGGGACATCACGTGACAACGGGGATACGCCATGTCCAGCCATGAAGCTCACCATGGGTGCCAGTATCGCGAGACTATCCACCGTTTCCTGTCTGTGAACCAAATCTCGCGATACTTCGGAGACAGAAACAATTATTATTTACTGTTATTATTTAATTATGCACTGTGCACATCGAAAAGCAAGTGATTGTAAAAATACCTTTAATATATTTTCTTTTATATTCCTGAACAGATTATATGACAAAGGTCTCAGTCGTTCATAAATAGTGTTTCTTCCAGGTTTGTTCATGAGCTGATCTAGCCGGCTCCATCATTCTGGCACCCATAGGAGCGTCATGGCCGGTCCCGGTGGTCACGTGTTTCCCTTCCTTATATTTTAACTTCCTTGGCTAGGCCTATATGTTATAATTCTTCCTTCCTTTAAACTTCATGTCACCAAAGGTCGTTCAACAGTCTCTATGTTGTCCTTTAGTATTTACTCCCACCTAGTGGTGGACCTTTGGAACTACAAGTTCTTCACAGTAGGCTGTATTGTACTGAAGATATCTAAATGTATCTGTCTGTCTGTCTGTCTGTCTGTCTGTCTGTCTGTCTGTCTGTCTGTCTGTCTGTCTGTCTGTCTGTCTGTCTATCTATCTATCTGTGGTGGAGCTGGAGAGAGTCGCAGCCCCAACCTGAAGCCTCAAAAGTGTAGTATCTCCCTCAGAAAAAGAGTCTTTGGTCTAGTTTGGTCTAGTGGCTAAGATGTAGGACTTTCATGTGGGAGGCTTGGGTTCAAAGCCCAGTTGTTAACTATTTAGGGTTCGAAGCCCAGATGTTACCTATTGAGAAAGAAAGAAAAATGTTTTACCATAATATTATATATAGCCTACAATGTTAATTAGGCGATTTTAACAACAGCAATTTGCAGTTCGTATTTTTAAGTTAATTTAGACTACTGAGATGCAATGCCTCAGTGTTTATTCTCTAGTATATCTTAAAGTGTAGCCTATCCACAACTTTCCAACATCCCATCGTGCATTGCACAGAATGTGCAGGCAGCTTCTGGCGCCGCAGCCTGTGTGATCTACAAGCTGCACAACGATTGCATCCGCGACGTGAGCTTGTATGTCTGCTGTTAACCGGAAGTGTCCCGCAGATAATGCTACAGTAAATTCTCGTGGAAACAGGTGGATAAAGGCTTACATTTTAACTGTGTGTTGTAGGCTCTTAATATCATGTATATGTTGGGAGAGGGAGCTCTAAGTGCTCTCTCTCTCTCTGTGTGTGTGTGTGTGTGTGTGTGTGTGTGTGTGTGTGTGTGTGTGTGTGTGTGTGTGTGTGTGTGTGTGTGCGTGCGTGCGTGCGTGCCTGCGTGCGTGCGTGCGTGCGCATGCTGGAGGCTACAGTGCAGTAGAGCTTTGCATCCACTAGCCTACTTTAAAGAAGGGTCAGTTAAGAGCGACCAGCCACCATGAAATGTGTATTATTCTTATGGAGGACACACACACGCACGCACGCACGCACGCACGCACGCACGCACACACACACACACACACACACACACACACACACACACACACACACACACACACACACACACACACACACACACACACACACACACACACACACACACACACACTGTAGCAGCCTGCATTCTGCTGAGCCAAAACTAACACGCTGGAAGGTTTAGACCCATATAAATAAGAAAGAAAGAAAGAAAGAGAGAAAGAAAGAAAGAAAGAAAGAAAGAAATTAAAGGAGAAAGATAGACAAAAATGTAATGAGAAACAAAGACAATAAAGAAGAAAGGAAGAAAGAAAGAAAGTATTGGGAGAGTAACTCGAGACACGGACACCATCGTAAGTAACAGCCTATAAACAAAAGCAAAAAGATTGTCTCATGTCTGATGAACTGCAACTGAATGCACTGTAAGCTACAGCCGCTACACTGCCACATCTGGAGAGAGAGAGAGGAGACACCGTATAGCCGCTGTGTTGTCACATCTGGAGAGAGAGAGAGAGAGAGAGAGAGAGAGAGAGAGAGAGAGAGAGAGAGAGAGAGAGAGGGGAGAGAGTGACAGGCTCCCTGGAGAGAGCATGTTGCTGATGATGATGATCAGTGTGGTGCTGGTGTGAGAGCGCTGTGTTGCAGCTTGGATGGACCGCACAGCCTCTAAATGGATTTATTTAAAAGATGCCTGCATAGCATGATGCTGCTGTGCTGAGGCAGTGTGACTGAGGATGGGAGACCACCAGCACCAGCAGCAGCAGCGGAGGAGAGGGAGGCTGGGCAGCCTGGGGACCGCGTCCAAGCCCCGGGTCTCCAAGGAGACCAAGCTGAGGCTGCGGGTGTTGTTCCTGGATGACAGCGAGCGCACGTTCCAAGTGGAGGTAAAATATAATGAACGACAAGTGAGAAAGCCTATCCTTACCTCCCCCTGACAGTTTTACTGTAAACATTGATTATTATCTGTTTTGTTTCCATTGTGCTTTCTTGCAGGTCTAAGAAATCCTATTAGCAGACCTTAAACCTGAACTGTGCGGTCCTGTACTATTCCTATGTGAACTGTTAATAAAGTATTCAATCTATCAATCAATCAAAGAAGAGAGAGATTTGATTGAATTGAGGATTGCCTACTTCACTAACAGTTTGCTAAAACCCACAGTGGTTATGTAACGGAGGTGATCCGAACCTCCCCACCCGGCTTCGAACCCGGGTCTCCCGCGTGAAAGTCCAATATCTTAACTATTACTCCAAAGGGATATCCCTATGGAACGAGAGCAGATACTAGACTTTTGAGGCTTCAGGCTGGGGCTGCGACTCTCTCCGCACACTCACCCCCCTTTGACCTCCTCCTACGGGGAAGCCCGGATCCGGGTCACGGCACCAATGTAACGGAGGTGATCCGAACCTCCCCACCCGGCTTCGAACCCGGGTCTCCCGCGTGAAAGTCCAATATCTTAACCATTACTCCAAAGGGATATCCCTATGGAACGAGAGCAGATACTAGACTTTTGAGGCTTCAGGCTGGGGCTGCGACTCTCTCCGCCACAGTTAGATTATACTATGATGCTAACACAAAAAGCCCTGAGGGCTTGTTTCCATTGTGGTCCTAGATGTAGGCTATTCAATTCATCAAGGCATTTAAAGACACATACTGTAGGCCAGTGGTTCTCAACCTGTGGGCCGGTCAGGACCCCCAGAGGGGTCCCAAAATTATTTTGGGGGGTCCCCAAATGTTAAGCTAAATGTTAACTTTGTTTTCTCATTCAACAGTAAACAAACCAACATAAAAAGTGTAGGGTATCTGCACATTTCTAAATTGACAATTTAAGGACTTTAAATACTCTTTTAGTACCTCTGGTCAAACATTGGTCAAATTGTCAAATATTAGAGACTGAAATTGTGCCGCGAGGCGTTGTGAGCATGTAGATCGGCTATTATGGAATAGATCGAGTCAAACCAAATGTAATGCCAACTCCTACAATTCCAAGTGCTTGTGCAGGGTGCGGGTCCCCAGTTAGAATATGATTATTTTGGGGGTCACAGCCTGAAAAGGTTGAGGACCACTACTGTAGGCAACAATAACACACAAGAAATCATCAACACCCTTTTTGTTATGTTTATTGGTGATGTGTATTCACAAGATCTGGTGATGTTTATTCTGCAATGTCAATTCTCTTTATATAACCTATATTTTGTAATTTATACTTGTAGCCTACTCTATAGCAGTGGTTCTCAACCTGTGGGTCGGGACCCCCAGGGGAGTCCCTAGATGATTTATCTAATGTGAAACATTATTTTCTCACTCAACAGTAAACAAACCAACATAAAGTTTTAAGTGTATAGAGGGTATGCACATTTCTCAAGTGACAATACCTCTAAAATGCGTAATTAAACTTTGGCCAAATTGTCAAATATTAGAGGCAGAAATTGTGAAAATAGACGTTGTGTGGGGGGGGGATCCGAACTGAAAGGCGATTTACAAGCTCACAGGCATTATGACGTGGGCTTGTAGTCTGCTGTTAACTATCGCATTGCCACGTGCAAGTGATAGTTTTCTTACTCCTTGGTGCTATCATCCATCATTCAATTTGTCTCAATTTCAATTAGATGTTGACTGACCAATGGATGGGTGGATTGGTTGTTTTGATTGATTGACAGCAGTCAAGGGATACAGTTATTTGGAGTGTGCGTGTGCGTGCGTGTGTGCGTGCGTGCGTGCGTGCGTGCGTGCGTGCGTGCGTGCGTGCGTGCGTGCGTGCGTGCGTGCGTGTGTGCGTGCGTGTGTGCGTGCAGGCGTGTGTGTGTGAAACACCTCCATTATCTGTGCAGATATACTTTTCTTGTCCGGGAGCCTTGCGGCCCTGCCGCATCTGTGTGTGTGTGTGTGTGTGTGTGTGTGTGTGTGTGTGTAGGTGTGTGTGTGTGTGTGTGTGTGTGTGTGCGTGTGTGTGTTGGAGAAAGAAATATATTTTCTCCTGACCCCAATCTTTTTCTCCCTCCTGGGCAAAAGGCCAATTAGCCCTGAAAAGAGAGGAAGATGGATGGACGGATGAATGGACAGTTGGATGAACAGGACATCCCATACTGTACACACATGATGTAAAGAACAGATACACATGATGTACAGTATGCTACTGGACATATAGCCTGTACATCGGTATATCACCCTACGTGCACTAAGAGTTGTGTCATGATTTGTGGATCCTTCTGTCTGAGTCTCCGTGTTTTCGCCCTGTGAGGTGTACCTTTGTTTGTATTATGTTATTATTTAAGTAAAGCCTTCGTTAATCTGTCCTCCGTGGTTTCCTGCCTCTACTTTGAGTTTGAGTTCTGCATTTGGGTCCATACACATCCGGGTTCCTGACAAGTTGAGGCATTACATTTTGTATAACACGGTTTCTATTGTGAAAATAGCAGATCTACATGCTCACAACAATGCCCAATCTGAGCATGTAGATCGGCTATTTTCACAATTTCAGCCTCTAATATTCGACAATATGACCAATGTTTAATTAGTAATGTATTAAAAAGTCCTTAAATTGTCACTTCAGAAATATGCAGATATATGCACTTAAACTTTATGTTGGTTTGTTTACTGTTGAGTGAGAAAACAATGTTGCACATTAAGTTAATCATCTGGGGACGCTCCAAAATAATTTGGTCCTGACCCACACTGGCCTACATCATGTCTTTGATGAACATGGAGGCGTGTGCGTGTGTGCGTGTGCATGTACACACACACACATACACACACACACACGCATGTTTAGAAACATGGGGGAGGCTGTGGCTCAGGAGGAGGAAGAGCAGGTCGTCCAATGATCCATGGGTCAGCGGTTCGAAGCCCGGCTCCTCCTGTCAGCATATTAAAGTGTCCTAAATGGGCAAGACACTGAACCCCACATTCTCTCCAATGAGTCGGTCAGTCGGTGCTAGCTTGCCACCATTGGTGTGGGAAGTGAGGAAGCTGGTGATATTTAGTAGATAAAAAATATAATATTATTAATAATAAGATGACTAAAACGAAATGAAATTTTATTCAAAACTCTATGACCAAAAACAGGCCCATCGAGGGCCCCCCAATTGCTACGTAGTTCGCAGTTAACTATGAAAACCGGCAACCACCACAGGCTGGCAACACATTTCTGGTCGGTCACCCTTTTCCTTTTCCGTGTAAAAATGCAGGCCATGCTGCCTGCTCAGGCTCCTCCTCTGGCAGAGGAGAAGAGCTCATTCAGGAAACGCAAATGTGTCAGATGGATTATTTTTCCTTTGTGGCAACAGAAAGAGCAGGGAATTCTAGGTCACTCTTAAATACCTAATTAACGCTGTTAATTTTTGGGAAATGTAACTGGTAACGATCCTGCTATATTGCAAAAGTAACTCATTAAGTTACTCCGTTACCACCAAACCTAACAGCGCTACGTAACGCCGTTAGTTATAACGCCGTTACACCCAACACTGATCTCCATATATGGAGCTGGTCAATACCTCTACATCTGACCTCACGGACTCCATATATGGATATAGCTGACCTGTTCTGACATCAAAGTGATGACTCGACCAGCTCAGCAGAAGGATATACATGCCAAAGCACCCATGTGCACGAGCCCATGTGCACGCGCCCATGTGCAAGCACCCATGTGCTCGACCTCACCCTTTAGGTCGAGGTCACTTCTCGCCCTTAGGGTGTCTTACTAGTGTACAATGTGCTATATGTACACCATGTTTGAACAGAGTTTATATAGTCCAGTTGTTCTCAACCTGAGGACTGCGGCCCACTGGTGGGCGGTGAGGATGTTGCAAGTGGGCCCCCTGTACATGATGTACAAGTACAACCTGTGGACGTGATGTACAAGACTACAAGTACACCTATACAAGTACAACCTCTGGACATGATGTACAAGTACACCTGTACAAGTACACTCCCTGGACATGATATACAAGTACACCCCCTGGCAATGATGTACAAGTACACCCTGTGGACATAATGTACAAGTACAACCCCAGGACATGATGTACAAGTAAACTCCCTGGACATAATGTACAAGTACAACCCCTGGACATGATGTATAAGTACATCCCCCAGCTATAATGTAAAAGTACACGCCTGGACATGATATACAAGTACACCCCCTGGACATGATGTACAAGTACACCCCCTGGACATGATGTACAAGTACACCCCCTGGACATGATGTACAAGTACACCCCCTGGACATGTACAAGTACACCCTGTGGACACAACGTACAAGTACAACCCCAGGACATGATGTACAAGTACACTCTGTGGACATAATGTACAAGTACAACCCCAGGACATGATGTACAAGTAAAATCCCTGGACATAATGTACAAGTACACCCCCACTGGACATGATATACAAGTACACCCCCTGGACATGATGTACAAGTACACCCCCTGGACATGATGTACAAGTACTTCCCCTGGACATGATGTACAAGTACATACCCTGGATATGATGTACAAGTACACCCCTATGACAGTAGTATGTCACTCTATGTACAAGTACATAAATGGTGGATGTAATATAAAACCTTTCTCCAGAGCACTTTCTACGGGCTCACATTCACACACTGGTGGTGGAGGCAATGATGCACCAACCTGCTCATCAAGATCAGCAGCAGTTATAGGTGATGTGTGTGTGTGCGCGTGTGTGCATGTACGTGCATTTTTTATGAACTTGATAACCTTGTGGTCAAAGTTAAGTGAGATTGTGTTTCCTGCTTGCATGCGTGCCTTGTGTGTGTGTGATGCACACAAGAGATGCACACACACAACAGCTGTGTGCGATTAGAGAAACAGACCAAACCGGCTATCAACGCGGACAAGTAACCACACCATCTTTAGCTTGATCTCATGTTGCTACGCACCGCTCGCACACACACACACACACACGCACACACACACACGCAGTTGCCCGCTGTGGTGATAAACATAGATGCCGGGTTGTCAGGGCTGTCTGTGTGTGTGTGTGTGTGTGTGTGTGTGTGTGTGTGTGTGTGTGTGTGTGTGTGTGTGTGTGTGTGTCGCCATAGCAAAGGGAGCCTCACAAAAACGCCCATCTACCCCCTTGACATGATAATTATTATGAGACAGAGACACAAGAGAGAGAGAGAAGAGGGAGAGACAGAGAAGAGGAGGAGAGAGAGAGAGAGAGAGAGAGAGAGAGAGAGAGAGAGAGAGAGAGAGAGAGAGAGAGAGAGAGAGAAAATGGGAGAGAGAGAGAATGGGAAGAGGGAGATGAGATAGTGAAAACAAATTGGCAAACAAAAATAACATAGGGTCAGATCGATATTGTGGTATTTGATGTAGTTCTGCTATTTTTGGCTAAAGTTCTCCAAATACGGACACTAGGGTCCATGTGGTTAATATAAAAAAGGCATATTTTTTTTCCTATCACACAAATATTTGGATCACCCCCTGTAGTAACTCTGGGGACCCCCTACGGGTCCCGGACCACCTGTTGAAGACCCTTGCATTAGAAGCACCTTTCCTGTCAAAACAGCTCACGCATCTTACTGCTGTGTTTGCCGATTGCGGTATACAGTACTTAACCCAGCAAATATGAGACTTCTTGTCATGATGAATTGCCAATAACCATGTTTTTACATTTAGTTTGGGTGTTTATAATCTGTGGGAAGTAATGTGTCTCTGATGTCTTGGTACAGAGTGGGCAGGCAGGTAGTTAGAAAGTGCAGCTCATCTTGTTATGTGTGCAGTGGGTGTATAGGCTGGTCTGTTGTTTTCTCTTGGGAGCCGCAGGCGGCCTTTCCTTTCTTGATCGCAAGGCTGCGTTCATTGAGTGCACACACAGTAGTCAAGGATTTCTTATTGGTCACAGGGGTTCCAGTGCTGATGTATTCTGCCATTGTGTATTCTTTGTTGAGTTGATCTGTCGCCGTCACTTTCTCTCTTTGTCTCTGTCTGTCTGTCTAGTCCAGTGGTCCTCAACGTTTTCAGGCCAAGGACCCCTTAGCTGAGAGAGTGATAAAGCAGGGACCCCCACTACATATTGTATAAAATTGTGTTGGAGATGAAAAATTATCATAGATTTCTTATAGACAGAGTAGACTCGTTTGACAGCACTATCATCAGTGTATGTTGTTGGTCTAATGTGTATGTTTAGACATTTAACCACTTGAACCATCAATACTTGGTCTGACTGCTCTTGTTTCCCTCTACACCAAACCTCTTTGCCAAGAATAGCAGATCTACAAGCTCACAAGAGCTATTCCTGTAGATTGGTTATTCTTGGCAAATGTTCCATATATATTAGGGATACAAGGGTTCAAGGGATCCCCTGTGGTAACTCTGAGGACCCCCTAGGGGTCCCGGACCCCCTGTTGAAGACCCCTGGTCTAGTCCATGAATTGAATACCAAGGACTTCCAACGTAAAAAAGACCGTAAAAAGACTTAAAGGACAACAATGGTTCATATTTTAGATTGTAATTAGAGCTTACAATGCTAAAGATGGGGGATGCGTACGCATTGGGGCAAGTGGCTAAATATGTCATTTTAGACACAATAAGCCAGCAGTTTCTTTATTGCTATTTACAGTAACACTGGCCCCCATAAGTCACATCCAACCATGAAAGGTTGCGTTGTATCTTGGGAATGGGCTTATTGTGTGTTAAATGACATATTTAGCCACTTGTACGCATGCCCCAACCACTGAAATAAGAATCTCTAAAACAATAGAAAGAAGTAAATTAAATAATTTTAACACTCATCTTTTATATTCTTTAATTACAATCTAAAATATGAACCCTTGTTGTAAAAAACTAAAGTTGTCCTTTAATTGGGATGTTCCTTTTAGGCAGGGTGTTTAACTGTACTTGTACTGTATTACATTTCTATTGTATTTTGTCTAATAAAATAATCAATAAAAATGTCTGTCTGTCTGTCTGTCTGTCTGTCTGTCTGTCTGTCTGTCTGTCTGTCTGTCTGTCTGTCTGTCTGTCTGTCTGTCTGTCTGTCTGTCTGTCTGTCTGACTCTATACCTCTCTGTCACTGTCTTTTTCTCTGTTTCTCTTTGTCTCTCTGTCTCAGAATAAACTTCATTTTGTCACATCACAGGGATTCGCAGGTGCAAAGAAGATGATGTGAAATTCTTTTTTTTTTTTTAGAAAGCAGAAATGGAAAGAAGTGGGAGAGCAAGGCGTAAAATGACACAGTAAAGAAAAAATATATAAAATATAAATATGTCCTTTTAAACTTGAAGTACAAAGTTATTTTCAGTCAGTTCTAACCAAAACGGCTATTATCTCAACATTTTCCTCACAACATAATCACTAAAATATCGTCACTGTCGGGCAGAAACCTTGTATCTCCAAGTTTCAAATGTGTATGTCTTTTGGGTAAAGCAAAGCCCTGCTTCATCATACAAAACTAGTGAAAACAGCCGATCTACAAGCACACAACGCCTCGCGATGCGAGGCACTGTGTGCTTGTAGAATGTAGATCTGCTGTTTTCACTAGTTTAGTACATTTTATAGATGATAAATACAAAACGAACGGTTTTGGACATACAAGGTTTCCGACAACGAAAATATGCTATAAATATAAGGTGCGGGGATTTAAAATTATAATGTAGGGGTGCCTCAGATTAAAAAAATATTTATGGGGTGCCCTGAGACAAAAAGGTTTGGGAACCCCTGGCATAGAGTGTAGATCAGCTATTTTTATGACCTTTTCCGACTTCAAAGTTTAAATCTACCTATAAGACGGATTCAGCTTTTCAATGGAAATGAAGTGGTTTCTTGCCATTTGTGGGTTTCTGCCAAAATACGCTCCATTCTCCATGAAAATTAGAGAGGCAAAAAAGGGAAATAAACGTGTGGAAAAAATGCAGTAAAGCCTGTATGTACAATGTACCTGAGGATATTAGACCACATATATGGTGATACCTTTCATAGGTAGAATCCTCATAGACCCACCATCAACAGATCATACATTTAACTTTATTTTAGGAACACAGATTTACTAAAGAAATTTACTTTTTGAAATAAAACATAAAACTCAGTTGAGAGACATTTCTGCTGGCTTGTGACTTTTTTTGTAGGATATTATATTTTGTCGCTGGAAAAAAAAAAGTAACCCAAGTTACCCAAGTTACTTTTTCTATGTAACTTGAAACTTTATAAGTTATATTTCTCCAGGGGTATAACTTTAACTTGATCAAGTTACTGCCATGGTGAGTTACTTGTAACTGTACAAGTTACGCTTTCAAAGTAACTTCCCCAACACTGCCCACCAGGGAAAGTAAAGTCCATGGCCAGCCTGGTAACAGGGTGTTGTAGCATTAACACATCGGGTGCCCACGTGGTGTCTACGCGTCAATCTCTTTGATCTTTACGAGTGCCCAACGACGTGTTTGACGCGTTGTACAGTAAACTATACTGTACTGTAGCTACTGCACTTGGCTACCGCGGTGATGAAACAACTCCATTTCCCAACATGCAGCGCGCAATTACGTCACCCGGACGTGCTGTGTGGCTCGTTGACTTCCTGTTTACCGGCTGCACAAAAATGCTGTTTTCTCCGGATTCTCTTCCTTTTTTCATTTTTTTCTCAAAACGGCAGCCTCTTCTACATGCCGTAACACAAACACTGTGGCTTAGAAATGATAAAAAACGGTCCTGACTGAAAGAAAAGATTTTCGCGAAATAAACAGGACATACTCAGATTACATTTACTCTGATTACTTTTCTCGCCAGTACTCTCGCCGGTAGGTAAAATGACGCGTTGCCATGGGCACCAGCAAATAAGACGTCAGAGATCACGTGGGCATCCGATGTGTTAAGGTCTTTGCACACTGCTGCGTTTTTCGGGCCAAATATCGGAGTGAATTTCGGAGTGCGTGAATAAAAAAATCAACCTCACGTTATGTCAATCACGTTTGCTCACTGCCGCCCGTTTCCTATTTATTTTCGGACCAGGGTTGATTTTTTCCGATTTTCGCAGCTGTTGCACTGAGTCCCTTGCTCTCTCTCTCTTTCCTCTCTCTCTCCCTGGCCTCCAGCTTTCGGATTTCCAAAACGCAACGAAAACACGCAGTGCAGTGTGCAACCACCTTTAGTCCGACTGTCCATTGTTCCAAAGTACCATTCGTCTGATGGAACACATTATAACTATACTGTTGCCTGCAAACCTAACCTACATCCAACCCTAATATGTCTAACCCTGACCTTAACCCTAACCTTAACTTCATAGAAATGATGCCTAAACCTACCATAACCATATCCTCACAAAAGACTATGCCTAACCTTAACCTAAACGCTAACCATAACCTAACAAAAAACGATGCCTAATCCTAAGCTAGGCCATCCAGTGGTTTAGCTCATATCTATCAAATAGATGTGAACAGTGTATAAGTGTTAACGGTATCAAGTCTCCATACCACACTTGCTCAGTTGATGTCCCCCAGGGATAAATACTAGGACCAATTCAGCTCTCTCTCTGTTTATAAACAATCTACCTGATGTGTGTAACAGTGCACGTGTCCAGGTGTATGCAGATGATGCTGTTATACTTACCCATGGCAATGCAGAGGTGTCAGCGGTGAGTCAGGCCTTGATCAACAGTCTGTTGGTATTCTAATGGTGTCTCTCTCTCTGTTGCTGTGTTTGTCTGTCTCCTCTGTCCCCCTCTGTCTCTGTGTGGTACTGCGGGTCCCCCTCTGGCTGTGTGTGGTACTGTGGCTCCCCCTCTGTCTGTGTCCGGTACTGCGGGTCACTCTCTGTCTCTGTGTTGTACTGTGGGTGACGGCTCCCCCTCTGTCTGTGTGTGGTACTGCGGGTCCCTCCTCCAGCAGAGTGTCCTGGGAGGGGAGTTCTACAACAAGGTGTGCGGTCACCTCAAACTCCTGGAGAAGGAATACTTCGGACTGGAGTTCAGACATCAAACTGGCAGCTATGTAAGGAACGTGCAAACACACACACACACACACACACACACAAACACACACACACACACATGCACACATGGACATCAAAGGGGGCTTGAGCCCCTGCCCTTTTATCTGTCCAGACCATGCATACCATGCATGCAGTTCATGTGAAAACTCTCCTGAGCTTTGTAGATATCCATGTCATTATGCTCTCCAGTATTGGCTTGATTATGCTAAGTCTAGAAATTTCGAACAGTCCCTGCATGTACAACGTACTCTTCTACCACTTTTTGTGGTCACATGTTCAGATACTGGATTCTGATTGGCTTAAAACAGTGGTAAATCAGTCAACAACCATGAGTTGGCTCATGGACCCCGCCCACTGAAACAATTAATGATTGTAACTAAATAACCTTGCAAGTTACAACTGTGTTTTCTTTCATTTATATGGTAGAAGTGGTAGAAAAGCAATTTACCATTCGAGCTTCGCCTCGTGCCACAACCCTGAAACAGTGGTAAATCAGCCAACAACCCACTCCCTCTCTTGGTAAATGGCTTACATCATATATAGACTATGCCAGACTAATGAATAGCTGTGTCTTTCAGGTGTGGTTGGAGCTACTGAAGCCCCTGGCTAAACAGATCACATGTAAGTCAAACCAACCAATCTTCACAACAACCACATCATGAACCCCACTGTAGCATCTCTTTTCTAGACATAAGAAAATAGAAAAACAAGAAAGTCTGGCGGAGATTGATTAACATTCGACAGACATTAATTTGTCTTGGCTTTAAAATAAGAGAATATTGACAAAAACAGGCGTTCTACTATCTCACATGGTTGTGAGCTTGTAGATATTTTCCGCTATTGACATACAGGAGATAATTGTAAATATTTGTTAATATCACTTCAGTTTCACTTCATCGAATATAGAAGTATCCCACCTCAGCTGTCATACCCTGGGTCCAGTGGGAAAAATAAAAGTTACTTTTAAATTTAAATCCATGAATGTCTCTTTGTCTATCTGTTCTGGTTATTATGTTGTTAAATTACAGTAAAATAACTACAAATGCAAAATGTAAAAAAATGGTCACTTTAACAAGGTAGGTCCTATTATAATTATACTGGTATGGCAACATGTTGCCATACCTTAGCTTTTTCTGAATTGACGCCACTTCTTTCTCTCTCTCTCTCTCTCTCTTTCAGACACCAGTGATCTATTCTTTAGGTTCATAGTGAAGTTTTTCCCTCCAGACCCCGGCCAACTGAAGAGAGGCCTCACCAGGTAACACTGTGTGTGTGTGTGTGTGTGTGTGTGTGTGTGTGTGTGTAGGTGTGTGTGTGTGTGTGTGTGTGTGTGTGTGTGTGTGTGTGTGTGTGTGTGTGTGTGTGTGTGTGTGCGTGCGTGCGTGTGTGTGTGCGTGTATGTGTGCGTGTGTGTGCATGCAGTATGATGTTATTTCATGGATTTGCTACATTTTGTTGCACAATTATATTCCTCTCTGAGTGTGTGTGTGTGTGTGTGTGTGTGTGTGTGTGTGTGTGTGTGTGTGTGTGTGTGTGTGTGTGTGTGTTTAGGTACCTGTTTGCCCTGCAGATAAAACAGGATCTGTCTAACGGCAGCCTGACGTGCAATGACAACAGCGCCGCCCTGCTGGTGTCTCATATACTGCAGTGTAAGTAGAGAAATGCGGTGCTACTGTACACTTACCAGAACCACTGTTAGAACACACCTCTCCAACAACTGCATAATGATACAGGTTCCAAAGCAGCCAATCACATGGCAGCAACTCAGAGCATTTAGGCCTGTAGACATGATGGTCAAGGTCAAGGTAAACTTTATTTGTCCACAAGGGAAATTTGTCTTGGGCTTTCACCCCTGTTACAGCCACACACAAAACATCAGTAACAAAATACATAGTAGTACAGAAATACATGACAGAGGGGGGACACAACATTACACCGTGCACAGTGATTAATCAATACTCTCAGTCAGTGCTGTTTCAGAGCCTCGTTCAACAATTTAGTGGAAATGGGTACAAATGATTTTTTTAAACCTTGATGTACTTCCACTTAGGTTCACTGTGCCTTCTTCCAGAAGGTAGAAGTACAAACTTCCCATGTAACACATGGGTAGCATCACCAATTATTTTCTGAGCCTGCCTTAGTGCCGCCTGCTCCTAAATAGACTGCAGAGAGGGGAGTTGTCTTACTCCTATAATCATCCCTGCAGTCTGAACCAATCTCAACAATTTGGACCTCAGTTCCACTGAGAGATTTCCGAACCAAACTGTAATGCCAAATCTAACCAGTCTCTCCAAGACTGCCCGGATAGAACACTAACATAAACTTTTGGTCTACACCGTGAACCCTCAGACGGCAGAGGAAGTGTAGTCTTTGCCTTAGTTTACTACAGAGACTGTCCACATGTGTATTCCAAGCTAGTGAATTGTCAATATAAATGCCCAAGTATTTATATGAAGAAACCTGTGAGATGGCCGAGTCATGAATGACCACAGGCCTGTGGTCACCAACGCTCATAGGATCAAACACCATCTCCTGTGTCTTCCTAACATTGAGAACAAGGTAGTTGTCATCACACCAACTGACAAACCTCTGTACCTCTAGAAAATACTCAGCTAAATCCTTATTCTTATCCAGTAGTGCTAAGATGGCAGTATCATCTGAGAATGTAATAATGTCAAGACCATCTGCTGCAGTTCAAACCCAGCATCCTAGGGTAGATACCCTCAGGGCTTTCTTTTTGCACGGGCATATTCGTCTGGTTTCCAGGCTATGCTCTACTGGGATTGTCACACACAAGCAACAATGTACTGTATACTATATTGAGGACCTGTAAATAATGTGTTTACAGCAGAGCTAGGGGACCATGATACTGTATATAATGTGTGTGTCCTACAGCAGAGCTAGGGGACTACGATGAGGACCTGGACTGTCATCATCTGGAGCTCAAACACTACGTCCCCAACCAGGAATATCTGGACCACAAGATTATGAAGTTACACAAGAAGCACAGGTACTCCCACCCACACGCATTGATTGAGTACTTTATTACAAGGGTCTTCAACAGGGGGTCCAGAACCCCTAGGGGATCCTCAGAGTTACTATAGTTAGGGGCTCCTCCAAATCTTTGTGTGACCGACACTTTTTGAGCGGTGCAAACCGCTCCTACACGTGGCTGTGCGTGTGACCGTAGCCTTTTTCCTCAGCGTTTTGCCATAGTAAAATGTGTGTGCGTAGCATCATGTTTGTCTAGTGATGTCATATGTCGTATGTCTGTAGCCTTTTTCCTCAGCGTTTTGCCATAGCAAAGCGTGTGTGTGTAGCATAGCCAGTACATCCTAGACTTTAATCCTAGTCTGAAGATGTTATGCAAGCACGACCACCGCTCACTTCACATTGGGTGTGATTTTTTCATTCTTTTTTATATTAACCACCTAGAACCTCCTACCGTTGTACGATCGTACCTGTGGTGGAGTTGTTAAACTTGGGCTTCACTGATTGGCCAAACTGTCCATGATGTCAGTGTCGCTGAACCCATATAAGCGGTCGCACGTACACTAGAACTGCATCACGTCCCAGAAGATCTGAAGGAATCTATTTTGGTCCGCAGTATATTGGTGCAAGGAATGTTGCGGTGGAGCGTTCATCTCAACCACAAACCAAACAGTGACTTTCGTCATGCTGCCGTTGCCATGGGGAACAAGCTGTACTCCTTTGGAAACGGAAAAACGTACAGGGCTCATATCGATGTGTTTGTCTTCAACACAGTGTCTTTAGTCTGGAGGGAGTTGACTCCCGTGACACCTGGAAGAGGAGGGCGACACCTTGAGGTTCCGTTTAGGCGCTACGGCCACACAGCTGTGCCGGTAGGAGATATTGTATACATCTGGGGAGGTCGTAGTTACGACACAGGTTACTGCAACGTGCTTTATGCATATGATGTCGACGACCACACATGGTTCCAACCCAGGGTTTCTGGGACTATTCCAGAGGGGAAGATCTACCACTCAGCCTGTGTGTTGGGGAATGTCATGATTATACATGGAGGATGGACCAAGCTGACTGCACGCACTCTTGACACCTACAAGTTGGACACCACCACAATGGTCTGGTCCTTTATTGACACCAGAGGAACACCTCCACCAGCTTCAACATGTCACTCTGCCACCATCATCGGGACAAAGATGTTTGTATTTGGGGGCTGGAGGGGGGTGGTCCTGAATGAGACGTACTACAACAACATCAGAGTGTTTGACACAGAGACCAACTGCTGGATGAAAACACCTTCTGCAAGGCATCGTCCAGAAAGACGCATGAGCCATTCAGCCTTTGCCTACAATGGAGAGTTGTACATATTTGGTGGTGAGAACTCTAACTCTCTCAATGATCTGTGGAAATTCAATCCAGAGATCTTCTCCTGGAAGGAGGTGAAGCCCAAGGGGAACGGCCCGTTAAGGATGACTAGGGGCTGCTGTTGCATGATGGGAGATCGCGTCATCCTCTTTGGAGGAGACAGATCAGATGGGCTGTTTATCTTGGACCTGAGTCCTAGTCTGAAGACAGTATGTAAGCTGGCAGTTATTAAGTACGGTCTGGAGCAGACTGGACTCCCACAGGACATCAGGTGGGAACTGGCAGCCATGACGAAACAAACAGCGAGGCCAAAGAAAAAAAAAATGTGTGGCATCTGAAGTCTCAGTTGGAACTGTTACCCCCGCGACCCGTTTCCGGATAAGCGGTTGAAGATGGATGGATGGATGGATCATGGCAGAAGTGGCTGCCATGATGAAAAACAAACGAACAAAACAAAACTAGGCTACACCTACTGTACAAAATTGATGAGGAAAAAAATCTGATTAAAATGATTTAAAAATAAATAAATAACACAAAAGCTATTGACTTCCATCGGATTTTTTTTTTCAACCTCGACTTTCTCTGGTGGGAGTCGACTTGTGTAATGAAGTCGACTCAGTCGACTTGTCGACTTTTGACCCCATGCTCATAAACGGCTGTGAATGAATGAATGAATGAATGAATATTTATTTTCGTGTCTTGTCAAAAGACTCATCCCTTAGTAAGGCATTCATTTCCAGAAACCCATAAAAAGTTGAACCATGGAGATAGCAGGTTCCAGATGTCCTCTCCTCTCCTCTTCAGAGGGGCGTCCCCAGCCGTGTCAGACATCCAGCTGCTGGAGGTGGCCAGGAAGCTGGACATGTACGGCATCAGACCTCACGCTGCACACGACGGGGAGGGCATGAGGATCAACCTGGCCGTCACTCACTCTGGAGTCCTGGTGTTCCAGGTAACCTCACGTCACCAGACTTCCCACCTATAGGAGGAAAGCCTGGTATTCGTTCTAAAACTATCTGTGGTTCCGTTGGTTGGTTTCCGGTTGGAGTCGCATTGTTTTTGTTCCCCACGTAATGCGAATCAATTAGTTTGTTCTCGCTAGTCACGCTACGAGTTAGAATAAAAGATGAACACACCAAACAATTATTATGGCAAAAGAAACAAAACAATTATACCAATTTAAAGTCCCACACCCATTCAGAAAACCCCTGAAATGAAGATGAGAAAAAACAAGAAAAAAACAAGGGCAACTTTATTTTTTTACAACAAGGGTTCATATTTTAGATAGTCATTAGAGAAAAGAAAATATGTGTGTTAAAATGTTTTATCATTTTAGTGATTCTAACTATTTGATTTGCATGCATGCCCCCAGGTTGGGTGCTAATAATAAGCCCATTCCCAAGATCTACCACAATATTTCATGGCCAGATGTGACTTATGTGGGCTGGTGTAAATAGTAACAAAGAAATCGCCAACTTATTATGTCTAAAAATACATATCTAACCACTTGTACGCATGCCCCCAACCACTGAAATCAAAATACTAAAATCGCTAAAACAATAGAAAGAAGTAAATGAAAACATTTTAAAACTCATCTTTTATTTTCTCTAATTACAATCTAAAATATGAACCCTTGTTGTAAACAAGGGTTCATATTTTTTAAACAAAGTTGTCCTTTAACTAAATTTTAAGACCAGATACTTTTCTTCAATTTGTCGTTTGTAATAGCAACTGAGCAACTTTTACTTTTAGTGGAGTAATATTGATCAGGAGTACGTCTATATTTTGACTTGTGTGGTGTTTCTTGGCTTTCAGGGAAACACCAAGATCAACACGTTCAGCTGGGCCAAGATACGGAAACTCAGCTTCAAGCGCAAACACTTCCTCATCAAACTGCACGATAAGATCGGGGTGAGGAGCTAAAAATACACACACTCAGACAACACATACCTGGACGACATGCACAGAAGGAAGGAGAAAAGAAAGACAACTAAAATGTTAAACCTCAATTATGAACTAGAAATACTGTTCCCACGAAACAGTGTGGGCTCGCTCGTGACTATTCTGCAGTGTGCTAACTGTCATGTGAAGCTCAACCAATACTCCAGCTAACACCACTCCCAGATTGTCCGCACCTCATTGGCTAAGGGCCCTGCCTTTGTACTGTCTGGGACGGAACTCACACGACGGAACTCACTATTTATAAATAATGAGGATAACATAGTTTCCTCGCCTTTCAGGTGAGCCCACAATTATCCCAGACTAAGGATGTCTATTAGTCAAATCTTATCTGTTTTAACTAGAGATCTGCTACTTTTGATAGTCTACTTTTGAATTTGAATTGTGAAAAGTTACAGTTTTGGACATATGAGGTTGAGAAATGATTATTGCGAACCAAAGGTCACAGTAAAGTATGTAAACCGGCACATCCTGTCAGTAGGTCCGTAACACCTCAATGTCTATTGCTGACCTCAATGCCTACGGCTGACCTGCCCACATACTGTATGGAGACTGACCTGCCCATATATAGATCCCTGATGTCATGGAACCTCCATATATGGAGCTGACCAACACTGACATCATCAACTCTACATCACACGGATCTCCATATATGGCTATGGCTGACTCATTCTGACACCACCAGGATGACTCCCATATCTGTGAATGCCAATATACAAATACATGTCAGTCTAACCACTATGCCCGCACACTGAGGGGCTCACATGCGGAAAAAGTGCTTTTATTGCACCAAATACAGGTTGTGACGATTCGAGCAACCTGCTCTTCTTCCGACAGCAGGTTGCTTGAAACGTCATGACCTGTATTTTGTGCATTTTCGCATGTGAGCCCCTCAGTGTGCGAGCGTTTTTATTGTTGTATCTACTCGTCGCTCAGCACCTGTCCAACTTGGGTCATGGATGTGCAGGTCATCTCCCTCTTTTCAAGTCTAACCGATATGGAGATATGGGCATATTCCATGTACCGTATTTTCCGGACTATAAGGCGCACTTAAAAGCCTTTAATTTTCTCAAAAAACTACAGTGCGCCTTATAGTCCAGTGCGCCTTATATATGGATCATTCATTGACATTGACATTCCCTTTAGCACAGCTCCATCTGTTGGATGCATAACGCAACGGTAGTGTCTATTATGTGCGCCTTAAAGTCAGGTGCGCCTTATATATGAAAACAGTTTGAAAATAGACCATTCATTGACAGTGCGCCTTATAGTCAGGTGCGCCTTATAGTCCAGAAAATACTGTATATTATACATGGATCTCCATATGGGTATTAGGGATCTCCATGGGTAACTGGTCCGACATATATTAATAAAGGATAAAATAAAATAAAAGTCCATTTATGGGTATTCCCAGATGGTGCCCTGTTAGGGGAACCACACTAACAGAATCCATTATGGCCAAGACAGATGGCCAAGACAGATGGGCGAGGTCGCTTATCGCCCTTAGGCGTCGTACTGGTATGTAATATGTGTGTTTGGATGTATGTGTGCATGCTGCAGCCCTCTCATAAGGACATCGTGGAGTTCTCCATGGCCAGCCGTGACGTGTGCAAGTCCTTCTGGAAGGTGTGTGTGGAGAACCACGCCTTCTTCAGGCTGCCCGAGGAACTGCAGCCCACGCACACAACCATACTGTCCTGCAAGGGATCCAGCTTTAGATACAGGTACATGCACACACGCATGCACATTGGCATGACCGTACAATATAGTACAATTTAAGACCGCTTAAATAAAAAAGAAAAGCTGAAAAAATTCAGAAAAAATTGCAAATAATTGCCAGTTTACAAGTTGTAGATTGTATTTTTTCCAATGCTTGACGCTGGTGCGTGTATAAATCATTGCGACCTTCAGGTCGCATTTACTATCAAAACCTCCACCGGCTGTCTGTCCGTCCATCCGTCCGTCAGTCAGTCCGTCAGTCTGTCACGTCACGTCACGTCACGTCACGTCACGTCACGTCACGTCACGTCACGTCACGTCACGTCACGTCACACTTTTGCCCTACTCATATCTCCGCCATCGTTTACCCTTTCCATGTGAAATTTTCCACACACACTCCTTGCCTGCCAAACCACAACCTTCAGGACCCCCGGACCTCCACAGACCCCCAGGGACCCCCTGCTACCGCCACCAAATAGTGCAAAAATGACCAAATCAACCCCCCAACTGGGCTGCTCTCGGGGAATTCCCGGGGACCACCGACTCCTGCTGCTCCAACAGTCCTTCACCTTCATTGGTTTAACTTTCCCCCGCCCCCTCCCCTCATTGGCCTAAACTTTATTTGGCTATAATCATCAACCGTTTGTCGTACAAACTTGTGGGTGGAACCAATGCCACTTACAGGCCTCTTTGTGTATACTGTGACCTGATGGTCGCTAATCTCCCAATTAGGGAGTCTTATAGTGCAGTGGCTTATACGGAGCGGATAAAAGCGCCAATTTTTTATGGGCCTTCTTTATGACCTACTGAAGGATTTTAGATGGGTAAACAAACATACATATTCAAAATACCCCTATAGTGCACAAAAGTTATCTTGATAACAAAAACTGCAAAAAACGCCTATACTAAAAGAGGGTTAATTCTTGCCATGTGTCCTCCTGCTGCTAGTTTTTACATCATACTTGCACAGGGTGTCTACAGGTAGTGTCTTGACATCCCAGAACAGCTAGAATGCCAATATTTGATTCCATTATGAATCATTTGGCTTTTAAATAAGTCCTCATTATAGGCGGAAATAGAAAAAAAAATAGATGATGTATTTTGGATGATGATTCAAGACAGCACATGAAGTATTATCCATCAAACCTTTAATACAATCATACTGTTCAAACTCTACTGATTGAGACCTAAACTAAAATAAATGAAAGGGAAGAAGGATCGGGACAGGTCAGCTGGGGCGCGCGAACAGCCTGACATCAGAGTTGAGGACCAAGGGCCTGGATGACCCTCCTTACTCCACTAAGAAGTAATCTGCAAGGGAGACAGGCAAGAAAGAGTGTGTTGTCACAATTTAAACAAATGGACATGTATATTTATGTGAAAACTTGGTGTATTGGTGTACGTTACTGTACCTGCATGGTGTCTATTTGCGGCAGTTGCATTTGCAAAGTCCAGAACAATCAAGATTTGCATTGCTGCATTTACAACTGGAACAGTCCCCTTTACACACACATTTTATCAGCTCTCTTCAGGCAATGGAGACCTCAGGTATGCTTATCCACACTGGCACCCATGACCCTGATGCATCCTTGGTCCAGCCAAAGTCCATTGGAGAAGGAATCGCTTGCTGTGTGTCTGTGCTGGTTGCCCAGATTCCTGTCTGAAACACAGCCCATTTTGCATGCTGAAGAAGTTCATCCTGCGTGGGAGGTAGTCTATCCATCGGCCGACTCTCTTGACAGAAGAGTTCCTTCCTTGTTTGATTGGTGGAATTCAAAGGACTGGCTTTATTGTACATGATCACAGTCAGTCTTTCAAGCGTCTGGAAATGCTCAGAGTCAACATTTAGTTCCTGGAATGGATGCTTTGCCAGGTACGCAAATGCTTCTGTAGCAGCAGCATCAACAAGCCAGCAAGGATCACGATGACATCAGTGTCCACAGTTTGCACAAGATCCGTCGCAAGATCATAGGCTTTCCAGGCCTTCCAAGCTGACTTCTTGCCTTTTCCATTGAATGCAGATGTTGTGTCACAGCCTGAATATGCATGGAACATAAGCAGACCTCGAGATTTGGGTTCCCCCAGGCTTTTGCAGATGTGGTTTATGTGATAAAACCGGAATCTTTTTCCCATGCCAAAAGCCACATAGATGTCAGTCAAGGGTTGAAGCACCACCAAATAGTTAATAATAGTAAGATCAAAGAGTTCAGCTGGCCACCAACCAAAGCTGTATATGTTACATCAGGCCAAGCGATGTCAGGACAAGCTTTCGGTTCCAGTAGCATGATGGAATGTTGCAACCATGAGGAGGCAGACACAAGGATTGTGGTTCATCTACAACATGCACTGAAGCATGGAGCAAAGACGGATCTTGTTCGAACTGTGGACACTGATGTCATCAGTTTACAGTTTACAGTTTAGGCATTTAGCAGACGCTTTTAATCCAAAGCGACTTACAATAAGCAGATACAAAACATCACAAGATAATATGTCAGTACATCAACAGCAATATAACAAGTGCAAATGGATATCTATCTAGAAAAAAACACAATAAAATCAAAGTTCTAAAAAAACCTAAATACAAATGCTAACTATCTTCATGTATGGTCATCGTGATCCTTGCTGGCTTGTGATACTACTGCTACAGAAGCATTTGTGTACCTGGCAAAGCATCCATTCCAGGAACTACATGTTGACTCTGAACATTTCCAGACGCTTGAAAGACTGACTGTGATCATGTACAATAAATCCAGTCCTTTGAATTCCACCAATCAAACAAGGAAGGAACTCTTCTGTCAAGAGAGTCGGCCGATGGATAGATAGGGCTGTGTTTCAGACAGGAATCTGGGCAACCAGCACAGACACACAGCAAGCGATTCCTTCTCCAAAGGACTTTGGCTGGACCAAGGATGCATCAGGGTCATGGGTGCCAGTGTGGATAAGCATACCTGAGGTCTCCATTGCCTGAAGAGAGCTGATAAAATGTGTGTGTAAAGGGGACTGTTCCAGTTGTAAATGCAGCAATGCAAATCTTGACTGTTCTGGACTTTGCAAATGCAACTGTCGCAAATAGACACCATGCAGGTACAGTAAGGTACACCAATACACCAAGTTTTCACATAAATATACATGTCCATTTGTTTAAATTATGACAACACACTCTTTCTTGCCTGTCTCCCTTGCAGATTACTTCTTAGTGGAGTAAGGAGGGTCATCCAGGCCCTTGGTCCTCAACCCTGATGTCAGGCTGTTCGCGCGCCCAGACCCTTGGGCTGTAATCTAGCCCTGTTTTAGGGATTCGAACTTCGGGGGGGATTTTCCGAACGGACCATCGAACCTTCGATGGTTCGTTCGATTGAATAAAAACCGAACAATCGGACCATCGAACCATCGAACGTACTGTACCTTTAACCAGCTAAAACAGTGTAGGAAATGTGTTAAATGCGCTGTTTTATCCATTGAAAACGCGTTGATGCGTGACCGCATTAACACCTAGGCTAACACTTGGAAAATCCAACCCAATCGGAGAAAATGTTGCACAGTTTGTTGACGAACAGGCTCAATGTATAGCGGAGTTGCACGGATGATGATTAGACTTGGTGACTGCATCGGAGCGTGTCGCGTTCGGGCTGAACTGGTCTCGATGTAACAACCCCAGAAATCGCATTATAGATCCTTTAGGGATTTGCAATGAAATCCATCTTTGCTCATGCTTAGGAGAAAGGCTGTTTAATCTTTGGGTGCGTGGATGGGTGTTCGCTATTCGGAGGACAAACAAGTCCGTCTCTGCCCAGCTGAGAGTGCTCTCACTCTACTGTCAACAAGCGTGTGTCAGCGAGGCTGGTTCGCGGCCCCAAGAGGAGCGGAATTGGAGCAGAGGACGGTACTTGATCGCTCCAAGCTGTTCTGGCACATTTTATAACTACTTTAATGGTCACCAGTAACTGTTAGTGTTTACCGGTAGGCCTAACTTATTTCGTATTTGGCTATGTCTACTACTGTGATATTCTGAATAGGCCTATCACATTCTGATAATGAACGAACGTTTGAATCCCCGAACGTTCGCTTGCAGCCCTAGCTGACCTGTCCCGATCCTTCTTCCATTTCATTTATTTTAGTTTAGGTCTCAATCAGTAGAGTTTGAACAGTATGATTGTATTAAATGTTTGATGGATAATACTTCATGTGCTGTGTCTTGAATCATCATCCAAAATACATCATCTATTTTTTTGCTATTTCCGCCTATAATGAGGCCTTATTTAAAAGCCAAATGATTCATAATGGAATCAAATATTGTCATTGTAGCTGTTCTGGGATGTCAAGACACTACCTGTACACCCTGTGAAGTATGATGTAAAAACTAGAAATACTGTTCCTTCGAAACAGTGTGGGCTCGATTCCAACCCAACAAATAGGATACTTTAAGGTACTGTAAGGTACAGTACCCTACAGTATTGTACTGTACCTTACTATACTGTACTGCACCTTACTGTACTGTACTGTACTGTACCTTACTATACTGTACTTTACTGTACTCTACTGTACTTTACTGTACTCTACTGTACTTTACTGTACTCCACTGTACCTTACTGTACTTTATTGTACTTTACTGTACTTTATTGTGCTGTACTGTACCTTACTGTACTTTACTGTACTCTACTGAACCTTACTGTAATTTTACTGTACTCTACTGAACCTTACTGTACATATTCTATGTGTTCTAGAGGTGTATATTGAGTGCATATACTGTAGGTTAACAATCCCAGATCACATCTGTCCTCCACTATGTCTATAACCAAGGCGTTCTTCTATGTGGCCACTCCAGACTGAGGAGTGGAGCATGACTTTTATTGTGTTTGTGGATCTGATTTGAAAATGCATTGGTTGTGATATCTCCCTGAAAACCAACAACAACCACTAATACGGCTGATTGTCCCTGCGGGTTCTAGGATATATACTGTAAATCCCATTGCCCGGGATCCTAAAACCTTATTCTTTTTAAGTAAAATTTCTAAAACACTACAAAACATGTCTCAAAGACAAATACAAGCAAACGTCTCCACAGTAACACAGTAACAGTTGTTTGTGTGTGTGTGTGTGTGTGTGTGTGCGTGCGTGCGTGCGTGCGTGCGTGCGTGCGGGCGCACATTGTAGATCAACTTCATAGCAGTATTAAGTGGTCCATCTATGTTTTTTATTAATAATAAAATCTGCAAAGTAACAAGTAACTGAGGCTGTCAAATGCTGTATTTATAGTAGAGTATATGTAACAAAAATGGAAAGTAGAGTAAAAGTACCTCAAAATTGTACTGTAGGTACAAGTACTTGTATATACTAGAGTAAATGTACTTGGTTACTTTGCAGCACCACAGAACAGCCAATGACAGACAGGCCTTTAATCACAGCTGTCTCAATCAGTAGAGTGGAGAGGGACATTTATAGATATTTGTAGTTTTAACTCAGAATATATACATCACAAAGCTTAGATATTTGGATCAAATCAGAGAGCAGACCTGTGTGAACGCAATGATATAGATAGCATATCTGAAGTGTGAACACTGCAGCCACAGCGCCTTAACATAAACATGGGTCTATTATCCTTCTCTCCACTCTGTCCCCACTCACTAAACCCATTGGAAATGCATTGGGTGCTTAAAGTTAAACATTTTTATTTTTTTATATTTATCCTACAAAACATTTCAAAACCAAAAATACAAGCACACTTGTCCTCAGTAAGCTGAACACATAAAAATTTGAATGGTGTTGAAAGGTGTAAGCGTTTAAGAGATGAAGCGCGCCAAAGTTTTGAGGAGATACTGACTAGTATATAAATATAGAAATAAACTAGAAAGACTGTTCCTTCGAAACAGTGTGGGCTCGCTTCCAACCCAAAACAATAATAGTAAAAGTGTCAAGTTCCCAGGCAATGCTCTCTTTCATTTTACTGACGTAAAATGGTAATGCAAATACAATGTAGACAAGCAGTGTTATTACATGAACTTAAAGGACCAGGTCACCTTTGGGACAACCAGATCTTATTTTATTGTTGTGTGGGGACACGATCAACACAATGTTGAGTTATTTTTTGTGTTCAATCTGTGTTTTTAGATATTTTAATATTTCAGTATGCTACAACTGGTCATATGATGCATTTTGCATCATATGATGCATGAGATGATGCAATATCATGCTACAAAGCATCATATGACCAGTTGTAGCATGCTGAAATACTAAAATATCTAAAAACAAGATTGAACACAAGAAATTACAGGATTGTGTTGATCGTGTCCCACACAACAATAAAATAAGATCTGGTTGTTGTCCCAGAGGTGACCTGGTCCTTTAACGGTATGGGGGGTATACGTTTTAGCATGAAAATATCCACCTGTTTCCGCGAGAATTTACTGTAGCATTATGTGTGGGACACATCCGGAGAACAGCAGACATACAACCTCACACCACCTGCACAATGCACGATGGGACGTTGGAAACGTGTGGATACTACCATGTTAAGTGCCAAGCAGGAGGCACATGCTCAGCAAGGTTTACTTAACTTACCGAATAAAATTTATTCTCATTTTCTGAAAATAGCACATCTACAAGCTCATAACGTGTCACATTGTATGTCAGATGCACAGTGTGTGGTTACTGTATGTTTTGTATTAATACAATCTGCAGGAGATACTACTATGATAGATAAATAAAGAAATAATTAAGATAACAATAAAAACAATGTGGACGGGTAAACAAACAAGTTCGAGACCAGTAGCATGTTGAGAACTGAAGTTATGGCTCTTTAAAGCCCGGCCATTTGGGAATTCGCAATGCTCCCCCTGGAAACAGCTCAGGGACCCACCAGAGGTCCCCGAACCACACTTTGGCAACCAGCCATGGACCCCCTGGAAACCTTTCAGGGACCCTCGGGGGTAACCGAACCACACTTTGGGAACCAGCAATGGACCCTCAAGGACCTCCAGGTTTCCCTATGTTTTGTATTAATTCTAAAATCTGCAAAGTAACAAGTAACTGAAGCAGTCAAATACTGTAATTGTAGTGGAGTATAAGTAACAAAAATGGAAAGTAAGATATGATGAAAACATAATAAAAATGGTGTCATTCTTTAGTGCTGAATTGTGCCGTAAATTTTATAATTTGTGCTGCTATCATTATTGAGATATTCTACACGACACCACTGTTCTGCTGCTATCTTCTACAATGAAATACTGCTGCACCGGCAATCAGTATACTGCTGCTAAATCTGCTAATTCATAACCATATAAATATTTATATATATAAATATATATAAAAGCACAATTGATGATTTCAACTGCACAAATTAGAGCACATCCAGCACAAAAAATGTAGACCATTTTTCCCGATTTGTAGCCAAACAATTGGGGTGCAAGCCTAAGCAAAACTATAACTTAGAATAATCCCTTATTCTTTTTAAGTAAAATTTCTAAAACACTACAAAACATGTCTCAAAGACAAATACAAGCAAACGTCTCCACAGTAACAGTTGTTGTGTGTGTGTGTGTGTGTGTGTGTGTGTGTGTGTGTGTGTGTGTGTGCGTGCGTGCGTGCGTGCGTGCGTGCGTGCGTGCGTGTGCGTGCACATTGTAGATCAACTTCATAGCAGTATTAAGTGGTCCATCTATGTTTTTTTATTAATAATAAAATCTGCAAAATAACAAGTAACTGAAGCTGTCAAATGCTGTATTTATAGTAGAGTATATGTAACAAAAATGGAAAGTAGAATAAAAGTACCTCAAAATTGTACTGTAGGTACAAGTACTTGTATATACTTGAGTAAATGTACTTGGTTACTTTGCAGCACCACTAGCCTTACATTAAGACGTCTCTGCCGAGACTTTCGCATTGTCACTGCAGGGCCGACTTATGTAAGGCTACATCACCACAGAACAGCCAATGACAGCCAAGCCTTTAATCACAGCTGTGTCAATCAGTAGAGTGTAGAGGGACATTTATTTATAGTTTTAACTATAACTATAGTTTTATACATCACACAGCTTAGACATTTGGATCAAATCAGACAGCAGACCTGTGTGAACACATTGATATGAATAGCATATCTGAAGTGTGAATATTGCAGCCACAGCGACTTAATATAAACATGGGTCCCTTTCCCCTGTCTCACTCTCTCCCCACTCACTAAACCCATTGAAAATGCATTGGGTGCTTAAAGTTAAACATTTTTATTTTTTTATAATTAAACTACAAAACATTTCAAAACCAAAAGTACAAGCACACGTGTCCTCAGTAAGCTGAACACATAAAAATTTGAATGGTGTTTAAAGGTGTAAGCGTTTAGGAGATGAATCGCGCCAACGTTTTGAGGAGATACTGACTGACTGACTGACTGACTGACTGACTGACTATAAATAATGAAGATAACATACGTGTGCTCGCCTTCCAGGCGAGCCCACAACTAGCAGCAGGAGGACACATGGCAAGCTTTAACCCTCTTTTAGTATAGGCGTTTTTTGCAGTTTTTGATCAAGATAACTTTTGTGCACTATAGGGGTATTTTGAATATGTATGTTTGTTTACCCATCTGAAATCCTTCAGTAGGTCATAAAGAAGGCCCATGCAAAGTTTGGCGCTTTTATCCGCTCCGTAACGGTAATGTCACTAAGCCACTCCACTATTACTGGTCTTACTGAGTCTTACTGTTTTACGTGTGTCAGTGGTCGTACGCAGAAGCAGCTGTTGGAGTGCATGGGGCCTGGAGGAGAGAGGAAACACACACAGTTTGAGAGGTGAAAACAAACTCATTAAATACATTCATTTAGTCTGAGCTGATCTGTTCACATCATATTGAATACAAAGTGATTACTGATGGGATTTAAGACCAGGCTTGTCAACTCCTGGATTTTGATCCCATCTCCTGGCATGCTCCTGGATTGGCAAATCTCCTGGATTTCTCCTGGATTTTGTATCAAACTCCCCAAATTCACCAGAACACAGTAAAGGACATCTACTGTGTTATTTTTTTTCGGGGGGAGGACCCCCAGACCCCCCGCTTTAGGGGTGGGGGCAATGCATGCAAGAAAGATCATACAGATATTCACTTAACTAATGACTTAAAGATGAGAAGTCATTATTAAAGATGTCCTTTGCTTCAGTCATCAAATCTGTACACCTACATTTGGCATTTTAGGCTGAAATTGTACCCATGCTAGTAAAGCAAGCCTGATAAAAGTATCAAACATGCACAAAATTAACCAGAACACAGGAGATTAAATCTACTATTTTAAAAAAATTCTGGGGGAGGACCCCCAGACCCCCCGCTTTAGGGGTGGGGGCAATGCATGCAAGATCATACAGATATTCACTTAATTTGGCATTTTAGGCTGAAATTGTACACATGCTTGTAAAGTAATCCTGATAAATGTATCAACAAAATTCAACAGAACACAGGAAAATATATCTATTAATACGTTTTGGGGAGAGCACCCCCCAGACCCTGGTTGGGGAGTTCTGCGCACCCCCCAAAAAATAAATCTCCTGGATTCTGACAGTCCAATGTTGACAACCCTGTTTAAGACCAGTGTTCACATCATATTGAATACAAAGTGATTACTGATGGGATTTAAGACCAGTGTCTTTGTGTGTCCTTCGCTGTCCAGGACGTATCGCCAGTCAGACTACGACTCCAGACAGTCCCGCTCGTCTCCTGACCTCCTGACCGATGTCTCCAAACAAGTATTCGCACAGTTTTTATCAAAGACATGAACGCACAGTAATAATGGGTATAGTAGAGGATAAACGGTGGCTTCAGAGAGTATCCCCATTTGTCCATTTTGTTATAGAAAGCAGACAAGCTGAAAGATGTCCTTTTCTCTAGGTCAGGGGTGGGCAACTTTGATGATGGAGAGGGTCACTATATTCTCACACTCACTCCAGAGAGCCATATACAGTCAAAAATATCACAAATAGCCGATCTACAAGCGCAGTGCGACGTGTTTTGAGCTTGTAGATTTGCTATTTTGTTTTTTATCCTGAAAAGTTACGATGTTATTTAATTTCAAATGCATTTATATGTTCTTTTGTCAACTTTATGAACATAAATAAATACAAATGCATTGGACAAAAAAGACTAGTACTAGTCATTAAGCTACTATAGACTGAAGCAGACTAATTAAAGCAGGTCACATTTGCAATTAACTTGAGGCCGCATTAAGGGAATGTGGGGCCACCCATTGCCCATGTATGCTCTAGGTAGCCTCAGCTGCTGCTGCTCAAACCTATTATAAAGTCAAGAACATAAGAAACTATTCAAGATGCGGATTATCCTTTCATTAAAGACGGGCTGCCATGATTTTTTTCACCTGTAAAACATGATCATCTGGTACTATGATTGTACTTGGAGGAAGTACAAAACTATGGCACCACCTCTTTAATTAATGTACCGTAAATCTGCTAATGTGTGTGTGTTCCCTCCACAGATCTACAAGCACCCGTTCCATCGCGGATCTCGGGCGGTCCGCAGCCAGGACCCCCTGGACCCCCGCAACGCGTACAACGACTACGTGGAGGTCACCCCCAGGGGAGGAGGGGCCAAGCGCAGCCAATCGTCCGTCGAGGTGTCCCACCAGAAGTCCCACCCCCCAACCTCCGCCCACCGCCCCCTGTCGCCGGCGTCTTTTATCGACCAGACGTCTCCCCCAGCGCCCAAGATCAGGTCTGTCGCCGCGTGGGCGATATGGTGATGAATATCGTTGAGACGACACAATGTCTGCACGATATGCCTTTTCAGAGATATTGTATATATCCTGATACAATGAGGGAGCCTTATAAAAAATCATGTTGAATTCTTAATACAGAGATGCATTGCGGAATCCATTTAAACCTACATGTTGGTCTAAATCAGTAGTTCTCAAACTTTAAAATGTCAAGGTCTCCCCTTAACTCTGACAGTGTACAAATGAAACCAAATTTGGTTTCATTTGTACACTGTCAGAGTTACATTCTTGTAAGGGTCAAATGTAGACCTCCCAAAAGGAACCCAGAGTGTCCCTGGACCCCACTTTGAGGACCACTGGTCTAAATGGTCTGTTACTCCTCCTTTTTCCTTTTAGTTTTTTGTGTTACCTTGTAGGTGGTTGTACTGTTTAATAACTTGAAACTTGAAATGACCATAAAAACCAACGTGAACAAGAATGTGTATCGTCATACAGCTTGGAAGAATATCGTGATATTGTATTTTTCGCTCACCCCTAGGTCCGCCTCCACCTCGGTGATGGAAGAGGGGGTGGGGCGAGCAGCGGGTGGGGGCCGGCCCGGAGGGGGTGGAGCGGCGCAGCGGCAGGCGCAGCGCCTCGCCGGCATCTACAGGTGACGCAAACCTCCTTGTTGTCCCCAAGTAACGTACCTGCATGGGGCGACAGAGCTTTTGCTTTTGCTGCCCCAACCCTCTAGAATACACTCAGATACCCCCACACACCCTCTAAACCTTCAAAATTACCCTCAAAATCCACCTCTTTGTTATTGCTAATCCACCTTATGTTTAATCATTTTTAAATGGTTTAATTCCCGAGTCTTAGGTGCCATAGTTTTGTACCTGTTCTGTTTTGTATGTGTCTATGGAGTTAACATTACCCTGATAGACACAGGGTGTGGTTATAATCTGCACATTTGCCTGTGTATTGTTGCTTACTTCCTGAAAGCCTGAGTCTGAGTATTGTCATTAAAACAGTGAGTTAATGACAATAATCATATAATCAACCCCTCCCCCTTTACCAAACACCAAACACTGTGGGTGTGGCTAACTTCAGCTGGGTCACCACCCACCTGACAACCAGGCATACTTAACGAACTGGTGGGTGTGGCCACATAAAAACATAATTTTAACTCTTTCCGTACACTTTTTTGGAAATAAATCTTCCTCCTAGTATAATCATAATACCTGTTTTGGGGGGGGGGGGGGGGGGGGGGGGATCATGGCACCGCCTCTTTAATAATTTAGTTTATTCTTTGTTTTCTTTTTGTCCCATGCAAAGCGTCTTTGGGTACTCAGAAAAGCGCTATGTACATTTTAGATGTTATTATTTTTATTACAGCCACCGTTCCCGGCGCAGCAAGCCCCTCCCCCAGCCCCACCCGGACGCCGCGCAGCAGCTGGTGCTCCTGTACCCCAACAGCCCCTCGGGGTGCCAGTACCACCCCGTCCTGCCCGTCTTCCCGCTGGCCGTGGGTGGCCCCGGCGGCGGGATCGCCCACTACTACCCTCCGCCGTCCGCCGCCGCCTTCCCCCGGCAACACTACGGCTACCTGCGGGACCACCACAACATGGCCGTCTCCTCGTTGGAGCGCTTCCCGCATCAGCGGGGAACGCGGGACTACGAGAGGATGGAGGGCGGTAGTCTCGGTGCGGGGCACCACCACCCGCTCTCTGGCCGCCGCGACGCGTCCTCCTCGCTGTCGCCGCTCCGGAGCCGGCAAATTCTCCGCCCCTCGGGGGCGGGATTGGTCCGCGGTGGCGGGCCGGCGTACCCGCCAGGGAGCGTGGGCGCCAGGCTGTCGGACGCCGGGGCGGGGGGCCGTCTGGGCACGGAGGCGGCGGGCCACTACAGCGACGACTCACGCTTCCTGCCGGGGCTGCCGCGGCGGCGCGCCGCCAGCCAGTCGGACGTCAAGTTCCAGCTGGCGCACAGCCACAACCCCGGCTTTGACCCGGCCTCCGAGTTCCGCCCGCTGGGCTACTACCCCCACCTGCTAGCTGCCAGGCCCTCGCGCCCCACCTACCTCCCGCTCAACGGCTCCTACTCCCCCCTGCCCGAGCGGCCCACCTCGCTGTGCGTGGTGGGAGAGAGCTACGACTCCGACCCGGAGGTCTTCTACTCGTACTACCGCTCCCCGCCACCCGGACCTCCCCCGCTGGCCGGAGTGGTACGGCCCAGCAGGCTGCATGCCAGGATGAGGCGCTCGTCCGGGAGCCTCCAACTGGACGAGGAGGACGAGGGGGAGGAGGAAGTGGAGGAGGAGGGAGGAGAGAAGGAGAAGGGGGGAGAGGGGAGGGACGAAAGAGGAGAGCAGGAGAGGAGAGGAGGAGAGGAAGGTGCAGGAAGAGCGAGGATCACCCAAGTGAGACTGTGAGTGGAAAAGCGTTGCAATACGGACAACTGTAGACTCGTGGCCATGTATGGCAGGGTTCCCCAATTAGTTTTCCTCAAGGGCTGAATTATGTCTAGGGTACCAAGCCGAGGGCCACAGCATTGCAGGGGGCGACGGCGGCGTTCCCGCTACTCCAGCGACACTTCAGATATCGTCGTTGTCGGGTGAAAATCTTGTATGTCCAAAACAGTTGCATTTATCATTTAAAAAAAATATTTGAACTAGTGAAAACAGCCGATCTACAAGCACACAACGCCTCGCGGTGCGAGGCGTTGTGTGCTTGTAGATCTGCTGTTTTCACTACTTTTGTGCGACGGCCTTGCATGATTTGCAAAAGAACGTACAAATTTGGAGATACAAGATTTCCACCTGACAACGACGATGTACTAGTGTTGTTGCTGCTCTTATACCACCATTATTACTGGGGTTGGTGTGGGCCAGACAGTAGCCCCCCGCGGGCTGCAAATGGCCCACGGGCTGCCTATTGGGGAACCCTGATGTATGGCCTACTTGTGAGCCAGCAGAGTGCCCCTTGTTATTTATTTCGGGTCGCACTTGTCACCAGGAATGACCTGCTGGTCCCTGATTGGCTACCGGGGCATAAACACAGACAGATACGCAACAGAAACATAGAACAGAACGCAGTACTTGCGCCCTCTGTTGGGCGCAAGTAATAAAACAGACGTGTGGGGAAAAAAGCTGATCTACAAGGTGACAATGTGTTGCAAATCAAACTCTGAGCACACACAGATTCTAATGCACTTACAGATGGACAAGGACATGGACACACACACAATGTCTTTTTGTCACGATGGACAAACTACACTCAAAACTCTTCTGCTGTGCAGTACTATGTTATGTTGATGTTGTGCCACTGAAAGGTGTTGTCAAACTGCCCACCCAACTACCCACTAAGCCAGGGGTCTTCAACAGGGGGTCCGGGACCCCTAGGGGGTCCTCAGAGTGACTAAAGGGGGTCCTCCAAAATCTTTGTGTGATAGAAACAATTTTTTTCTCCTTTTTTATATTAGCCACTTGAACCCTATAGCGTCCATATTCTGAGAACATTAGCCAAAAATAGCAGATCTACAAGCTCACAACGCCTTTCGGCTATTTTCAGCAAAGAGCTTTGGTGCAGAGGGGAAAAAGAGCAGACTAAGTACAGAGTGAAAGGTCAAGTTTTTTAAGTCTTGACGGTTCAAGTGGTTAAATATCTGAAAACACAAATTGACATGAATCCAAAATACACTGATGATTGTGCTGTCAAACGATGAAACTATAATGAACAGGTTGTGGGGGTCCCTGTTTCATCTCTCTCTCAACTAAGGGGTCCTTGGGCTGAAAACGTTGAATACCCCTGCACTAAGCCACATCATTCTGAGAGTGATAGATAAAGCTACTGCCCACAAGCCACTGGGACTGCAGAGAACTACTGTAAGTGAACACATTAACATGATGGTAACTGTGAGCGGATACAGTGTGTTCGTAGGACGACATGTGGACAGGAGCGCTAGCTCGCTCCGGTTCAAAACCCTGCGAACGTGCTTTTAAAACAAGATATTTTCACAATTACAATTTCAGAAAATGTTTCAATCTTTTGGAAAAGTTTTTTGAACATCGTTTAAGAAATGACGTCAATATGATATTCTTAAAATTTGAGATGAAATTAAACCTAACATTTTTAGGATTGTATATATTTTTAATAACGAGAGAAACCAAGTGAAAAATTGCTCCCTTCTCATCTCAGACAATCATAGGGCTTCTCTGAAATCAAGTGTTCGCCTGCCATGCTGGGAAAAACTACTGTATGTCACCAACTGTAAGCCACGTGTTGTATCGAGATGTAAATAGGGCTGTCGCGATTACGAAATCTTCCGTGACGATTAATTGCCTCGACGATTAATTGTGTCGTTTACAATTCTGTTTGGCTTTTAGGCTTTGAAGTTGCACATGGCAGATATGACACATACCTATACAAAGAAATGACTGACATATTTGACAATGTTATACTTTAAAAAAGAACATTGATGTTACCGATCAATCGGCAATGGATCGGATCGGGCCGATCACAGCATGATCGGCGATAATCGGTGGTTTAGATCAAAAGGTAAATTCACCGATCCGATCCGATCGGTGCATCCGATCAACCAGCCGTTCAGTATGCCCACTTGAGGCCATTTTGGGGTATTGATTTCCACAGTGCTGAAGGAATAATTAGTTACTGCTATGATAATAAATACATAGTAATGCTGGTAAATAACTATAAGGCAAATATATAAATGAATTCATGAGTGAATTAATTAATTAAAGTTAAAACATTAACATTTAGAAAATTTAAATAATATATAAATAATAACTTGATCGGATCGGTGATTGATCGGTATCGGGTGATCAAACCTTTGTGATCGGTGCTCTGTGATCGGTTCCAAAAAACCTGATCGGACCATCCCTAATTGATAGTGGAAATAACCAAGCTTGTGGATCTGCCATTTCCATTTTTGAAAATATATGAACATTTTTTCAACACGGAAACGATTATGACAAAATAATTGCAATTATGTCAAATAATTGTGATGTAAAAAACAGGCCTAGATGTACAGAATGCAAACTATCCCAGTTCACCACAACATACTATTTAGCAGAGGTTTTGGATTTGCTAATAGATAACAAATAATTTGTCAAATAACTGAAAACACACAATCACAACCATGCAGTTATGGAGTAAAATGTATTTGGCTACAGGTTGTTACGTTACATTATTATGAACTCGTAGATTCTCATTACATTTGTTTAAATACAATGTGAAACAAACCAGGGTGATGTACATCAGGGGTTCCCAAACCTTTTTGTCTCAGGGCACCCCATGAATATTTTTTTAATCTGAGGCACCCCTACATTATAATTTTCACTCCCAGCACCTATATTTATAACATATCATCGTTGTCAGGTGGAAACATTGTATGTCCAAAACCGTTCGTTTTGTATTTATCATCTATAAAATGAACTAAACTAGGGAAAACACCAGATCTACAAGCACACAGCGCCTCGTGTGCTTGTAGATCGTCTGTTTTCACTAGTTTTGTGCGACAGAGGTTTCTGCTTGACAGTAATGATATTTTAGTGATTATGTTGTGAGGAAAACGTTATAAAAAATAGCCATTTTGGTTAGAACTGACTGAAAATAACTTTGTACTTCAAGTTTAAAATGATACTAAATATTTTTTTCAAGTGTTTAATGACCCCGTCACCCACTTTGAAAACCCCTGATGTACATAATGCTGCGTTCACATTGACAGATACAAAAGACACAAAGATTCTGAAGTTGAAACCACCTCAACTTATTTGTAGGTGTTGTACCTTTTGTAGCAGCTACAAACAGTGGATGTATCTTTATGTCGCTGGCTTCCGCTGAAAAATGAATACAGCATGTATCGTTGTGTCTGCCGGAGTGAACGCAGCATTAGGGCTTGTGTGTTCATTTGTTGCAGAGATAGCAAGTTTTAATATCAAATGTGTGTGTGTGTGTGTGTGTGTGTGTGTGTGTGGATGTGATAAACTGGACAAAATATGTGTAAACTTATTGAGCAATTTTTTGGGGCAATGTAGTGTTGTTAACTGGTTGTATTTGAGGCAGTGTGTACTTAAAATGAGCTGATCTTTGTCAATAAAATGATGTTCCCATGGCAACGTTACAGGGCCTGTGAGATCGTATGTATTTAACATTAAACTACCACCAGTATTAAACCTCCAATAATGCAGTGTAATAAAAGCACTGCCAACTCCTCACACTTGGGGGCAGTGTTGAGCAGCTGGTCAATAGTGGAGAATATTGTTTTAGAATAGTGGTTTTCAAACGATTTCATTCCAAGGACCCCCCATAACTCTGAGTGTACAAACTTCTAAACTTTCAAAAGTATAGACCTGAGAGGGTCCATTTGGAACCATGAGGGTCCCTGGATCCCACTTTGAGAACTATTGTTCCTAGAGTTCCTTACATTTTCTGACTGTAACCATTTTTGGGAGATAATCTTTCCTAGCCAAGAGAACAGCTTTCTTATAGGCAGTTATGGCTTCTTTGTACACTTCACAGTTAAATGATAACTTTTTACAACAGGGGTTCATATTTTAGATTGTAATTAGAGAAAAGAAAAGATGAGTGTTATCCATTTTAGCGAGTTTGCTTTTTAGACTTAATGAGCCGACAAATTCTTTATTACTATTTACAGTAACACTACTAGCCCCCATAAGCCACATCTGCCCATGAAAGAGTGGGGTGCAAGTTGGGAATGGGCTTATAGTGCCTAAAAAGACATATTTAGCTACTTGTACGGCTGTACGCATGCCCCCAGCCATTGAAATCAAACTTGCTAAAATGGCTAAAACGATAGATGGCAGTACATGAAAACATTTTAACACTCATCTTTTCTCATCTCTAGTTACAATCTAAAATATGAACCCTTGTATAAAAAACAAAGTTGTCCTTTAAAACAGCTAAAACACTGGCTTATTTTTCCTCCATTTCTTATGCTGCATTGTGGTTTCAATTTATCTCAATGACCAGGGTTTGACACTAAGGTTTCAGAGGCACTTGCCCGTCGGGCAAGTACAGGTCATGTTCTACTTGCCCAAAGGTCATGCCCACTTGCCCGAATATTATTTGTCCATTATAAAATGATAGGTAAGATTTTAAATACAGCTCAATTTAACACTTATTTACTTTCTGGGGCTATGCGATAAAAAAAAATCATACATCAATACCTCCAAATCCAAATACCTACATAGCTATGATTGAATATGTCTATGGTTTCACACTTGTTATTCTATATTTTTAAATGTAGCAACAGTAAAAACAGCACACTATAGCTTAAGATTGCTCTTATTTTACATTCCACAGACCAGAAGACAGAGCATGCTGGCCATGTTCAGGTGTTTAGACAGATATCTCGTGTTGTGTTTTAAACGGTTGTGTCCCCTCTCAAATGAGCACTTGCCCGGTCGGGCAACCTGAATGCAAACTTCACCTGCCCGACAGTTTTATTTACCTGCCGGGGGCAGGTGGGCAGGCCTTAGTGTCAATGCCTGATGACAGAGCAAACATCATCCTGAAAGTGATAGTTCACAGCGGGAAACAAAAACAACTGATTGATACGCATAGACAGCTGCTGTTCCCTGGAGTGATGCGTGAATATGGCAGACATAACTAAGCCCCATGTACTGTATGTCTATTGAAGCCTCTCCACAAATTCAATCAAAATCAATGTGATTTTAAAGCAGTCTGGTTCTGTTACATTCTATAAGACATCAACAATAACCCATTTAGGCCTAAAATTTGTGGATGCTTTAACTATTAAAAAATAGCAGATATACAAGCTCACAGCGCGGCACCGAGTGCCGCGCTGCGAGCTTGTAGATCTGCTATTTTTGAAAAAGTCGTGAAAATGTGTATAACTCTTTGAATAAATGTATTTTTAAAGCGAACGTTTGTAACTCAAATTTTGCTTCTGGGGGGTCCCTGGAACTAAATATTTTGAGATGGGGGTCCGTGGCCAAATACATATCATTTTTGGGGTCCTTCACATCAAAAGGTTTGAGAACCACTGACATAGTAGTCTCTCAAGAACAGGCTAACTGAGCTCCAGTTAAATGAAAAGGACCTTTTCTTTGACGATGGCTGGCCAGATTGCTGACATAGAAACATAGGGTTTTTCAAAAAAACCTTAGAAGGATTCAAAAGACACTTATAGAATCGGGTCAAAATTCTAATTTTCAAGATTTTTCAAAAATAGCAGATCTACAAGCTCGCAGCGCGGCACTCGGTGCCGCGCTGTGAGCTTGTATATCTGCTATTTTTCAATAGTTAAAGCATAAAATATTGCGTCATAACGTGTTCAGGCCTAAATGGGTTAAACTGTACACAACATTCTAGGGACAAGAAGGAAAAAAACGGCAAACACCGGTATTATTTCAATCAATCTTAAATATTTATTCATAAAACTCTAAATCCCCGCTAAAAAAAGAGAGAGAATTTATTTAAAATCGTACATCTGTCATTTTTACAACAACTTTTCCCCCCCTTGACAAAAAAGCACTTGTGTATCCCTTATGATATATATTTATAGCATATATATATATAAAAAGATGAAAACATACAATGACCAAAATGTTACAGTGTCTTTGGTACAAAACACCACCAACACAACCTTCCACTACACTGCTCCCTTCCGTTGCATCAGCAAAGGGGAGGAGTCCTGTTGTTCCCGTGGTTACGAAGCAGAGGAAACGTTATCGTCGTTGTCGGGTGGAAACCTCGTATCTCCCAAGTTTCAAAGGGAGAAAAGTTTCATGCGTTCTTTCGCAAAGCAAAGCCCTGCTTCATCGTACAAGGCCGTCGCACAAAAGTAGCGAAAACAGCAGATCTACAGGCACACAACGCCTCGCGGCGCGAGGCATCGTGTGCCTGTAGATCGGCTGTTTTCACTAGTTTAAATCATTTTTAAAATGATGAATGCAAAACGAACGGTTTTGGACATACGAGGTTCTCACCCGACGACGACGATATTATTTTGCGAAAAACAAAAGAAAACAAAAACGCTCAAACATTCCATTTGTACCAGAGCTGTACCTTTAACTTTACTTTAACTACACACCCTCTTGCTGGACCCATTACGACCTGGAATTATTTTATGCTTTAGCTAGAGAAAAATAGCAGATATACAAGCTCACAGCGCAGCACCGAGTGCCACACTGCGAGCTTGTAGATCTGCTATTTTCTTTTAGTCGTGAAAATTGGTGCAATTCTTTGAATATAATGTATTTTAAAGCGAACATTTGTAAATCAAATTTCGCTTCTGGGGGGGGGGTCCCTCGCCGGAACTAAATATTTTGAGATGGGGGTCCGTGGGTCAAATACACTTCATTTTGGGGGTCCTTGACATGAAAAGATTTAGAAGAGACTTATATAATCAGTTCAAAATAGTCAAAGACTTGCACAAATCCCAATGACTTCAAGTCTCCTTGTGGTGAGTAAGCGTGAACTAACCTTAAAATAGAGGTGAACCTTCCAGTTTGGCATGGTCTATGTTCCAAATGATTCCGTAAGCAGGGAAAACCATGAGAATTCAACGCCCTTGTTACAGCATCAATAAACAGCACCAAAAATGTTAATTTGACACTACGTAGATCTACTGTATCTTAATTTACCATCTTCCTTTTCTAATGCACAACTCAAATTCAGTCTCACGACGGTTGTCGCTCACCAAAAATATCCACCTACAACACCTGTACATCACAGCGAATTGCGATGCGACGCATCTTGAGCTATTTTCGGCCAGCAACACCGTTGCACGACACCTTGTGAAGCTAAAAGGTACAGAAACGTACTGAAATTGTCAGTTCACACAAACTCGTATCCTAAAAAAAAAGTCACTGTGAAACCGTATCCCTCTTTATATTTTGTTAAAAATAGGTCGATATATCTTTGTTCTTTCGTAAATGCTAATCTATATAGGTATAGGTCTACGTTTACGATGCCTTTGCGATGCTGCAATTTCAATAACAAGGGAGCCGTCATTCTAAAACAAAAGCAGTTATGTTGACCAGTTATGTTTAACAGACCAGTGGAATTATTTATTGGCATGGAGAACAAATTATACTCCCGTCACACGACGGACAACAGCGGCGCTTTCCCCGATAAACGCGTCGCGTTCTGAAAAAAAAAAAAAAAAAAAAATGTTATTTTCCCGGAAGCCAACGCGGATCGATCGTACTACGCCGTAGAAAAAAGTACACTTTAACCCATTTAGGCCTAGAATTATTGAATGCTTTAACCAGTGAAAAACAGCAGATATACAAGCTCACAGCGCGGCACTCGGTGCCGCGCTGCGAGCTTGTAGATCTGCTATTTTTGAGAAAGTCGTGAAAATGTGTGCACATCTTTGAATATGCATTTCAAAGCAAACGTTTTTAACTCAAATTTTGCTTCTGGGTGGTCCCTGGAACTAAATATTTTGAGATGGGGGTCCGTGGCCAAATACATATCATTTTGGGGGTCCTTCACATGAAAAGGTTTGAGAACCACTGACATAGTAGTCTCTCAAGAACAGACTAACTGAGCTCCAATTGAAGTGAAAAGGACCTTTTTGTTGACGATGGCTTGCCAGATTGCTGACATAGAAACATAGGTTTTTTCAAAAAATCTTAGAAGGATTCAAAAGACACAAATTTTCACGATTTTTCAAAAATAGCAGATCTACAAGCTCGCAGCGCGCCGCGCTGTGAGCTTGTATATCTGCTATTTTTCAATGGTTAAAGCATAAAATAATGATACACAATAATGTGTATCCGTTCTAAATGTGGTTAACGTCTCAAGTGCTACTGAACTGAAAATAATGATAGTTATCTACAATCTACATACAGGTGAAGGCCACATCATGACACAGCTTTCACTGCTGTTGAGAGGAGAGAGAGAGAAAACAAAAAGACAAACCCAAAAACTCCCAATTATTTATACGATTCATATTTTCCATCTCATAGAAGATTCTTTAAATCTGGTCCCACCTATATACACAACGGAACACACAACGGAAACTTGGCATGGTCCCATATAAATATTACGATTAGAAAAACTTGTATGGTCCCTTATTAAATTGATAGAGATATATTTATATATGTAAAAAAAATGAACTGCATAGTTTTGTGTGCCAATTAAGTGTTTCTAGAAGGCCTGTGAAACCCATTTAGCACAAAGAACAGTTAAATTAATTCTGATCGATTAGACAATTAGACAACAGTCTAATAGCCTAGCGTCACTGTCGGGCAGAAACCTCGTACCTCCATGTTTCATTTTTCTTTTCCCCGCCTTAACCACTTGAACCATAGCATCCCTATTCTGGGGGGGAAGGTTCACCAAAAACAGCCGATCTACAAGCTCACAACGTGTCACGCTTTGACGCGTTGTGAGCTTGTAGATCTGCTATTTTTTGGTAGAAGAGAGTTGGCATAGATGGATAAAATAACTCATCAAGTACAGTGCAAATCAGGTCTGTTTTACCAAGCGGTTAAATGGACACCTTCACTGCCATGGATGACTTAAGTCGTCAAACGCTTGACTCCGCCGCCGCACCAGTAAGTGATGCCAGGACTACAAATCCCAGAATACCAGTGGAAATTACGTAATCGCAAAATGTTCCGCTCCGCCAGGCTCCATGCTATCAGATATAAAAAGTCAATTTATCTCGGATTCTTTTTCCCAGATGCGTTTCTTGGTCAAATCAAGTTCTTTTCTACGGACCCTAACTAAAGAACGGATGATCGCGGATACAAATTTTCTTTTCTGGGTGAAAGAAAAAAACGACGCTCCGCCTGGCCATGTGTTTTTTTTGTTTACATCTGGTCACATGGTCTGTTCTAGTTGCCGGGGAAAATAAGGTAAAAAAACACTGAAAACCTGTGGCAGAGGTGGATGAATGAACTGGCAGTCGATGTGTTTAAATATCTTAGTTGAAAATAGCCGATCGACAAGCTCACAGCACACCGCGCTGTGTGGACTTTGTCGATCAGCTATGTTCTGTTTTCCCCACATAGTCCAGTTCAATATGTCCAAAAATTACCCTAATCCAAATTTCCAGGGGTTTAGGAAAACTATACATTTTTTGGAAACTTCAGAGTATTACAAATCAGAATATCCATGATTCCATTTGCAAAATCCCTAGGGGACATTTTGACTGCTGTTTAGCAGGAAGAAAAAAAAAAATGGACCCACAAAACTATGGTTTAGTGATGAGTCATTGTGGGGGCCGTTTTTAGCCTAAGGAAAGTTTTTCATGCAAAACAAATGCTTTCAATGGTTTCACAATCATAATAATTTGTTATACTCTGACATTTCCAAAAACGTATAGTTTTCCTAATCCCCCGAAGATTTGTACGAAATTACACAAGTTACTGGACTAACAATAGGGATGCTGGGGAATTGGGTTTAAAAGCGTCTAACAAATTAAAAGTATTACGTTTTTACAGTTTTGGACATACAAGGATTCACCCGACAGTGACTATGTGTCCACCATCACTTATTATTGTCCTTATTGCTTTTCAGACGACGCGATGCACTTTTGTTGTTAGAAGTTTGAACCCCTTTAGGCCTAGAATTATTTCATGCTTTAACTAGTGAAACAAAACAAAAAAAGCACATATACAAGCTCACTGCGCGGCGCAGAGTGCCACGCTGCGAGCTTGTCTTTTTTCTTTTTCTTTTTTTGCAAGTCTTTGAATATATCTTTTTAAAAGCGACCATTTGCACCTCAAATTTTACATCTGGGGGTCCCTGGTACAACATATTTTGAGATGGGGGTTCCGCGGCCAAATGCATGTCATTTTGGGCGTCATGAAAAAGTTTGAGAACCACTGATTTAGAAGGAGGATTTAGAAGACATTTATAGAATCGGACTTGCACAAATGTTCGCGTTTTTTCAAAAATAGCTGATCTACAAGCTCGCAGCGCGGCACTCGGTGCCGCGCTGTGAGCTTGTATATCTGCTATTTTTCAATAGTTAAAGCATAAAATAATGGTTAAAGTGACACAGATCTGCTTTCAGGTCTAAATGAGCAGAGGATGTCGTCTGTGTGCGCACGGTACGTCCACACATGCTTTATTATTACGTTTGAACATGCACTGAAATATGGCCATCGAACCATCACGCAGACGTTTTGGAAGGGACAAGGGTCTCCTAACAGCAGTGAACATTATATAGTGTATATATCACATGTAGTGTGTGCGTGTGAGTGTGCGTGCGTGCGTGCGTGCGTGTGTGTGCGTGTGTGTGTGTGTGTGTACAGCGAGGAGACACTTGCACAGCAAGTCTCCCTTTTCTTCGTTCACGCCCCCAAAAACCAGTCTTCGGCTTCACCTGTGACACACAGTCTCTCTCTCTCTCTCTCTTTGTTTTTAAATCTCTTTTCCTCCCGTCCGTCTCTCTCTCCATTCATCCCTTCTTCTTCTTCAGTCTGTGGAGAATCTGAGAGGAGGAGAGAAGAGAGAGAGAGAGAGAAGAAAAAAGCAAGCGAAGAACGACGTCAGAAGAACAATCTAACTTTTTGCAACATTTCTATGCTCCTGAATGAGGCTCGATAAAAGCCAGCAAGAGTCAGAAGAGATGATACGAATGTCAAAACTGGAAAAGATGAAAAAACATCCCTGTTAGAGATGGGATGATATATTTTTTTGGCTGAAAGAGATTTGGTAGAGAGCGAATAATAAGTCTGTATCAAGTAGGTTATTTCCAGCTCTGTTTTGCGAATAATAGAGGGTTTATAGTACCATATCGTCGTAGTCGGGTGGAAACCTCGTATCTCCAAGTTTAAAATTTGTATGTTTTTTCTCAAAGTAAAGCCCTGCTTCATCACACAAGGCCGTCGCACAAAAGTGTGCTTGTAGATCGGCTGTTTTCACTAGTTTAAATCATTTTTAAAATGATAAATGAAAAACGAACGTTTTGGACATACAAGGTTTTCACCCGACAACGACGACATGCAGCTCGGCAAATATAAGGTGAATTGATCCCAGTGCCTGACGGAGGATAATTCCACGATAAATGTAAATTTCCACGATACGAATATTGTGAGTGTTTTTTTATCACAACAAACGTTAATAACCATTATCGTCAGTCTTGTCCAAAGCAAGGAGGAAAAACAGAGGTGGATAGAGAGAGGAGACACCTACTTCTGAAACCTGGCGATAATGTGTGTGACCATCCTGTCGGTGATGCCCGGACACACGTCCTCGGCCAGTCGGATGTTGCGCTCCAGCTCCTCGATGGCCAATCGCTGCTCGGAATGGTCCTTGTGCTGCTGTTTCAACTACACAGAACAGAGGATAAAGATGTTTAATTTGACAGAACTTAGATGAGAACTACTGCAGCTTTGATGGACGATAACAGGTCTGTAACTCTAGGTGAGCTACCAAGAAGTACAGTAAAACCAAGGGTGTTTACACTCAGTGGCGAAACTAGCCCCAATGCGAGATTCTCACCAAGTGCCCCTCAACAACAGAGCGGTTTCAGAGCGCATGGCAAATATTAACTGCTGCCCCAAAGTCTTGTGTTGAAACTTATTCCATAATGCCCGACGTGTTGTTTTCACTCAGAAGTCAGAACGTCTCTTCAGATTGTGTCAGCAGCACTAACTAAGGGGCCCTATAGCATATAGGGCTTCCTGTCATACCAGTGGGTATTTCAAAACAAGAGTCATTGTATTGGATATTTGTAATGTGATCATTCAACACATGTTTTATTTAGAAATGGTAGCAGCCTACTACAGGAAATAGAAGCAGCAGACACTGTCAGTCACATTGAAAAGAACAGCGGCTCCGTCTGTATACATTAGATTTTTGTTTTCTCCTCCGACCTGCTTGTCAGCGTGTGCCCCTGAACGCCACGGGCCCCAATGCGCATGCGTCGCCTGCATCGCGCTAGTTTGCATCGCGTTAGCTAGACACATGTCCAGGGGTGCCACAGAATACTTCTCTAGAAGACCCTCTATACTTAATCAAATGGAACTGAGTTTGTGCGTTCTTTTTCAACCAACTGTACACCAAATAGCTCACCTATCATTCACCAGAAAAGCTAACAACAAGCTCACTCGTTTTTTGGCGAATGTTCCCACAGAATAGGTATGCTTGCTTAGGTTCAAGTGGTTAAATGTCAAGGACTGTATGAGGTTATTCTCAAATCTGTCCTAATGGAAACAGATATTATGTCAGGTTTTCCCGTTACATGCTGTATCTGAAGTGGAAATATTTGCACAATTACATAACAGTAATATGCCATGAATGTAATGGCTATAAAGTAACAATGTATCAGTGGTGCCGTTGATGAATATGTACAGGGGTGCCCTGTAAGGCTTTCACCAACTAGTTGGTATAACTAGTCAACCTTGTTGGTACTTGGGGGCAGCCCCGGTTAAGCGTGTAACTGAATATACGCACACCTCAAGCAGGGTTCCCACACATTTTTACCAATTAATTTCCGAAACCTTTCGAAAACTTTTCCAGAATATTTAATCCAATTTCCAGGACTATATAACAATAATTCAGCTCAATAACAGGTCGCTTACTCCTATGCGCAATGCCCAAAGACAGGTAGTGTATGCCAGTGGTTCTCAACCTTTTCAGGCCGTGACCCCCGAAATAATCATGTTTTAACTGGGGACCCGGCACCCTGACGAGTAGGGCTGTCTTCGACACAGGATTTATGAAGTCGACTCGAGTCGTGGGGGTTAATCCGACGCGTCGACGAATCGTTTTATAGTCTACTTTGTGTCAAAAAAAAAAAAAAAAAAGTGTTGCTTTAAACCACGTCAACATAATAGAATAATACATTAAGAGATGAATTGAATACACAGTGTTTTCGGTGATATCGGTGCGCGAGCACAAATGTTATCTGCATAGCAGTGTACAACCATAGAGTTATAACACACCGTTAAAACAAATAAAACATCTCCGATGTTTCAACTCTGCCCCGTCTCTCGGCAGCGTGCAGCATAGATGAGACATTCGCGAACGATTCCGCTCTCTTGAACGGCTCTTTTAAATGAACAATGGGATCCAGTCCGCAGTCGCGGCACACAGAGCACTGACAGAGTAATGAGTCAGTGTCGAGAACGGATTCATTTCAGAAAATGATCATAAACAGGTGGAGGCACAGCTCCCGCTTGAGCCAGCAGTGTGGACATGTCATGGACGCAAACACAGCGAAACACAATCATTCATCATGGATTACAACACTGGAACAATTCAGAAGCACTTTAATTAGAAAATGTAACTTGTAGCCTACACTTGTGTATGTTAATTTGACTTTAGAAGATTGTTTACTACTTCGTGGACGCGCGTTTGTGCTGTGGCAGGTTATTGTCTCCACCAGCCGAAGGCTGAGGGGAGAGTATGTTTTCCCCTCCGTCCGTCCGTCCGTGCGTCCGTCCGTCCGTCCGTCCGTGCGTCCGTGCGTCCGTGAGTCCTCGCAGTTTGTGAGCACCTAATCTCAGTCGCCGTTGGCCCGGACGCTGCCAAAGTGAACACACACACTCCCTGGATGCCAATCTAGAACCTCTGCCCTAAATTTTTCAAATGGGCCTTTTCTAGCGCCACCTAGTGGCCGATGTTTCGCGTCCGTGCGTCCTCGCAGTTTGTGAGCAGCTAATCTCAGTCGCTGTTGGCCCGGTTGCTGCCAAAGTGAGCACACACATTCCCTGGATGCCAATCTAGAACCTCTGCCCTAAATTTTTCAAATGGGCCTTTTCTAGCGCCACCTAGTGGCCGATGTTTGCAAAACACATTTCTGTGCACTATTCTTACAGATTTTGTCCAAAAATCCTACAAGTCGGTAGGCAGTATCTCGACAGTCATGTGATCGACACGGATCTGTCCGATTTTGCATATTCCATCCTGATTGGCTAAGATTGGCTTCCAAAGTTTGTAGGATTGCGTGCGTCCTCGCAGTTTGTGAGCAGCTAATCTCAGTCGCCGTTGGCCCGGTCGCTGCCAAAGTGAGCACACACATTCCCTGGATGCCAAACTAGAACCTCTGCCCTAAATTTTTAAAATGGGCCTTTTCTAGCGCCACCTAGTGGCCGATGTTTGCAAAACACATTTCTGTGCACTATTCTTACAGATTTTGTCCAAAAATCCTACAAATCGGTAGGCAGTATCTCGACAGTCATGTGATCGACACGGATCTTTCCGATTTGGCATATTCCATCCTGATTGGCTAAGATTGGCTTCCAAAGTTTGTAGGATTGAGCCGTTTGGAACAAAATGCCTCAAATCACAAACGCAAAGTGCAATTATCATGACATCGCGCACACACGTTCCCACTAGGCCGAGGAAGAAATGCCACGTATTCTTTTTTAAATCAGCCTCATGGTGGCGCTATAACAGGCTGATTTGTGGTTTTACCTATAACTCCACCGATCAGTTCACAAGGACGCACGGTCTGGTGGAGACCTGTGCTCGGAAGAGCACTGCTTCTAGTTTAATATGGGATTTTGACAGAGTGCTTCCTCCTCTTAACGGAACACTGTCCCGGCTCTGAATGTTTTAACGAAGCGGCGGTCTGAACCGTTCTGGCCGTTCCGTCTCACTTTCAACCCGACGCTGGTGCGAGACAATAAATAACTGTTCGCCAATTGCTACTTCTCATTGGAAGTACATGACACCACACCAGTCCAGCAGTGCACCGCAGTACTGGCAGTAGTAGGCTAACTGGTGATATAAAAAAATATATATTTTCGCTTCGACTCAAACAATTGGCGTCGATTCCCGGGGCTTAAAACGACGCGTGGATTCGTCGATTTTTAGAAGACACCCCTACTGACGAGCACCAAGAGTTGAGGAATTTTGTATAACACGGTTCTATTGTGAAAATAGCCGATCTACATGCTCAAAACACCTCGCGTTGCGAGGCGTTGTGAGCATGTAGATCGGCTATTTTCACAATTTCTGCCTCTAATATTTGACATATTTAATTTGTCATTTCAGAGGTATTAACAAAATCAATAACCAAAGACAATGCATAGCTATTTTTTCCAGGACCTTCCAGTGTGTGTGTGTACCAACCTCGGCCAAGACAGAACAGCAGACGCTGGCTGGTCTGCCACCAATCTAAGTGAAGACAGAGGGAGCGGGAGTGTTAGCTGCTTGGTGTGTGTGTGTGTGTGTGTGTGTGCGTGCACCCACCTCGCTGAAGACGGGCGAGATGACGGTGGTCAGGCTGGTAGATTTAGCCAGCTGGTCCTGACCCTGATGATCAAACAGGACCAAGAGGACAGGAAGAGAGACGGGCATTGATTGGAATGATTTAATCATTGATTAAAAATTAATAAAGACAAAAATAACAATATGGGTAATCAATAATCGATTAAAGGTGATACACCATGAAAATTAACTTTTCCCATTTTAAAACCTTTCTTTGGGGTCCCACTAGCACCTTCTATCCTCACAAAGTCCCATTTCAGACCGTTGTGTCTTTCTCTGGTTTTGGGAAGGTGGAGGTTAAAAGCATCCCACGGGTTCTCAAAACAGGCTGTCCAACAGGCTGTCCAGATTTGCTGCCGTTTGTGACGTTTTTGGGACATAAACAATATGACATAAATACTTTTTAAATGCATGGTGTATCACCTTTAAAAATCTCTCTTTTGGGGCACATCTATACTATAATTTTGCGAATGTCTGAGTGAGTGTCTGAGTGAGTGTCTGAGTGTCTGTCACAGCGTTTCTCCTCAGTGGCTGGAGCAATTGATCTGAAATCGCATCACCATAAGCATATGAACACACCTGACATAACTGTGAAGCCCGTTTGTCACTTTCACAAATCGTATGCTGTATATTAGCATTTTTATGGTGTATCTACTATCTATTCTGCATCTAGCATGAGGCACATCTATTCTGCATCTAGCTTGAGGCAAAATGTTTAACCAGCTCTGTGTGTGTGTGTGTGTGTGTGTGTGTGTGTGTGTGCGTGCAGGCAGGCGGGTGTGTGTGCAGGCGGGTGGGCGGGCGGGCTGGGGGGGGAGACAGTATCTCTGTAGCCATTAAACGAAACGGGTTTCTTACATTGATGCTCCTACATCATGCAAGCACCAGTTAAAGTTACTTTCCATCCCTCATATACTGTGTGCACAGTGCACATCCCATAACCCACACACTGCACATCATTTTGGAGCTCATATCTTTGAACGGGTAAGGGCTAGTAGTGTTAAAAGAATAGTGCAAAAAATAGCCGATCTCTACGCGTTGTGAGCTTGTAAATCGGCTATTTGTTGGCAAATGTCCCACCCCAGGATGATGGATTTTGATTATCTTGATAATATCGTAAATTGCGATTTCTTTTGTCACAATAATTGTGATATGACATTTTCAAATCGTCCCAACCCTAATGTATGTATGTCCCTATGTTTGCAGCATGGCCTAATGCTGGGTGACCTACCTTCAGGTGGCGCTGTTGAGCAGCCTAAACAAGTGGCCACCCAAGGCTTTTTGTGTGTGTGCCAAGGAAGTATAAAATAATGCTTAAAGGGGAACGCCACCACTTTTCAACCTATCTTCATATAATAGGTCCTCACTAATGTTCATGATAAAATATCAAAAAAGAATTCTACTCAGTTTGGGTCTCATAGGAGAGCTGTGGGTGGGTCAAATCCTTCCTACCGGTGACATCATCAATGGGAAATGCAAGCTAATAGAAACTGCAGGCTTTCTATTCCTGAAAAAGTTGCAATGTTGAAGTGGAAGCCATTGTTCTCGTGATAATAAAAAAAAAAACTTTTTTTTCCAAAAATATTATTATTATTATTTTTTTGTCAAACGATGATGTCACCGGTAGGAAGGATTTGATAGCTCTCCTATGAGACCCAGACTGAATAGAAAGAAATTGTGCTATTTCATCATGAACATTAATGAGGACCTATTATATGTAGACAGGTTGAAAAGTGGTGAACTACTCCTTTAAGTGGTTATAGTTGATTCATTGATATACTGAAGATACATTTTTCTTGTGAAATTAGTTTGACAAAATTCGGAAGAAAATATTGAATAATCACTGAGAAAGTAATAATGGATGCAGCCCAGCATACAAGCCTGTCTGAGTTGTACATGCACAAATCACCAGTAGAACACTACATACATTAACCCATTTAGGCCTGAACACATTATGACGCAATATTTTATTAACTATTGAAAAATAGCAGATATACAAGCTCACAGCGTGGCACCGAGTGCCACGCTGCAAGCTTGTAGATCTGCTATTTTTGAAAAATCGTGAAAATTCAAATTTTGACCCGATTCTATAAGTGTCTTTTGAATCCTTCTAAGATTTTTGGAAAAAAACGATGTTTCTATGTCAGCAATCTGGCCAGCCATCGTCAAAGAAAATGTCCTTTTCACTCAACTGGAGCTCAGTTAGTCTGTTCTTTAGAGACTACTATGTTAGTGGTTCTCAAACCTTTTCATGTGAAGGACCCCCAAAATGATATGTATTTGGCCACGGACCCCCATCTCAAAATATTTAGTCCCAGGGGCCACCCAGAAGCAAAATTTGAGTTACAAACGTTCGCTTTGAAAATACATTATATTCAAAGATTTGCACACATTTTCACGACTTTTTTCAAAAATAGCAGATCTACAAGCTCACAGCGCGGCACCGAGTGCCGCGCTGTGAGCTTGTAGATCTGCTATTTTTGAAAAAAGTCGTGAAAATGTGTGCAAATAGTATATCTGCTATTTTTCACTGGTTAAAGCAGTCAATAATTATAGGCCTAAATGGGTTAACCATTTTAGACCTGAGGCCCATAATATAAAAACACTTTCTAAATCCAGATTTATAAATATTATTGTTCTTTTAGTTTTGGTTATTACGTTAACTATAATAACTATGGTCTAAACCAGTGGTCCTCAACGTTTTCAGGCCAAGGACCCCTTAGCTGAGAGAGAGATGAAGAAGGGACCCCCCTCTACATATTGAATGAATGTGTGATGGAGATTTTCACAGATTTCATAGATAGATTCATAGACGTGTTTGAAGTTGAATTGATGTTAATGTGTTTTTTCAGACATTTAACCACTTAAAGGACAACTTTAGTTTTTTACAACAAGGGTTCATATTTTAGATTGTAATTAAAGAATATAAAAGATGAGTGTTAAATTGATTTCATTTACTTCTTTCTATTGTTTTAGAGATTCTTATTTCAGTGTTTGGGGCCATGCGTACAAGTGGCTAAATATGTCATTTTACACAGAATAAGCCCATTACCAAGATACAACGCAACCTTTCATTGTTGGATGTGACTTATGGGGGCTAGAAGTGTTACTGTAAATAGCAATAAAGAAACTGCTGGCTTATTGTGTCTAAAAAGACATATTTAGACCACTTGTACGCATGCCCCCATGCGTACGCATGCCCCACATTTTAGCACGGTAAACGTGATAAAACAATAGAACGAAGCAAATGAAAACATTTTCACACTCACTTTTTCTTTTCTCTAATTACAATCTAAAATATGAACCCTTGTTGTGAAAAACCAAAGATGTCCTTTAAATCTATTTTGGAAACTTAAACTTTCACTCTGTACTTGGTCTACTCTTTTTTTTTTTTTTACCTCTACAACACACCCATTTGCCAAAAATAGCCGATCTAGCTGTGAGGCGTTGAGAGCGTGTAGATCTGCTATTTGTGGCTAAAGTTCTCCTCGGAATAGGGATGCGAGGGTTCAAGTTGTTAATTTAAAGGAATTATCCTATCACACAGGGATTTGTCACCCCCCCTGTAGTAACTCTAAGGACCCCCTGGGGATCCCAGACCCCCTGTTGAAGACCCCTGGTCTAAATGGGATGAACATGATGCAGTGCACGCTGACCGTTCCATTGAGGACCTTCCTCCCGTCTGGCTTCTTCTTCCGGACCGTAGTGAAGGACCACTCTGGAGACTGACTGTTCTCCTTGTTACTGGACTCACTGACAGAGAGAGAGAGAGAGAGAGAGAGAGAGAGAGAGAGAGAGAGAGAGAGAGACACGTTTATTTAGGACCACTCTGGAGACTGACTGTTCTCCTTGTTACTGGACTCACTGACACAGAGAGAGAGAAAGGCCTGTGACGATTCACTGTTTCCCGATTCGATTCGATTTCGATTCATAGGGTGACGATTCGATTATATCACGATTATTGCGTTTTCCTGCGATTTGCGATTCGAATCACGATTATTGCGATTTACAGCTTTTTTACAGCTTTTTTACAGCTTTTTTATATTGAAACATTTTAAAACAATTCTAAACAATATAAAACATTAAAAGTTGAATCATATACTTCAAATCAATGCAGCCAAATAAAGTCAGTCAATCTTTCTGACATTTATTTCAGCCAAAGTGCCAGTGGTACAACATTACAACAACATGTTCCTGGTCAAGATGCCATAAAACACAGAACACAACAGTCATAAAAAGAAAATCCTCATGACCTAAAACTGTTCCTTTAGGACCTGTACTTAATCTGACTGAAAGTGGTTATTTCACCTTCAGGTTAATTTCGCCTTAAAGAAAAAAAAACAAAAAAAAAAAAACGTTTTTTTATTTTTTTTTATTTTTTATAATAAATAAATAAAATCGGGAAAATCGATTCTGAACATTGAAAATCGATTAATTGAATCGCCAGCATTAACATCACGATAATATAGTGAATCGATTTTTTTGCACAGGCCTATTATTTTCAGCACTTGGACAAAGAATATATTCTAGCTGTGAGGTGACAGCGCTACCGACTACGTGCGAGCGCAGTCGGTAGCGTCGTCACCCCACAGCTAGAAGGTCCCGGGGAAGGGCATTCACCAAATATTAGAATATTCGAATATCAAAGTCACTATTCGACATTGTTCACCGAAGTCGAATATTCGCTTATTTTTATTTTATTGTTTTCTCTTTAAAAAATATATCGTTTATAAAGCTTGGCTAGATAGGAAGTCATAAGAATGAGTTGTCAACCCCTGGTGGAATTTGTTAATGCTCTATACCAGGTGTTCCCTAACCTTTTTAGGCTGTGACCCACAGAATAAACATATTTGAACTGGGGACCCCCACTCTGACAAGCACTTGGAATTGTAGGTATTACATTTAACGTGACTCGGTTCCGCAGATAAATATTGTGAAAATAGCAGATCTACATGCTCACAACGCCTGAGCATGTAGATCTGCTATTTTCACAATGTTCGCCTCTTGCTTACTTAATATTTGACAGTTTGGCCAGTCCTGTCGAATATTCAACTATTCGAATACTTTGAGGTCGAATAATTCGAATACTAAAAATCACTATTCGTGAATACCCTATCCCGGGGTCCGTTTGCATGTTCTCCCTGTGTCCCCTAGGGCAGTGGTTCTCAACCTGTGGGTCGGGACCCCCATGGGGGTCCCCAAATTATTTTGGGGGGTCCCCAGAAGATTGGCTTAATGTGCAACATTGTTTTCTCACTCAACAGTAAACAACCGACATTAAGTTTCCGTGTATAGATGGTATCTGCACATTTCTTAAGTGACAATTTAAGGACTTTTTATTACCTCTAAAATGACAAATTAAACATTGGCCAAATGGTCAAATATTAGAGGCAGAAATTGTGAAAATAGCAGATCTACATGCTCACATAGCATGTAGATCTGCTATTTTCACAACAGAACCGTGTTATACAAAATGTTATGCCTCAGCTCTTAGTGCTCGTCAGGGTGCGGGGTCCTCAGTTAAAATATGATTATTTTGGGGGTCACGGGCTGAAAAGGTTGAGAACCACTGGTACCCTCACAAAAAAAAACACACGCAGTAATGCTGGTCTCTGTACTGCCTCCCCCTGGTCGGCCGGGGCGTCTGATGGAGGGGAAAGTAACTGGTGGGAATAACCTTCCACGCACTACGTCCAACGGGGGAAACTCCGCCCCCTGTCAGGTGAAAAGAAGCGGTTTGGACTCCTTGTGCATTGAAGGAAGCATGAGCGCAGCACCCCATGGAGACTTGAATTCATGGATATTTCTTTTTTTTGTCACATTTCTAAGCCAATACGTTGATGACCAATAATGGTTCTCTATACCTATGGAGCCTGCTTTGTGCCCTATGGAGACACAAAGTCTCCTCAAATTATTGTATTACAAAAGATGAATTCAAGTTTCCATGGAGTGAAGTATCCCTTTAAGTCATACATGGGCAACTGGCGGCCCGGGGGCCACATGCGGCCCCCACCTTCACTTAATGCGGCCCTCAGGTTAATACCAGAATACTGATATATTATTGATTTCAGCTGTTACAATTCCAAACATGACCTGGTATAATTCCGTCAGTCTATATTAGTATCTTAATGACTAGTATAGTAGTATTAAAATATATATTTTTTTATGTTCATAAAGTTAACATGAGTATATAACTAAATGCATTTGAAATTTGATAAAAAATTTACATTTCAGGATTCCAATTAACAAACAACAAAAAGTTATTCAGGATTCCAATTCAAAACGACAAAAAATAGCCGATCTACAAGCTCAAAACGCATCGCAGCGCGATGCGTTTTGAGCTTGTAGATCGGCTATTTTTGCTTCTTTTGTATGAGATACTAGGACGACAAAGTAGGACGTAGCAATATGCAACGTGGCCCTCTGGAGTGAAGGTGGAAATATAGTGGCCCTCGCCATCATCAAAGTTGCCCACCCCTGCTTTAAAGGACAACTCCGCCCTAAATCACTTCTAGGCTCAGTTTCCTACTTATATTGATCCAAAAAGACTGTCCATGGGGTCTATTAGGCACAAATGCTCCTGTTATCCAGTTACCCCAGCAGAATGCAGCAGCTGTCATGGCATTGAGTGGAGCCTATAAGGCTATCACTTTTACACTATTTGTTGTGTTCAAAAGTGATTTTCCTTTTCATGAATGTGTTACTAGTTGTCATTACAAACACATCCATGCCTTGGTTGTCCCACACAAGCCACCACAGTCTCATAAATAATGTTTTGGGGTGAGCATTTGGCACAAGTGCCAATCAAAGTGACTGCACTGGCCAATCACAGGGCATATTTTCCGGGACTTGGCAAAACACATAAAAGCATAACATCTATTTAGCAGAGTGTGATGGCTTGTGTGGGACAACAATGACATGGATGAGTTTGTAATGACAACTGGTACCACATTCATGAAAAATAAAAACACTTTTGACCACAACAAATAGTGTAAAAGTGATAGGCTTATAGGCTCCACTCTATGCTATGAGAGCTGCTGGGTTCTGCTGGGGAAACTGGACAACAGGAGAATTTCTGCCTAATAGACCCCATAGACAGTCTTTTTTGGATCAATATAAGTAGGAAAATGAGCCTAGAAGTGATTTAGGGCGGAGTTGTCCTTTAAGTAACTAATGTGCAAGCTCAGAACGCGAGGCTCCCTCACGTTTTGTGCTGCCGCTCCTTGAAATTAAAAACGTTTTGAGAAGCTCTGCATTATGCATTCGGAACACACATTACCGTCATACATTATGCATTTAACCCATTAAGACCGGGAACAGATATACAAGCTCACACCCGCGGCTTGTAGATCCGCAATGTTTTTGAAAAATCAGGAAAAATGTGTGCAAGCCTTTGAACATTTTGACCCGGTTCAATAAGTGTCCTCTACATTTTTCTATGTCAGCGGTGCTCAAACTTTTTCAAGGACCCCCAAAACGATATGTATTTGGCCGCGGAGCCCCCCACCTCGAATTATTTAGTTCCAGGGACCCCCCCCAGAACAAAAATTGAGTTACAGATGTTCGCTTTAAAAATACATTATAATCAAAGATTTGCACACATTTTCACGACTTTAAAAAAAATAGCAGATATACAAGCTCACAGCGCGGCAACGAGTGCCGCGCTGTGAGCTTGTATATCTGCTATTTTTCAATAGCTAAAGCATGAAATAGTGGTTAAAGCGTTTCAAGTCTAACGCGACCGGGTCGTAATGGTTAAGTAACTAATGTGCGAGCTCAAAAGGCTGCTCCTAGGGTTGATACCCTCACAAAAACATGCAGTAATCCTGGTCTCAATAATGCCTCCCCCTGGCCAGCCGGGGCGCCTGATGGAGGGGAAAGGAACTGGTTGGAATAACATGTTCCTTCCACGCGCAACGTCCATCCCGGGGAAAATCCCCCCTGTCAGGTGAAAAGAAACAACTTGGACTACTCATGCATTGAAGGAAGCATGAGGTCAGTCCGTTGTCTCCCCAGGCGCGGCAGAGGGAGAGCAGAGCCCAGGATTACACAGGCAATTGGCACTGGGTGAAAAAATGGGTTGCAAAATCGTGGGATAAAAATTATAGTAAAAAAAAAAAAAAGGCTGCTAATGTGCGAGTAACTAATGTGCGAGCTCAAAAGGCTGCTAATGTGAGAGTAACTAATGTGCGAACTCAAAAGGCCTGCCGCTCCTTGGAATTAAAACGTTTTGAGAAGCACTGCATTATGCATTGGGAACACGCGTTCCCGCCATACATTATGCATTTAAAAACACAACAACAACAACGACAAGGGCGTACCTGTCGGAATCGTCTGAGCTGCTGTCGCTGTGCCCCTCGTCCTTCCAGCGTCGGTACCGGTCGATCAGCTCGCTGAGGTACGACGTCTTCTTGCAGTGTTTAACGATGAACTTGTGTTTCAGCAGCTCTTTGGCGGTGGGCCTCTGTGAGGAGACAAGACACACGTACACACGTACACACACGCGCGTGCACACACACACACACACACTCACTTAGTCTCACGGTATTGGTCTATGATTTAGTAATGGTGGACATTGACAGATGAGCGGAAAGGAAGAGGTTATATTGCATGTATAGTATTGCCATAGTCTTTTGTATAGGCTCTATGCATATACGCCATTTTGTTCTACTTCCGGGTGTCTTTCGACTTCCTTCACAGGTGTTACCGATGATACTAATGAAGGGTCTGTTCCATTCTGGTCAAACAGTGTCAGGGTGCTGATATTGTGCATGTTGGCTCACTGGAAACACTCTGCTACACCAGTGGGTCTCAAAGTGTCCTTGAGTGGGTTCCAAATGTCCCCATACAGGTGTGTAACTCTGACAGTGTACAAATGGAAGCAAATGGACCCGCAAGGGTCCATTGAGTTATGGGGGTTCTTGAAATTAAAGAACCACTGTACAATAAATCAAACAGAGCCTTCATTAGTATCATCAGTAACACCTGTGAAGGAAGTCGAAAGACACCCGGAAGTAGAACAAAATGGCGTATATGCATAGAGCCTATTTGCACCGAATTGTGTGACATTGTAGTTACAAGGCATACAGACCTGACAAAAAGCCACACCGAGCTGAAACATGTCAGCATTTTATTTCTCTTTTTTTTTCTTCTTTTCCCCACTTAAAATTTTCTCCTCCCCAACCGAGTGTAGCCTTGGACGTGCCCAGACCACCGCCACCGCCTCAGTAAGTGGCCCTTGGCTTATTTGATAGTATTGTATAGGTCAGGGGTTTTCAAAGTGGGTGATGGGGCACCCTGGGGTGCCGTGACAGCAGTCCAGGGGTGCCGCGAGATAATTTGATAATATTTGGAATTTATTTGGACACTTGAAAAAATATTATTTAGTATTTATATAGAGTTATTTCCAGTCAGTTCTAACCAAAATGGCAATTATCTCAACATTTTCCTTGCAACATAATCACTAAAATATCGTCACTGTCGGGCAGAAACCTCGCATCTCCAAGTTTCAACTGTGTACGTCTTTTGGTAAAGCAAAGCCCTGCTTCATCATACAAGACTGTCGCACAAAACTAGTGAAAACAGCCGATCTACAAGCACACAACGCCTCGTAGATAGTTTAGTATATTCTATAGATGATAAATACAAAACGAACGGTTTTGGACATACAAGGTTTCCACCCGACAACAACGATATGCTATAAATATAAGGTGCTGGGAGTGAAAATTATAATGTAGGGGTGCCTCAGATTAAAAAAATATTCATGGGGTACCCTGAGACAAAAAAGTTTCGGAACCCCTGGTATAGGTATTGTGTTGTTGGTGTTGCACAATGCCTATGTGGACAGAGGCATGACTGAAATTGTCTATTTATGGAAGATAACTTTCTTCTCTGTCTATTAGTAATGATGTACTCTGTGTTTTTTTTTGTTGTTGTTGTACTGCTGTATCCTGTAGGAGAAAAAGTGAAACTTGATGAACCTTGAAGACAAATAAATGAATTATCGTCTGTGTTCGACTACTACTATGTCGAGAAACGGTTCACACATTCTTCAGATGTTTCCAACCTAAAAGTCTGCCCACCGTTAGCACTGAAAGCCTGCAGCTGTGGACCGGACAGCTGGCCTGGCAGTCCGGGTACCCAGGCTCCAAATGTAGCCTGACGGTGCATCGCGCGGGTTCGAGTCCCGTTCCCAACGAGTTTTACCGCACGTCTCTCCCCATCTCTCTCTCTCCCCGTGTCCTGTCCATCTCTGACTACTACAACTATAAATAAAGGCAGAAAAAGCCCCAAAGAATATCTTAAAGGTGATACACCATGAAATTTCACTTTTCCTATTTTAAAGCCTTTTTTTGGGGTCCCGTTAGCACCTTCTATCCTCACAAAGTCCCATTTCTGACCGTTGTGTCTTTCTCACGTTTTGGGAAGGCAGAGGTTAAAAGCATCCCACAGGTTCTCAAAACAGGCTGGGGGGGGGGGGGGGGGGGGGGGGGGGGGGCGCAGTTCAGGCCAAAGGTGGTACTGCAGCTGAAAATGCTCTGAGAACCATTCAAAAATGAGAGAGGCTCTCTATTCAGGAGTGGTAATTTAGCCTCAAACCTTTTGAAAAACGTTTTTGGGACATAAACAATATGACAAATACTTTTTAAATGCATGGTGTATCACCTTTAAAAAAGGGTACAGTAGCTAAATTCACTAAACTAAATTCATCGAGGCCTACCCAGCTTGCTGCTTAGCATAAAATGGAGATTAAAAATGTATATATTTTGGTGAACAGAAACGACAAACATATGGCAGCTTCACGAGACAAAGAAGTGCAGTCTCTCTGTAGTTGCCTGACTTGCTTGAGAGAGAATAGTGTTTGTCAAAACAGAGTCTGTGAGATGCTTGAGCGGTTCGGTGTTTCAGTAACAGTGCCCTGCCCACCATCTGTCTGGGGGTTTGAACCCACCGCGGTGCATCCAGCTTTGTCGAGAGTCAATGGCAAGCCGTGTCCAAACCTTTCATTAGCAAATATTAAAACACCCAGGGGCTGACTATCTCCTGACAAAATCTACTTTTGGTCAGACCATAACAAAGTTACATACCCGTAATTGCCGGACTATAAGCCGCGGCTTTTTTCCTATGTTTTGAACCCTGCGGCTTATACAACGGTGCGGCTTATATAGAGATTTTTACAGCTAACGGCCAGTTAGTTAGTTTTAAAATGGTCTTTAACAAGGATTTATATATAGATTTTTACAGCTAACGGCCACCAGGGGCGCTCTAGCAGGATGCAGGAAGGACACCTGCGGCTTATAGTCAGGTGCGGCTTATATATGTAAACATTTGTTTTTTGTTCTAAATTTAGCTGGTGCGGCTTATATTCAGGTGCGGCTTATAGTCCAGCAATTACGGTACATAGAGTATGCGTCACAATTATAATATTTTATTTAACTATCCTTATCAATATTTAATATCAATGGTCTTTTGTCAGGTGTGTGCTGCTCTGACCAAAACACGAATAACTCACATTACCAAATGTAACCAGACGTGCAAGATAAAACATGGCAAAATGTTTGGCACCTGTCAGCGGGGAGCTGACAGGTGGGGTCATCAACATGTGTCCGCAAGACTTGGTTTTGTCCGTGGCAAATTCTAGATTTTCTTTTACACTCAAACCATTTATAATGTTCTTATTTTCATCATTAAGACCCCATTACTGGATGTCAAGACTACAGGTTATTTCAGAATGCGTATGACACTGCTTTACTATGACACTAGGTATGGCATATTAGGAGTACAACTAGTACTAGTGGTTCTCAAATGTTTTATTTGCAAGGATCCCCATACCACTGAGTGTGTACTAATGGAACCAAATGGACCCTTATATGGACCCATAAGGGTCCATTTGGTTCCATTTGTACACGCTCAGTGTTACAGAACTGTTATGGTCATTCCAGGTTATCTCTTTATGTGTTTCTGGACATATTATTGTCTTCTCATTTTGTACAGTATGTCCATGGCAAAAGAAATCATTTTGAAGAATTCCCCCACAGCATCATTACATTTCAACACCAGGGGGCGACAAAATGCAGATCTTTCAAAGGAGGAACCATCTGTGTGCAACATCCTGTTGAACTTAACAGTCTAAAAACTCTCTCTCTGTCTCTCTTTTAACATCACTTTCTCTTACTCCCTCGCTCGCTCAGTCTCTTTCCTACTTCTTTTCCCTTGCGTGCACGTGTGCCTGCTTTTATGTTTAGACCTGCATCTGTGTCAGTCTAGATTTTAACCAATTTAATCATTATGTTTTGCTATAACTATTGAAAAATAGCAGATCTACAAGCACGCAGAACGGCCGCGCTGCGAGCTTCTAGATCTACAAACTCTCTCTCTTTCAACATCACTTTCTCTTACTCCCTCGTTCGCTCAGTCTCTTTCCTACTTCTTTTCCCTTGCGTGCACGTGTGCCTGCTTTTATGTTTAGACCTGCATCTGTGTCAGTCTAGATTTTAACCAATTTAATCATTATGTTTCGCTTTAACTATTGAAAAATAGCAGATCTACAAGCGCGCAGAACGGCCGCGCTGCGAGCTTCTAGATCTATTTTTTTAAATCATGAACATTTGCGCAAACTTTTGAATATATATTTTTTTAAAGTGTTCAAATATTTTCCCCTGATACATAATATTTTGAGACGGGGGTCACCGACCAAATACATAGCCTATATTTCTAGGGGTCCTTGACATGAAAAAGTTTCAAAGACGTGCACAAATGTCGCGCTAATGCCACGCTGTGAGCTAGTTTTTAATAGTTAAATCATAAAATTAAGTTTGAAGTAATAACCCATAATAATACGTTCCCGGGTCTTGCGTTTTAACTTACGAAGGCGGGGTCCTTGTTCAGACAGGTTTCTGTGAACTCCTTGAAGCTCTTGGAGAAGTCTCCGGTCAGCGTGGGGGGGCTGGACTTGGGGATGTGGAACAGGACCCTCATGGGGTGCATGTCCGAGTTGGGGGGCTCGCCCTTGGCCAGCTCTATGGCCGTGATGCCCAGGGACCAGATGTCAGCCTAGGAGAGAGAGGGGGAGAGAGGGAGAGAGAGAGAGACACTACATCAGGGGTGCCCACCAGTGTTGATTTTGTCGACTAAAACTATGTCGAAAAATGTTTGTCGACTGCGTTTTGTTTTTTTCACTGACGAAAACGAAATAAAAACTAAGCTAAGACCAAAATATATTGACAATTTTGTCAACAAAATAAAAACTAGACTAAAATGTTGGGGAGGGACTAGTGGAGAAGAGTGTCAATTTATGTTTGGTTGCTCTCCGGTGTTGCGTGCTGAAATTGCAGATCTACGAGCTCACAACGCGTCGCAGCGCGACATGTTGTGAGCTTGTAGATCTGCTATTTTCAGCACGCAACCAAGTGTAAAATCAGTCATTACGAAGCCATCAAGGCCTGCCAAAATACATTTTAGTTGACCAAATCAACTGTAGATTTAGTCGCCTAAAACTAGACTAAACCTAAAACTTTTCAGGTGACTGACAAAAACTAAAATGACATTTTATTCAAAAGACTATGACTAAAACTACATCAAAATTTGCTGTCAAAAACAACACTGGTGCCCACACTTTTTTGTTTTTACTTGAGAGCTACTTTTTACATGACCAGCTCGACACGATCTACCCTCCCCTCAAAAATTTGCTGAGGGGGCTTTAGTATAGCGGCACTGGAGAAATAGTGGGGGGAAAAGACTTCATCCCATTCTGTAAATGCTACTGACTCAAAACAAAGCATTGGGGGAGCTGACAGGCCCTTCTTGATGCCAATCAATCAAGTCACCTTAAATTTAGGCCTAGAATTATTGAATGCTTTAACTATTGAAAAATAGCAGATATATAAGCTCACAGCGTGGCACCGAGTGCTGCGCTGCGAGCTTGTAGATCTGCTATTTTTGAAAAAACTTGAAAATGTGTGCACATTTTTCAATATATATTCTTCAAAGCAAACTTTTGTAACTCAAATCTCTGCTTCTGGGGGGTCCCTGGAACAACATATTTTGAGATGGGGGTCCGCGGCCAAATACCTGTAATTTTGGGGGTCCTTGACATGAAAAAGTTTGAGAACCGCTGTTTTAGAGGAAGGATTTAGATAGAAGTCAGGTCGAAGATCGGGTTAAAGATATTCAAAGACTTGCACACATTTTCACAATAAAAAAAAAAATAGCAGATCTACAAGCTCGCCGCGCGGCACTCAGTGCCGTGCAGTGAGCTTGTATATCTGCTATTTTTCAATAGTTAAAGCATAAAATAATGCTTAAAGTGGGCGCGTTCCAGGTATGGGGCTGTTAAGTATGACATCATTTTGTAGGCAGAGGAGAATTTCTGCCCCCAGTTTCCGTGAATCTTTTTACTATTTTTACTATTTACACATTTTTCTTCTCTTTGTTATTGAAAGGAAAGTGTTAGAATGATACTTTAGTCGTTATTTTTTAGTCGTTGTTTTTTGAAATAGCGAGGGACAGAAAATGCTCTGGGGGCAGATTCTCCTCTGCCTACAAAATGATGTCACGGCTTAAAAGCCTCATTTGAGGTTTAATTCAAGAGACAGATGCCAAAAAGAAGGGTTTTGTGATTTTTGTTTATGAATATCTTTGTTTACATTTTAATTATATGTGTTTAGGGGCAGGTCATGTGGTCTACCTGCACAGCCTTCTAGATTGTGATCTACTGGAAGATCACAATCTACCTTTTGGGCACCCCTGCACTACATTAATACGTTCTATAAATTGTGCATGAATAGCTAGCAACACCATGAACAAGCTTAGCTGTTGGATGCACTCGAGTCACAGCCTACTGACCATATGTCTGCACAAAGGACACACACACACACACACACAGCCTAAAAATTACCACACACACACCCTAGCCCGACTACACACACATGCACGCACGTATGCAAACAGGCACTATCACAAGGAAACCTACAGGCAGGTGCACACACAGTACACACACTATCCACTCTCTCTGCCACACACACACACCACTGTTGAACTGGCAAACTCAATAGCCATATGTCAGCCTAACACACACACACACACACACACACACACACACACACACACACACACACACACACACACACACACACACACACACACACACACACACACACACACACACACACACACACAGAGTGTAGACAGCATCATATTACATTACAAAGCCAAGTCACCGTTTGACAGTTACACGCCTGCTCTATTACACCCAACAACCATATGTCAACCAGTCACGTGCACGCGTGTGCGTATTCGGGGTGAAAATACACGTCAACAAGCACATGAATATAAAAGATAAATGTGTAAATAAACATATTTAATTGACACAACACTGATGACAGTGCTGTCAAAAAAGGCTATGAAGTCATCTATGCTAAGGTTTGAAGCCATTTAGGCCTAGAATTACTGAATGCTTTAACCAGTGAAAAATAGCAGATTTACAAGCTTGTAGATCTGCTATTTTTTGAAAAAGTCGTGAAAATGTGTGCAAATCTTTGAACGTATGTATTTTCAAAGCGAACGTTTGTAACTCAAATTTTGCTTCTGGGTGGTCCCTGGAACTAAGTATTTTGAGGTGGGGGTCTGTGGACAAATACATGTCATTTTGGGGGTTCTTCACATGAAAAGGTTTGAGAACCACTGACATAGTAGTCTCTCAAGAACAGACTAACTGAGCTCCATTTAAGTGAAAAAGACCTTTTCTTTGACGATGGCTATAGCCAGATTGCTGACATAGAAACATAGGTTTTTCAAAAAATCTTAGAAAGATTCAAAGGATACTTATAGAATCGGGTCAAAATTCTAATTTCCACGATTTTCAAAAATAGCAGATCTACAAGCTCGCAGCGCGGCACTCGGTGCCGCGCTGTGAGCTTGTATATCTGCTTGTATATCTGCACATTTTGCGGTTTTCCCTGTAACTCGCCTGTTTAGATGGAAACGCAAGGAGAATCGTTTCACAGAATTTCACAAAGAAATCCGGATTTACCATCTTCCGTTTTTAACCCCCGAAAATGCCGTTGTCGTCTGAACGGAAGGCATATCTGACTTTTCATTTTGCAGAATTCTTGTTGGAAAAACGCAGTGTACAAGAGCCCAATGAATAGGCAATTTACTTGACTAAAGATAGGTGACTATAGATAGGCCAAGGTTCACATGACATTTTGCCTATCCATAAAAACAGAGACCAAACAACAATTTCCCAGAATTGCGTCTTTTGTTTTTGCTTATTCTGTTTGAAATGTTCCGTTGGTCAGTGCGTCTGAGAGGAATACCAAAGGAAAGCCGAAGACAGCATGCTGTTGCAGTGAGAAACAAAGTGTACTGCTTTGGACGACGGGATAAGTATGGCTACATTGATGTGCACATCTTCAACACAGTGTCTTCACGCTGGAGGATGTTGCCCGAAGTTCCCTGCAAGTTTGAACCTATAGGCTCCATAGCTGTGCTATTAGAAGATATTGTATACATCTGGGGTGGGTATGGTTATCGCATGTTCCATGTGCTTCAAGCATTTGATGTTGACACCCACACATGGTTCAAGCCTCCTGTTTCAGGGGCCGTTCCAGGGGAGAGATGCGGGCACTCGGCTTGTGTTTTGGGCAAGGTAATTTATGTCTATGGAGGAAGCGACCTGAAAGGATACTATGCCGACATCTACAAGTTGGACACCAACACAATGGTCTGGTCTTTAATTAACGCCAGAGGCACTCTGCCACCTCCTTCAAAAGGTCACTCTGCCACCATCATCGGGACAAAGATGTTTGTGTTTGGAGGCCGGGGGGAAGAGGAGGACCGCTACAACAGTGTTAGTGTATTTGACACCGAGACCAACTGCTGGCTGACAACACCTTCTGTACCGCTTCTTCCAGAGAGACGCGATGATCATTCAGCCTTTACCTACAATGGAGAGCTGTACATATTTGGTGGTGACAACCTGGACCTGGGCCGCACCTTCAATGACCTGTGGAAATTCAACCCAGAGACCTCCTTCTGGAAGAAGGTTGAGCCCAAGGGGAAAGCCCCGTGTTCATGGATGTCTGAAATGTGCTGTTGCATGGTGGGAGATCGTATCATCCTCTTTGGAGGACGCAGATACACATCCGTCCCAAGTAATGTTGAAGATGAAGCCAAGGACGAGAGGTGTGACCTGCTGTACATCTTAGACTTGAGTCCTAGCCTGAAGACCTTATGCAAGTTAGCAGTTGTTCAGTACGATCTTGAGAGCTTGGAACTCCCACATGATATCAGGTGGGAACTAGCAGCCATGACTACCTGAAGAAATAACATACAAAATGTACCTCAATTGTCTTACATTTGATTGATTACTTACTTCTACTACTATACTACCGGTATACTATTAAACAGAAATGCAAACAACACAAGTACAGGTGCAGTCATAAAATGTGTCCAAAAGGAACACCAAAGAGTGTTTGTGTTGTGTGTGTGTTTGTCATTCAATGGGAAAACCCTTGAAGAAACACAGGGTGACATCATGGGAAAACCCTTGAAAACAGCCAATTCTTGTTGACGTCACCATCAACAAGTGCGGCCTGAAATAAATTACAAGGGACGCTTTGCTGGCGCAAAAGTAGTCCAACGGGCCATACATCAAAGTCAAAGTCAAATCTATGTATGTCTATCAATGTATGTATGCCCCCTAAGATACAGTATGTCACAAGGAAAACGTAGAATATCTAAATGGGTTTGACAGATACCCATGGTCTATTTCAGGGGTCTTCAACGTTTTCAGGCCAAGGACCCCTTAGCTGAGAGAGAGATGAAGCAGGGGCCCCCACTACCTGTTCATAGATTCCATATAGTTTCATTGTTTGACAGCACAATCATCAGTGTATTTTGGATTCATGTCAATTTGTGTTTTCAGATATTTAACCACTTGAGCCGTCATTACCTAATGAACTTGACCTTTCACTCTGTTTTTAGTCTGCTCTTTTTCCCAGCTACACCAAAGATCTTTGCCAAAAATAGCCGATCTACAAGCTCAGGTAGCTTGTAGATCTGCTATTTGTGGCTAAAGTTCTTAGAATATGGACACTAGGATTCAAGTGGTTGATATAAAAAAAGAAGGAAAATGATTTGGAGGACCCCTTGTAGTAACTCTGAGGACCCCCTAGGGGTCCCGGACCCCCTGTTGTTCATTCTTACCTGTCAATAATGTAGCTGGGAACCCCCCTAACACCCCTGGGTGTCCCCAGACTCCACTTTGAAGAAGTGTCTTGTAACTAGAGGTTTGTGCCCGCTCCGCCCGTTTTATAAGAAGATATTATGATGGTCTTCTAAATCCTTCTTCTAAATCTGTGGTTCTCAACATTTTTCATGTCAAGGACTCCCAAAATAACATGTATTTGGCCGCGGAACCCCATCTCAAAATATGTTGTTCCAGGGACCCCCAGAAGCAGAGATTTGAGTTAAAAAAAAGGTTTGCTTTGAAAAATATATATTCGCAGATTTGCAAAGATGTTATTTCAAAAGAATACAGTAGATCTACAAGCTCGCAGCGCGGTTGTGAGCTTGTATATCTGCTATTTTTTTAATAGTTAAAGCATAAAACAATGGTTTAAGTAATAATGCATAATAATGCTTTCCGGCAGGAAAGATATATATACATATTATGGTTCCATTTTCTAGTCCCAGAGAGTGAGGATTTGGTTGTTTCTAACAACCTGGTGGTTGTGGTGGTGGTTGTCAGGTCAGGGTGAGGCCGAGGTTGACAGGAAGAAATCCCTCAAGCGGAGAAAGCTGTGGAAGTCTGCAGCACAGGGGCGTCACACCAAATTCTGGGCCCTGGGTACAAGGATTCACTGCGGGCCCCCCATGAATGTTAACTATTGAAAAATAGCAGATATAAAAGCTCACAGCGCGGCACCGAGTGCCGCGCTGCGAGCTTGTAGATCTGCTATTTTTGAAGAAACATGCAAGAAACATATGTTTCCATGTCAGTGGTGCTCAAACTTTTTTTATGTCAAGGACCCCCAAGATGATATGTATTTGGCCACGGTCCCCCATCTCAAAATATTTTGTTCCAGGGACCCCCCCAGAAGCAACATTTTAGTTACAAATGTTCGCTTAAAAAATACATATATTCAAAGATTTGCACACATTTTCACGACTTTTAAAAAATCACACCCGTGTGAACTGAGCGGTGGTCGTGGAGGCTGCGCAACAGCAATACTGGGTGGGTGCAGCGGGGGTTGCAGTGCAAATGGGCGGGGCCTATTTGGGGAGATGCGTCTTGACCCAAGGAATCCAGGGAAAAAATATTTGTAATTTTCCGACCTACGGTTCCAGAGTTGCGAGGCAAGTGGTCCGTTATAGCGCCACCATGTGGCCAAGTGGAAATGCTTTTGGGGATTCGTTGAGTATGCCACCCCCGACCTGTGGTTGAAATTCAGTGTTGACTCGACGTTTTGTTTGTGATTTATGGCTATTGTTTGCAAAACGGGCCCCTCCCGCTAACTTTGGAAACCCGTTACGAACGAACGGAATGGACTATCGCAATATCCCTTGAGTATGTTCATTGCATGGGTTCATAGATCATGTGTACCGTTTTTTGTGCAATTTGAAGAAAATATGTCGGAAAAGGAACAAAAAGTGTGTTTTGGAGAAAATTCAAGATGGCGGAAAATCTATCCTGGCGCAAATGGGCGTGGCCTATATCGGGAGATGCGTCTTGACCCAAGGAATCCAGGGAAAAAATAAGTTTAATTTTCCGATCTACGGTTCAAGAGTTACGGGGCAAAACGTAAAGTGGGCCGTTATAGCGCCACCATGAGGCCGAGTGATGTAATTATTTTTCGATTCATTCTTAAAATCATTATGAATCTCCTCTCCGAGGTTTGAAACTGTAGCTCCTATGGTTTACGAGAGAAAAATACTTGAAAGTGATTTCTTGCATTGTCCCATTATAAGTCAATGGGGACAATTAAGCGTCGTTTTTTGCCGATTACGTCGGCATGGTAAGGCGGATCGGAACGAAAGGTAATAGAACACCATTCCCGGCCGAGCCGCACATTTTGATGTATATATTGCGCGAGTGGCGTAAATGGTGCGGCACTAGTTACGCGCCGAAGTCCAGGCTACATACACACACACAGACAGACACACACACAGACACACACACAGACACACACACAGACCCACACGGCCACGTATAGGAGCGTTGTGACCACCGCTCAAAAATAGCAGATCTACAAGCTTGCAGCGCTGTGAGCTTGTATATCTGCTATTTTTCAATAGCTAAAGTTACTATAGGGCCCCTCGACTTTGGGCCCTAGTAACTCAGTCCCACTACCCCCCCCCCCCCCCCCCCCCTGTGACGCCCCTGCGGCAGCACATTGAGCTGCCAACCAGGGGGAAAGAAAGTAAGAATGGTCCCTCTGGCCAGGGGTGTGCAGACAAAGGTAGGGAGCCAGGGGCTGATATTTCTCTCTTTTTTTCAAATTTTTTATCGAACGATTTTGCAACCCATTTTTCACCCAGTGCCAATTACTTAATGTAATCCTGGGCGCTACACTCCCCTCTGCCAGTGGGGAGCAACGGACCGACCTCATGCTTCCTTCTATGCATGAGTAGAACAAGTCGCTTCTTTTTCACCTGACAGGAGAGAGATTGCCCGGCTGGACGCGTGGAAGGACGCGTGGAAGGAACACGATACTCCAACCAGTTTCTTTCCCCTCCATCAGGCGCCCTGGCTGGCCAGGGGGAGGCAGTTTAGAAACCAGGCTTAGGGGCTGATATTTCTAAAGGGGCCTTTTGGCTTTGGTGAAAATATTGAAAATAGCAGACCTCCAAGCTCACAACGCGTTGCAGCGCGACACGTTGTGAGCTACTGAGCTTGGAGGTCGGGGTACCACACTAAACTAAGCATAATCAAGTGAATACTGGAGATGTGGCGTAGCGGCATGGATTTCTCCAGAGGGCAATTCTTTCAACATAAGACGCTGCTTTAAAGTTCAGGAGAGTTTGGACAAGGCAATTCTCTTGAATGCTGCCTTCAGGTATGGCATGGAAAGAGGACATTTGCATTTCTTTCACCATAGTAACTAGACCAGGTCAACCTGGTTCTGCCAACCCTCTGTCTGTCATCATCATTTATGACATCATGCCTTTTGTAGGCATGTCATCATCATGTCATCATCATATATACCCTTTATATAGAAAAGGGACAGACCGACATTTGCTTATGTAGGCCTACCCATTTCATGGGTCTGGCAAAAATCAAACCTCGGTTCGAAGTGAAGCGGTGAACTTTTATTCTATGTGTTCTAGAGTTATGAACTCTGTGATCTATACATTCTTTATATTCTGAATGAATTAATGATTTTATCTGGAGGGCCGAATTGTCATGTGAAGCTTGACCAATCCTCAAAGTATCCAATCATCAGACCGGGACGGACACTACACACACATACGTACGTGCGTACGTACGGACGGACGGACGGACGGACGGACGGACGGACGGACGGACGGACGGACGGACGGGACAGGACAGATAAAACCTGTTCATTCTGAACTGAAATGGCCATATATGGACATGGGACACACATTTTGCTTTTTGAAAAAGCCTATTCATTCTGGACTGATATTCTGGACGTACGGGACAGAAAAAACCTGTTCATTCTGGACTGGAGTGACCATATTCTGGACTGAGATGACCATATATGGACATTAAACACACATTTTGTTTTTGAAAAAAACCTGTTCATTCTGGACTGAAATGACCATATATGGGCATGGGACACACAAAGCCACTCATTGGAAGCGGTTTTCACCGCTTCAAAAACTGCATTCATGGTCTGGAGAGAGGGCACTTTTTACAGGCGGGTAAAAAGAGCTCAAGCCCCCTTTGATGTCTGTGTGCACGTGCCTGCGCCTGGCCAATCCTTCAGCACCCATTGGTCCCTCTGGCCATCCGTCAGACTCAGGACACAGTGGTCTCCTGGCCATCAGTCAGCACACAGTGGCCAGGGCCATTTCCTCCTCATAGCGCTGCTCTGCTCCAACTGTTGGCCTTTTTTTAGCAAGCAGAGGCCCCCCCTTTCCCACCAAAACAAACTTTTGGTTGTTGATCTGTTTCCGTTCCAGAAGTTCTTGGAACCTTGGGTGCTTCCACGGAAACCGGACGGCCACGAACCGGCCCGCGTTTCTGCCACCAGTTTTAAGTAGCAGGTACCATTTTATCCTTACTGCTAACGATACCCATAACTTGCCTTATCGGTCCATACAGAGTACCGATCCGATACCAGTGTGTAATACAAATGTTTATGAGTTAATTTCATTGAGTGTCCCGTAAAGCCTGGCCAATGTGACCCGCTTTGTGCCAAGATGTAGGCCATGCTTCAGAGCCCGGACCAACAAACGTTGAGCACTTTGTGCCAAGACTTACAAATGGACCCGAACGCAAACAAGCCATTGCTCTTTCTTGTGGTCTAAATCCTTTTAGTAGACGTTGTATCTGAACTGTACTGTCCTGTACTATTCCTATGCATACTTCTGATTAGGGCTGTCACAATTATTACATAATAGTCTAATCGTGATTATTTGACATTATCGCAATTATTTTGTCATAATCGTCATAATCGTGAATGTTGAAAAATGTCCGAAATAGTGGAAATAGCAGATCTACAAGCTCACAACGCGTCGCATCGCGACGCGTTGTGAGCTTGTAGATCGGCTATTTCCACTATCAAAGTTATTTTTTAAGTAGTAAGTTGTCAAATATGTCAGTAATTTCTTTGTATATTTAGGTTATGTGTCATATCTACCATGTACAACTTCAAAGCCTAAAAGCCAAACAGAAATGTAATTATCAACGACAAAAACACAATTAAATCGTTAATCGCCAATTATTTGAGTGACAATTAATCGTCATGTAAAATGTCATATCGTGACAGCCCTACTTCTGATGACGTATTCCATCAATCAATCAATCAATCAATCAATCAATCATGTAGTCCAGATGTAGGCCACACTTCAGAGCCCGGACAAAGCCAGATGTTGGAGCTTAGCTCCTTTTAGGAGCAAAACAGTAAATACAAATCTAAGACAGTGGTAATCAAAGTGGGGTCCAAGGTGTTCCAAATGGATCCTTACAGTCTGTAACTCTGAGAGTGTACAAATAGAACCAAATTTGTCTCTATTTTGTACACTCTCAGAGTAATGGGGGTCCTTAACTCATCTGCTGCCATTTAACAATACCTTCGTACTCTCATATGCCAAACTGTCTCCATAGACTTCCATGTAATTCATAGTGCACGGATCATGCACACCCATGCCTAGATAATGCACCACGTGTGTCCACATTGCTCACAGCTTTCAAACAAAAAAATCCGAATGGAAATCCGTTCAGGCATTCATGAGATAGCAGCCATTATGTTTTCCTAAAATGTAAACAAAGATGGCTGCCATGTTTGAAAGATGGGGTTGCTATGGGGGTTAAACATGCAATTTCGCGATCGCTATCATGCCTACTAAATGTTTTGGGGTCAAATTTTTTTTTTTGAAAAAAACATTTTTTGAACATTTTTTTTTTTTTTTTTTTCAAAAATTCTCGGGTTCCTCGGGCGTGGCAGCATATGAGTTAAAATCAAACATTTGAGAACCAGTGCAACATCAACTCAAAATATTACTGTCAATGAAATGTGGTGATAAATAACATGGTCATACTGCCTGATGTTCATACCAACATTTTAGGCAGCTTTTCGGGTACTGGTATGGGTATATGGGAACAACTAGCAGAAAATTGTGGCTCAAGTGGCCCCAGGTTCGATTCCAGGCCTGGCCAGCAATTGTGTCGAAAATGACCAGTAGTAGTATCCATTTCGCAGGGGAAATTCAATTGTCAATGACACAGTTACAGTTTCCATTTTCTTGAAATGAATATTCAATACTGGAACCTCCTCGAGGACCACATGGGGGTCCCCGGACCGCACGTTGAGAACAACCGTCTTAACAGAACTGTGTGTGTGACACATTAGTTCAATATGCTGATGCTCGAGGGAGCAGCGAATCACACACACACACACACACACACACACACACACACACACACACACACACACACACACACACACACACACACACACACACACACACACACACACACACACACACACACACACACACACACACACACACACACACACACACACACACACACACACACACACACACAAAGCCAGTTTGTTCACTCGGGGGTGTGGTACCCATTTTCAACACTTTGACATTTTTATAACACTGTGTGTGTGTGTGTGTGTGTGTGTGTGTGTGTGTGTGTGTGTGTGTGTGTGTGTGTGCGCACGCGCGCTGTGGGCACTTGAGGGGTGTGTTAGAAAACACACACACACCACAATGGACGTGCACTGCCCACATGAATCACAACACACCGGCTGACACAGAAACCACATCCAGGGAGACATTACTTACTACACACACACACACACACACACACACACACACACACACACACACACACACACACACACACACACACACACACACACACACACACACACACACACACACACACACACACACACACACACACACACACACACACACACACAATAACGTGCACATTATTTCCAAAACACTCCAGACCAGCCAGGCAGGCAAGTGTACACACACACACAGCGTATGACCTTGCCAAAGCTCAGCCTTGAATCCTTGCGCTCGCACACACACACACGCACACACACACGCGCACACACACACACACACACACACACACACACACACACACACACACACACACACACACACACACACACACACACACACACACACACACACACACACACACACACACACACACACACACACACACACAAACCAAACAGCCAGCAGTCCATACGTCACAGAAAGCTTCTGTGTCTGTGCTTGTTTTGTGTCTGCTGCACTTTAGAAACTGGCCTGACAGAGAATGTTCCTGAATTGAACTGCACACAGTAAAATCCTTACTTCTCATTTAACTCCCAAAGGTCCATTCTGTTCTACAGTAAAATTAACAGAGGAATTCTACTTAATTTATTCATTGGTTGCATGTTCAAAATATCAACATCATAAAACAACATAATAATGCCTCTTCACAGTTCTTATTGTTTATACACTTTCTTCGTTATACATTTTCAGATACTTGTGTCACTATATTATCATCACTTTACCCGAATCCAGCTCAAGTGGATTTGGGAGGTTTTTGACCAGTGAATGTGGAGATAGTTTTGTCCATCATTGATTGTTTTGTCATCAATCATTGATTAGAAAGTCAGCAAGTCAGATGAAAAAATAAAGAGTTAGTTGGGTGGCTTGATCGACAGTATGAGGATCCAATGGAGTTAGTCAGACAGAAGTGCCTTTTAATACTTTTTGTTTCGAACACACATATACAGTATAAGGGATGTTCAAAAGCACTGATTTATTAAAGAAAAGAAAACAAAGTTAAAAAACTGAGAAAGCGCACGTGTGCGTGGTTGTGTGCGCGCGCGTGTGTGTGTGTGTGTGTGTGTGTGTGTGTGTGTGTGTGTGTGTGTGTGTGTGCGTGCATCTCCTGGAGGTCCTACCTTGGAGTCGTACGCAGACTGCTGGATGACCTCCGGAGCCATCCAGAAGGGAGTCCCCACGAACGTCTCCCGCTTGATCTGCGTGTCGGTCAGCTGACCTGCCACCCCGAAGTCTGCTAGCTTCACCTGACCGTGTTCTGACAGCAGCACGTTAGCAGCTGTATGGAGGGAGAGAGGGGGAGAGAGGATTAGGCTATTATAGTTCAGTGTGTGAGGGAGAGAGAAGTAAAAGAAAAAGATAAAACAAAATGTGAGAGAAATTGCATTCCGTTAAAACATTGGTTCCCCCTTTCTGTGGTGAGTTTGCATGTTCTCCCCGTGTCTCCTTGGGCATAGGCCCCCACACAAAAACATGCAGTAGTCCTGGTTTCTATACTACCTCCCCCTAGCCAGCCGGGTGCTCCCCAATGTCCCCTGGCGCGGCAGGGGGAGAGCGGAAACCAGGACTACAGGTTAGGTAGTCACCGGGTGAGCAAAATAGGTTGCAAAACCGTGGGATAAAAAAAAAAAAAAAAAAAACATTGGTTCCCAAACAGTGTCCCGAGGCACACTGGTGCGCCAAGTCCAGGTGCACTTTTTTTTTATTGATTCTATGACCACCTTGCAATATGCAGGCATAAAACTATATAAAGGTTAGGATTTTTAAATGTATTTAGTGCCTTGAGCTTTGTCTCACCTATCGGGTGTGCATTGGTTTAATTAAAACAACCGATATACATAGCAACAAGATACCGTAGGTGTACACCAGTGGTTCCCAAAGTTTTTAGCTTGTGACCCAAAAGAGAAATTAGTCGGGACCCAAACTAGTGAAAACAGCAGATCTACAAGCTCGCCGCACGTTGTGGCGTGTTGTGAGCTTGTAGAGCACTAATTCTTAGTTTTTCTTTTTTGACATTTTCTCGTGACCCATAAAAATGTGTCTCTGTTTTGGGAAGCAGTAGTGTTTATACAGTATATTCTGGTGTGTTGGAGCAAGGCGTTCCCATCCGTATACCTTTGATGTCTGGATTAAAACAACAGATCGACATAGCATCAAGGATGGGTATAGGGTATATTAGCGTACCTTTGATGTCTCTGTGGATCTTCTTCTCAGAGGCAGGTAGTCCAGATTAAAACAACAGATCTACATAGCATCAGGATGGGTATAGTATACAGTATATTCCCGTCCATACCTTTGATGTCTCTGTGGATCTTCTTCTCAGAGTGCAGGTAGTCCAGTCCCTTCAGGATCTCCTTCAGCATGGTGGCGATCTGGGCCTCGTCGAACGGACCCGCTCTCAACTACACAAACACACACACACACGCACGCACACACAAGCACACGCACAACGATTAGATAACATCAGTAACAGAACAAATTACAATTATATTGCTAAATATATAGAGGGTATGCGTGTGACATCATCATCACACCCAGAAGTTATGCGGGAACGCCTACTGAGTGGCAAAAAACTACTTTCTGCCCTTGACAACCAATACATTCAGACTGCATTAAACGATGTTAAACTCACTTTGCCACTCACTTTATGCATGCGCATACCCTCAAAACCAGTGGTCCTCAACCTTTTCAAGCCACGACCCCCAAAATAATAATATTTTAACTGGGGACCCCCCACCCTGACGAGCACTATGGGTTGAGGCATTACATTTTGTATAACACGGTTCTATTGTGAAAATAGCAGATCTACATGCTCACAACGCCTCGCGTTGCGAGGCGTTGTGAACATGTAGATCTGCTATTTTCACAATATCTGCCCCTAATATTTGACAATTTGGCCAACGTTTAATTTGTTATTTTAGAGGTATTAAAAACGTCCTTAAGTTGTCACTAGAAATGTGCAGATACCCTCTATACACTTAAACTTTGTTGGTTTGTTTACTGTTGGGTGAGAAAACAACATTGCACATTAAGGTAATCATTAGGGGGACCATGACCCCCAAAATAATTTAGGGAGCCCCCTGGGGGTCCCGACCCACAGGTTGAGAAACACCACCTCTAAACAACAGTGGTTCTCAACATGCAGCCCGGAGTAATTCCGACCAAGCAATCAGATTGTTTGAAACGGGCTCTCCACCCGTGCCTCCTCTTTTGTGTTGGACATTAAAAGATGTTAAAGGATGAAGAGTCTGGACTGGCTGAGTGAACCACGACACAGCTGTCTCAGTCAGACCCCAATGTATTTTCAGGAGATTACACTCACAAAAAGGTTGTTATTTGAGAGAAAATCGCCCTGATATGTTAATGTTAACTGCTGTATAATCTAATCAAATTAACTTTCAGTGACGTTTTGGTGGAACTCGTCTCCGCCTTGTTCCTGACTGCATCACTCGTCGTGCCAATAATCCCAGTAAAGCACAGCTTCTTGTGTAATATTGCTTAAATCAGGGGTCTTCAACTTTTTCAGGCCAAGGACCCCCTAGTTGAGAGAAATGAAGCAGGGACCCCCACAACCTTTTCATAGATTATAATTTAATCGTTTGACAGCACAATCATCAGTGTATTTTGGATTCATGTCAATTTGTGTTTCAGATATTTAATCACTTGAATCGCTAATACTTAATAAACTTGAGCTTTCACTCTGTACGTAGTCTGCTCTTTTTCCCCTCTACACCAAACCTCTTTGCCGAAAATAGCCGATCTACAAGCTCACAACGCCTCGCAGCGTGATGCGTTGTGAGCTTGTAGATCTGCTATTTTTGGCTAAAGTTCACAGAATATGGACAGTTTGGACACTAGGGTTCAAGTGGTTAATTTAAAAAAGGAGAAAAAAAGGGTCTATCACTCAAAGATTTGGAGGCCCCCCTGTAGGGGTCCCGGACCCCCTGTTGAAGACCCTTGGCTTAAATAACTCTCTCTCCAAAACTCACCAAGTCCAACGCCGAACCACCGCCCAAATACTCCATAATGATCCATAGTTTACTGCCCTGAAAGAGAGAGAGAGAACAAAACATCATAGATAAATTGTTTAGACATACATGTTTCATACACCTCTTACTTAGTCTCTCAAGCTAGTCTGTTGTTTCAAATAGTGAAAATCAAAAGCCTTTCCCTTAACTCATTCGTAGTTTACGGCCGAGGAGCCCGAAGATTTTTCTATGTCTTTCACTGCTGGCTTCTCCTACCTGTTAACGCGGGCACTCATCCAGTTCCCATCGTGCGTGATCGGACACTGCTATGCATCGTGTGTTCGCGTATTCCATCAGCTTCTCAAATCCTTTTAATTTCTTTCAATTGATCAATAAGTTCTCCGTCTGTAAGCCGCGGTGTTTACACAGAAAGCTAACGGGACAAAATAGAGGACGGACCATCCGCTTCCGGTTAACGGTCTCAATGTTAACTGGTCCGCTCAATAATGTGTCAGTGTAGAAACCGATCACGGAGCATTAGTTCCGGCCTATTTTAGTTCCGCTTCGATAAAAAATGTTTTTTTAATTAAAGCTTATTAAATCTTCGGGTTCCTCGGGCATGGCAGAGAAGGGGTACAAAGGGGTCGTTTTTTGGCAGAGGTTGAGTTAATACAGACTTGACAACTGAGGCATCAACCAGGCTCTCTTATCCAACACAGCTTTCACTAATCAACTGACGACAGGTTAAGTGGTCACGTAAATCAGAGTGCCAAGATAAGAACAACTTAGGCATTTAGTGGACACTCGTATTTAGCAGACACTCTTATCCGGAGAAAGAAGAAGTGTGGATCAGAGTAAGCATGAACTCTTGTCCAATGGATCTCAAACTTTTCAGGCTGTGAACCGCCAAAATAATCATGCAGCATTTGAACTGGGGTCCCCCCACCCTGACAAGCACTTTACAACATTTTGACTCATCTTGAAATATTGTGAAAATAGCTGACTGACAAGGTCTCAACGGCTTGCATTGCGAGGCGATGTGAGCTTGTAGATTTTCAAAATCTTCGCCAAAATATTTGACAATGTTTGACAACTTTTGACATAGTGGTAATGGTCTTATTATCGTTTTTTTGTTTTGTTTTTATATGTTTAAAAAGGTCCTAAAAAGGTCTTAAAAGTCCTTCAATTGTCACTTATTTGGGAACCACTATCCAGTGCAAAGAGAACAATGTAGTGCCTCAGAGAAACAATACCAGGTGAAAATCAGAGCAAGTACAGTAACATACACACACCCCTACCTTGAGATATGAGCCATAATACTTGGTGATGTAGGGACTGTCACACTGACTGAGCACTGTGATCTCCTGTTGGATGTCTTCTATCTCGTCCTCCGCCTCCTCCAGGTCGATGGTCTTTATGGCCACCACGCTCTGCGTACGGTTATCTATTCCTTTAAACACCTGGGAGAGGAGGGGAGAGGATTTTAATGGTACTTAATGTTGCGTAATTTACAATTTAGGCATTTAGCAGACGCTCTTAATCCAGAGCGATTTACAGTAATCAAGGTAAACGTGGGGTAATACATCAAATGCATAGAAATGGTCATCTGAGATCATAGGTAAACCAAGAACCCATCATCATCAGTCTAAACCAGGGGTCCAGCGGTGGCGGACCGTACACGCAGACTACGCATGCTGCGTAGGGCCCCCGACCAAAAAGGCCCCCCACCGCCCCCTCCTCAGCAGAAAAGAACGACTGCTGCATGGTTAATCGTTTTCAAACCGAAATCGCGATGCGAAATCCCGCGATTAGCGAATCGCAAAGGCCACGGTTTCTCTGCGAAGTAGACTTCCCAAGCAATATGGAGACGTTTTAATTTTTGAAATCCCTTCATAATTGACTAAGGAATGATCAAATCAAACTGTGGTGACTTTCTTTGCTTCCGAGCATCCACACCGCTGAAAGTGAAAGTGAATTTGGCACAGTGGCCACTGTGCAGGACTCTGCCAGTGCGTGGGAACTAGGGGTGCTGCAGGTGTTCCAGCACCCCATGGGGAAGTTTTCATTTTTTTATTTAAATAAGAAAAGAACAAATCAAACATAGCAAAAATACGTTGCCTGTTGTCGTTTTTTATTTATTCATTTATATATATATTTGTATTTATATATATATATTTCCATTATAAAATGGATTAAAAAATTATAAAAAATATTAGGCCTATTATTTTTTCAAACATAGCAAAAATACGTTGCCTGTTGTTGTCGTTTTTTATTTATTCATTTATATATATATATATATATAATGGAAATGCAGGGGTCTTCAACGTTTTCAGGCCAAGGACCCCTTAGTTGAGAGAGAGAGATGAAGCAGGGACCCCCACAACCTGTTAATAGATTCCATATAGTTTCATTGTTTGACAGCACAATCATCAGTGTATTTTGGATTCATGTCAATTTGTGTTTTCAGATATTTAACCACTTGAACTGTCAATACTTAATAAACTTGACCTTTCACTCTGTCATTAGTCGTCTCTTTTTCCCCTCTTTGCCAAAAATAGCTACAAGCTCACAACGCCTCGCAGCGCGACGTGTTGTGAGCTTGTAGATCTGCTATTTTTGGCTAAAGCTCTCAGAATATATGGACACTAGGGTTCAACTGGTTAATATAAAAAAGAAGAAAAAAGTTTCTATCACACAAAGATTTGGAGGACCCCCTTTTGTAACTCTGAGGACCCCCTAGGGGTCCCGGACCCCCTGTTGAAGACCCTTGCTCTAAACAGTATAATATCAAAAAAGAAATGATCAGTACATTAAAAACTATACAAACTATTTACAGTAGGTGACAGGTCAAACAAATAA
>NC_137821.1:48250092-48262592 GCF_963921795.1 Nannobrachium achirus | reverse complement strand
ATTTTATGTTTATGTTTTGACCTTTATTTACCCTGGGGAGGTTGGCTCTTTTTCAGGGAACACCCTGCTCCACACACGCACGCACGCACTGCGCGCACAGCACACACACAGCACACACACACACAGACACACACGCACGCACACGTGCACACACAGTTATACTGAGCAGTTGGGGGTTCTGTGCTTTGCTCAAGGGTACTTTAGCTGTGTTTTCACTATAGGACGACGCCATTGTAAAACCAAGTATAATACAAGGTTAAGTGGTCAATAATCAGTTTAGACAATCAATTTTGTCTATATTTCTTTCCCTAGAATAACCAGTAAGACTCGCTAATCGGGAGATAAGCGACCGTAGGTCACTTATCTCCACAAATAGGGCAAAAATGTGTTTTGCCAAAATCTTCCTGATCCATGTTGATGACATGAGTGTAGACATACTGTGTAGTGATTTTCGTGTTTTTAGGGCAAAATCTGTAGGAGCAGTGTCCAAAAATGTGTTTTTAAAAATCGGCCTGGAGGTGGCGCTATATGGGAGAGATTCATGTTGATGGGATGAGTGTAGACATACTGTGTACCGATTTGCGTGATTTTAGGGCAAAAATTGTAGGAGCAGTGTCCAAAAATGTGTTTTGCAAGAATCGGCCTCATGGTGGCGCTAGAAGAGGGGCATGTGAGAAATGAGGGGTGGGGTCTCCGCGTTGCCTTGACGGACGAATAGGTACCGGCCCCGGCTCTCCCGGACGCTCCTAGCCCGAGTTACGGCATTTTATGTGAGCTGCAGTGGAGGGGGTCCTCCACTGGGGGCGCCACCACTTTTGCATCCGTTCTGGAGCACCAGGAGTCGGTGGTCCCCGGGAATTCCCCGTGAGCAGCCCCGTTGGGGTGGTCATTTGGTCATTTTTGCACATTTGGTCATTTTTTACATCTGGGGGTCCCCCAGGGACCTGGGGGTCCCTGGAGCTCCGGGGGTCCTTGGAGGTTGTAGTTTGGCAGGTAAGGAGTGTGTGTGCAAAATTTGGCATGGATCGGGGCAACGGTTGCGGAGATATGAGCAGGGCAAGAGTGTGACGTGTGAGGTGTGACAGACAGACTGACAGACAGACGGACACTTTGTGCAGGGTTTGATAGTAAATGCGACATACGGTCGCAACAAATAGAAAACATGATTTGATTAACCTACACGTGCCTGTTATGGTTTCTAAATATTCGTTTTATATTGGATATATATTTTTATAATTTAAGCCAATATGAGCTATCCTTAACAACCACTGTACAACTTTATACACTAGCCCAGGGCCAGGGGTCTTCAACGTTTTCAGGCCAAGGACCCGTTAGTTGAGAGAGAGATGAAGCAGGGACCCCCACAACCTGTTCATAGATTCTATGTTGTTTGACAGCACAATCATCAGTGTGTTTTGGATTCGCACCTGGGTTTGATATAAACTGATTCAAGGTGTGGATTATAGTCTCATATACCAAAGGGAAACCAGCCAATCAGAATCGAGGAATGGAACTAGCCGTTTTAGAATGTACAACTTTATACATTGTTGCTGTTGGGTGGAAACCGTGTGTGTGTGTGTGTGTGTGTGTGTGTGTGTGTGTGTGTGTGTGTGTGTGTGTGTGTGTGTGTGTGTGTGTGTGTGTGTGTGTGTGTGTGTGTGTGTGTGTGTGTGTGTGTACGTGTGTCATTATGCCACACCACACCCAGGCCAAATATAGCCGCCATGCCGTTGTGACACCTGGACCCAATGAGGAAGTCCAGCACGCAGTGTGTACACAGAACTGTTATGATGTAATATTGTCATTGGCCAACGGTTAATGATGTCATTAACATTAGCCTGATGATGGCTGTTATGTCATCAACATTCCCATGATAACGGACAACCTTTCAACCGCTTTCATTCCTACTCCTTATGGATACACAGGATACACACTCTCTTTCTCACACACACACACACACACACACACACACACACACACACACACACACACACACACACACACACACACACACACACACACACACACACACACACACACACACACACACACACACACACACACACACACACACACACACACACACACACACAGCAGCAGCATTGTGTTAACAGAACGATGTTGCATTGTGTCAATTTATATGACAATGCAACACAGCTCTGTGTGTGCATGCCATTTCTAACCCGAAGCCTAAAATATCCAGAAATAGCTACTATTTTCAGTGGGCGACACATGCACTCTCAACTAATCAGGCATAGCTCTAGTAGACACACACTGACCCTAAACCTAATCCAAATAGCAAATACCTAAACCCTAAACCTAACATGAATCACATATGTCCAACTCTAAAAAAAGAGAGAGAGAGAGAGAGAGAGAGAGAGAGAGAGAGAGAGAGAGGAAAAAAGAAAAAAAGAAAGAAAAAAGACTATCTTGTGAAGTCCAGGGAACTTGTCCTGACGACCACTATTCTTCACTTGTGGAGACATTATGGCTCTCACAAGTATATTATACTGGAAGTACACAGTACACACACACACACACACACACACACACACACACACACACACACACACACACACACACACACACACACACACACACACACACACACACACACACACACACACACACACACACACACACACACACACACACACACACACACACACACACACACACACACACACACACACAGCCTTGCCAATAAAACCAGACATGGCTGGCATGTTGCTGGGCATCGCTGGCATTTCGCACCCATCTCATACTTGGTACTAGTCGGGTCGCCCCACATGTGATTCTATTTTGAGACTAATCTGATTCAAAATCTGATGTAAAATGTACATGAAATTATTATTTCTATTGTATTCTTTTATGTTCATATATGCTTTTAGGAATTTTGAAAAAATAAAATGCGACACGCACGCTCACACGCACAAACACCTTAAGGCAGGTGCAGGCCTGTCACAATTATTACTGCCTAATCACAATTATTTGAAATAATCGCAGTTATTTTTGCATAATATTCACCATGTTGAAATATGTTCATTGTTCATACATTTTCAAACATTTCACAGCTGCTGCGGCTGCCAAATCAAAAAATAAAATCTGTGGCACCAAGTCACACTAAATGTAATGCCTCAACTCCTACAATTACAAGTGCTTGTCACTCAGGGCGGGGGGGGGGGGGGGTTCCCAGTTCAAATATGATTATTTGGGAGGAAAGGTTGGGCTGAAAAGTTTGGGAACCCAAGCCTTGCATTAGAGCAGGGACATGTGCTGTGTCCAAAGTTTTCACTGGCGTACAAAATGCAACTCGGCTGAGAGTCTTGAGCGATAGCCTTGACAACACAGATAAGCCTTCTTCTGCTGGGAAACGATATAGACGTGGGAATATTATTTTGTGTCACCATTTCCTCCTCAGGTCGATGCCAGCAAGTACTTAAGATTTAATTTACAACACAAAAAGTTAAGAGATAGAAATAAATTACAGTACAATGGGCAACAAAACTCCAGAGGTGATCTACAGAATACAATCATGAATGCTGCCTGAACCAGGGGCGTCACAGGGGCGTATACTTTAGCTATTGAAAAATAGCAGATCTACAAGCTCACAGCGTGGCACCGAGTGCCGTGTTGCGAGCTTGTAGATCTGCTATTAAGCGAACATTTGTAACTCAAAGTTTGCTTCTGGGGGGTCCCTGGAACTAAATGTTTTGAGATGGGGGTCCGTGGCCAAATACATTTCATTTTGGGGGGTCCTTCACATGAAAGAGTTTGAGCACCACTGACATATAGAAACATAGGTTTAAAAAAAAAAAAAACTTAGAAGGATTTGAAATATTCAAAGACTTGCACTAATGTTCACGATTTCTCAAAAATAGCGGATCAACAAGCTCGCAGGGCGTATATATCTGCTATTTTTCAATAGTTAAAGCACACAATAACGCGTAATAATGCGTTCCCAGTCTAAATGGGTTAAACCCCCTCCCCCTATGAAGAACATTCCTGGGGGGCCCACAGCCCAGGGCCCAGAGTTCGGTGCAACACCCCTGGCCTGAACCACGATGACCCTGTGGTTTTGCTGTGGCTCAAGGACTCATTCAATTCAAACACTTCACTTTGGAGCAAACTCTAAAACACACAGGCTGGGTTATTTGGTTCCAGTCAGTGGGTCGATTCCTGTCACTCCCAAGCAAACAGCAGTGGTGGATGAAATGAAAGTACTCAATCTTTTTACTTTACAAAAAAAAGTATGTCCCTATTTCCATAACCAGAATGTCTGTCAAAAGTGGCTCACAACGCATGGCATTGTGAGCTTGTAGAATTACACACCAGTAAGGGGCTATATTTTGAACCACCTCAAGGAACCATGAGTGTACCTGGACCACACTTTGAGACCCACTGGTGTAGCCTCTAGACTGGAGTCTTTCTAGTGAGCCAACATGCACAATATACTGTGATACTAATAAAGCCTTTATTTAGTAGTATCATTGGTAACATGGTTGGTACACCTGTGAAGGAAGAAAGGAAGGGTCCTTTCAAATAGGGTCATCCCCCCATGTTCCCCTGCTCAGGTTCTATGTTCCCCACTTACCCTAGGGTTAGGGTAACATAGAACCCAGGGAACATATAAGATACACTCCCACGGAAATGCTCTGTTTAGCCACTTGACAACCTACTACACAACACACACTGTGTGTGTGTAAAAGTCCCCAGGTCTAGTCAGTGTTTAATGTTTAAACCAGGGCTACTACGGAGACCTCACCTGGAATGTCATCTAGCTTATCATCTACAAACATGTCCATGTAGAGTCACTAGGTTAGGCTTTATGGTCATAGATACACACTAACAGTTGCCCGACTGACTGGCAACTAAATAAAATGTTAGGGCAAGTGCATTCTGTCTTCATGAAGGGTGCGTTCGGATATTTAACACTGAGCACACTGGCCAATACAAACCAATACGTTGAGTATATAGCCGAACGCACCCTAAATATTATTGGCTATTCATGAAGAACAATGCTTTTAACAACTAGCTGTTGCACTCCTTCTGGTTTTTCAAAGTGACTGTCGCCACTCCGCAGTTATCGATTGGATTTAACATTCATTTGCACGATTCACTTTTCGGGTATCGAAGATCAAAGTGGGCAAGGCCTGTGAGACCATAGTGTCAGCCCCTGATCATGCATGTATTAAGGCTCACTTTAAAGTGCATTTCTGCCAAGTGTGGTTACTGTACCTCTGAACGCAAACATTGACGCAACAATATAATACATATTAATAAAACATATGTATCGCACTCATCAATACAATTTAACATTTGGCTTTAGATGTAATTGAAGAAAAATCTGATGAGGGAGTACGAAAGAGGTGTAAAGTTTAGGCCTAGAATTATTGAATGCTTAACCAGTGAAACATAGCAGATACTGCGAGCTTGTAGATCTGCTATTTTTGAAAAAGGTTGTGAAAATGTGTGCAAATCTTTGAATATATGTATTTTCAAAGCGAACGTTTGTAACTCAAATTTTGCTTCTGGTGGTCCCTGGAACTAAATATTTTGAGATGGGGGTCCGTGGCCAAATACATATCATTTTGGGGTTCCTTCACATGAAAAGGTTTGAGAACCACTGACATAGTAGTCTCTCAAGAACAGACTAACTGAGCTCCAGTTAAGTGAAAAGGACCTTTTCTTTAACGATGCTGGCCAGGTTGCTGACATAGAAACATAGGTTTTTCAAAAATTAGGATTCAAAAGACACTTATAGAATCAGGTAAAAATTCTAATTTTCACGATTTTTCAAGAATAGCAGATCTACAAGCTCACAGCACACAGCGCACTATTTTTCAATAGTTAAAGCATAAAATCCGACCCGTTCTAATGATTAGCCTCTTGTGGCAGAGTTTTATGTCTAGACCTGCCCACGTCAAAGTTAACCTCATAGTCAAATAAGGTTATTTGTTTAGGGCACTGTCAGAATGATGACACGACCGCCGGACCACAAGCGTTTGATGAGTTGAATGGAAATGCAGTTGTTGTTTTGCATACTTTAACTAGAACATCACCTCTGTCTGGGGTTAACCTCACCAAAACTATTACTTTTCAGGATTCAAATTGACCCATTAAGACCTAGAATTATTGTATACTTTAGCTATTGAAAAATAGGAGATATACAAGCTCACAGTGCAAGCTTGTAGATCTGCTATTTGTTTTTCTTTTTTTTTTTTTGCAAATCTTTGAATATATATTTTTCAAAGGTAACTTTTCTAACTCAAATCTCTGCTTCTCGGGGTCCCTGGAACAACATATTTTGAGAGGGGGGTCCGTGGCCAAATACATTGGTGCCGCGCTGTGAGCTTGTATATCTGCTATTTTTAAATCGTTTTAAAAGCATGAAATAATGAAAATGGTTCAAACGTGCGGAATCGGAAGGTCATTGGTAGGATTAAGTTTCAGGACTTATGGCTCTCGATTCCTCATCGAGTAATCAAACGGTTGAGTCCCAAAAAGCCGGTGTATACTGTGATGCCTGCTGATGCGATGGGACCGCCCAGGAATGTTCACCGCTCTGAGGTCCGGCGGTCTGGTAACGGAGTAAGGGAAAGTGAAGGTAGGCTGGTACACAGAGTAGAAAGCCTAGGTGAGGAAAGTGAAGACGACAGTTTGCTGTGCGTGGGTATTGGTAGTGGGTCAGAAGAGGGCTCTGTTAGGGTAACGTTGTGTCAATGTCAAGTTCCATCTGTCTCTATTCTTATTGTTCGTATTGTGAATTGTGATTAATGCACTGTGGTTAATGAACTGTAGCTTGATGGTTGAGATTCTTATCATTGAAATGTACCATTGCTTCTATATTTTTATATCTTGACATCATTAATAAAGATTACATATTTTAATATAAAGTCGTTGTATTGCCTGATACATGCCCGAAGCCTCTTGTCACATCTAGAGTGACAGAGATATGTGTTGCTGGTCTAAATGGGTTTAAAGAATATCAAAAGTAGTAGTAGATCTATAAGATCTAAATCAATACGCTTTTGCCTCATTTCAAGCTTGTAGATCTGCTACTTGTGACACTTTTGTGTGACGCACAACAACACAAAAAGGTTACAAATTGTAACCTTTTTGTGTTATTGTAACGTACAATAGCCTATTCTGCTTGACAGCAACAATATACAATATTGTGTAGAAAAATAAGTGATCGGAATTAGTGATGTGTCGTTCATGAGTGATTCGTTCATAAGATTCGAATCATTAGCATGACTCGTGAACGATTCGTTCAAATCCCTGAAATGGGTCGTTCACACTTTCGTTCACACCCCCGCCCCTCCCCCTAAAAGCCCCGGCCGGCAGACAGGACGCGACGGCGGGCTGTACTCGCGATGTAATAAAAACGCTCCCGCGATTGTGTTTTTCACGGGACGATCGCGCTATGAACGAATCATTTGAACGAATCTTTTGAACGGATCTTTACCGTGAACGTGAACGAAATGATCCGATCACTGAAATGAACGGGATTGCCCATCACTAATCGGAATTGCCAAGAATAAGGATTCTAACGTTCATGTGGTTCTGGTTACTACTGCTCAAAGGCATTATCGTACATGAAATGTTGACATTCCATTGTTTCCCTCTCGTAATATACATTATTATGCGTTATTATATTATTACTAGAAGCTCGGCCGGTCAATCGTCTAGTCGGGGACCGGCCTACTCGAGAACGATGTAAATAGGGAATGAATGCCCCACCCTATAACGCAAACCCCATTTATCTGTTTGCCTGTGTCCATTTATGCCCATATATGGAGATACATTTCTGTCTGCGTCCATTGTATGCCCATATATGGATATCTCTGTATCTGTCTGTCTTCATCTTAAGCAGTAATACGCAGCCTGCTTGCTTTGCCACCCATGGGGAATGATGCCCCTCCGGTTGTTAGGCAATACCCATCATACCCGTTGTTCAGTTACGTCATACTGATGACATTCAATATGTAACCATGGCATTTTTTGTTGACTCATGTGGCGTACGTGATGTCAGAGCCTTTTATGAAGTGATGTCACAATGAGTCAGCGCTTGCGCCGATTTCCTCCAGAACAGCCTGATGTCAACAATCAGCTCCGCATAAGGAGATTCCGAACGTTTTGCGCCGGTTCTGGAAAACCGCACATCGGGTCGTGTCGAGGCCCGGCACTGCACTCCGCGCCGCGGCGGGGAACGCGAGTGCCGAATCAGAAGCCGGTGGGACAAACGGTTCTCTTACATATACACAGACATGCACACAGACACGCACGCAGAGACTTCTCGCATTTATAGTAAGATGAATGAAAGTATGTGTGTTCGGAGGTAACTGAACTTGGCAGCAGACACATGTTGAGAATGTACTGCAGGCTTGTTAATGTTTAATCTGACTTATGGTAGATTACGATCAGCCTTCACAGCTCTCCAGGCCTGAGTGGGACCACACGGACGGGAAGTTACCGTAAGTGACTGCAACTGAAAGATAAACGCCCAGATAAAGGTTAATGGTTTGTGCGACGCGAATGTGCCACCTGAAAACTAAAGCAGACCCTTAATCTAGCTGCAAACATGCAATGCTACTGGTTTTCTTAAAACAATTATGTTTCTTTATTATTTATTATTTGACCGCAGACCCCTCAAAATCTCAAAATATTTTGTTCCAGGGACCCCCCAGAAGCAAAGATTTTGCTTTAAAATAATATATATATATATATATATATATATATATATATATATATATATATGCTACTAGCCCTGCATCCTGAGTCCCTGACGCATATTTTTAATAAAGGACTCATTAAACTAAGCATCCCTGCATCCCCAGGAAACACTATCCTTCCTTCTATCAATCATTTCACTGCACCAGCTGAGCTGCATGTGGTGGAGTCTCCACAGCTGTGCGTTCTGGCATTATTGATGAGATGATTGAGATCGTCTTGTAAATCCATGCTTCTGTCCTTTATTAACTACATACAATAGTAGCTATGTGCCACTATTTGTTTAAATTAAAGTCATTTTTGATGTTTTCGCTGTTGATACATAAAGCGTGTGTCGTTGCGGGTAGGGATGTGTTGCGGGACCCATAAAATAATTCTGGGAACCATTTGAATGGCCACCTGTGGGTCTCGGGACCCATTACATTGAACACCTAGCAACATCACTGTATATATTCAAAGATTTGCATGAATGAATTCTCCAAGTTTTTTTATTTTTATTTTTTTCAAAAATAGCAGATCTACAAGCTCACAAGCTATAAGAACTTGAACGTTTAGAACCTGGTGAACATAGATAACGCTGCCATGGAGAAATGCTTGGTTTAACCACTAGACAAGTGGGTCCCAAACCTTTCAGGCAGAGACCCTCTATACACACACACACACACACACACACACACACACACACACACACACACACACACACACACACACACACACACACACACACACACACACACACACACACACACACACACACACACACACACACACACACACCTCGTTTCTATGTCTATGATGTGTTAATTGTAATAGCGTAAGCTGGAAAAGTGTCGAGAGAGACAGAGAGACACAGAGCCAGAGAGAGAGAGAGAGAGTGTGTGTGTGTGTGTGTGTGTGTGTGTGTGTGTGTGTGTGTGTGTGTGTGTGTGTGTGTGTGTGTGTGTGTGTGTGTGTGTGTGTGTGTGTGTGTGTTGTTTTAGGGGGTCATTGAACTGACTGCCCTCTCCACGATGTAAACACTGGAAAGAGAAAAATCTTGGACATGGCTATGGAAACTTCCTGTGTCCGTGTTTGTGTGTGTCTGTGTGTGTAACAGAGAGAGAGAGAGAGAGAGAGAGAGAGAGAGAGAGAGAGAGAGAGAGAGAGAGAGAGATACAGACAGACAGACAGACAGACAGACAGACAGACAGACAGACAGACAGACAGACAGAGAGAGATAAAGACGGAGAGAGAGAGAAGTACCCAAATTTAAAAGCCTCTTTGCATGCGTGTGACGTATATGTGTGTTTGTTGGTGTGCGTGTGCATGCGTGCGTGTGTGTGTGTGTGTGTGTGTGTTTCAGTGCGCCCAAGAGAGAGAGAGACGTGCGTGTCCCTTGCAACGCTTTGAACAAACATAAACAAAGCAGTCAATTGGCCCATGCATGCAAGAGGGTGTTTGTGTGTGTGTGTGTGTGTGTGTGCGCACATGTGTGTGTGTGTGTGTGTGTGTGTGTGTGTGTGTGCGTGCGTGCGTGCGTGCGTGCGTGCGTGCGTGCGTGCGTGCGTGCGTGCGTGCGTGCGTGCGTGCGCATGCATGTTGTGCTCAACAGGTCAAAGGTGACAGCTGCAGAGAAGGAAGTAATACACAGCAAATCCCCTGGCGACAGAGCTGTTATCGTGGGAAAAAACTATCCTTTGATTCTTTTCAAAACAAAAGCCTAAAATTAATAAGAGGGGAATTGCTCCTTTACACGTAGTACGTCCAATTAGCCTAATTCACGGCCCGCCCACTAAGCATCCCACGGGTGCTGAAGTCACATTTTGAAGGGGTAAATCCTACCATAGCCTATGGAGTTAGCACAGAAATCGCAAATTTAATGCAATTTCCGAATAGTAAAGTATAAAATACGGCTAGCATGATCAAGAACACAAGATACTAAACGGCACAAAGCACTATAATTTACTTTACTGTTAGAAATAATGATTTGTTGGCTTTAAGTCCAGTATAGTTTCCCCTTCTAAATTGAAGTCAGCACCCGGGGAAAACTGAGAAACGGAAGTAGGTGGGCGGGCCGTGAATAAGGCTAATTATGACAATCTCACCAAATAAACCTACAGTATGATGACAGTTTTTTTAGTATTCTATGTAGGTCATCTTGTAGCTGTGTAGCACACAGTGGTTCTACAAGTGAGGTCCGGGAAATCACAGGCGTGGACTGGGTTTTCCATCAGAGGGTTTAGAGCAGGGGTCTTCAACGTTTTCAGGCCAAGGACCCCTTTAGTTGAGAGGGAGATGAAGCAGGGACCCCCACAACCCTTTCGTAGATTCCATATAGTTTCATCGTTTGACAGCACAATCATCAGTGTATTTTGGATTCATGTCAGTTTGTGTTTTCCGATATTTAACCACTTGAATAGTCAACACTTATTAAACTTGACCTTTCATTCTGTACTCAGTCTGCTCTTTTTCCTCTCTACACCAGAGCTATTTTTGGCTAAAGTTCACAGAATAAGGACACTAGGTTTCAAGTGGTTAAAAAAAAAGAAAAAAAAAGTTTCTATCACACAAAGATTTGGAGGACCCCCTAGGGGTCCCGGACCCCCTGTTGAAGACCCCTGGTTCAGAGTGCAGTTAGAGTTGCCCTGCCTGAATACACAAGACGCCTAATATCTCCTTTAGCTGATCAGCATAATAATAACTAGAAGCAGTGCTCGTCCGAGCACAGGTCTCCAACAGATGAGGTAGGTCCTGGTGGAGCTAAATGTGAAAAGGGCGCCATGTCTTCTTTGGCCTTTAACGGCAATGTGACGCTGCATGCATGATTTGAGGCATTTTGTTCCAAAAATGTGTTTGGCCAAAGTCGACCTGCTGGTGGCGCTATAACAGGCTAATGTGAAAACAGTGGCATTTGTTTTACACAAACTTTAGAAGGCAATGGTAGGCAATCAGGAGGGAATATGGGAAATGGGACAGATCCATGTTGATGACATGTCTTTAGAGATACTGTGTACCGCTTTGCGTGATTTTAGGGCAAAGTCTGTAGGAGCAGTGTCCAAAAATGTGTTTTTAGGACAGGCAAGTATGAAGAATATAGATATAGTTTTTATTTTTCCAACAAATATTCCATTTCGAATATTCCTGACAATTAAAAATAAAATAAAAGAATGTTCGACTATAACGATTCAAGTTGGAAATAAATGAAATAAAACGTCATCCGCCATGGTAGTTTTCGCGAAACCCTGGACGCATGTACAGGAAACCTGAACAGCAGCTGGTCTTGCTCAAGATCACAGAGTCCATGTTACTACATTGTATGGTGGTTGTGGCAAGCGTGAACGCGAGCCTGATCTACAAGTGCACAACGCATCGTTAATGAAGCGCTTGAGAGCTTGTAGATTAGCTGTGCTTGCCACACGACACCGTCATACAACAAAAGGATAAATCAGCTGCCTCGTTGTAGAGACACATACAGACTTCACATGACGGACACACAAACACACACACACACACACACACACACACACAGAAACCAGACTCGCTCACAGCTTGATAGTCGTTACATGAAAGCACACACTAATTTAAAGGTGATACACCATGAAAATTATTATTATTATTTTTTTTTTTAAACCTTTTTTTGGGGTCCCACTAGCTAGCACCTTCTATCCTCACAAAGTCCCATTTCAGACCGTTGTGTCTTTCTCTGGTTTTGGGAAGGTGGAGGTTAAAAGCATCCTACGGGTTCTCAAAACAGGCTGTCCAGATTTGCTGCCGTTTGTGACGTCATA
>NC_137821.1:48230092-48245092 GCF_963921795.1 Nannobrachium achirus | reverse complement strand
CGCATAATCAAGTCATTACTCGAGGTTGTGGCGTAACAGCATGGGTTTCTACACAGAGACTGAGGCAATTCTTTTAACATAAGATGCTGTATTCACGAATTTCACGTTCAGAAGAGTTTGGACAATTCTCTTGAATGCTACCTTCAGGTATGGCATGGAAAGAGGGCATTTGCATTTCTTTCATCATAGTAAAAAGTGCATTCATGGTCTGGAGAGGGAACTTTTTACAGACGGATAAAAGGGCAGGGAAAGGGGCTCAAGTCCCCCTTTTATGTCTATAATGTGTAGGTGCCTGGCACAATGACATGACAACGACAAGAGAACAAGTAATTCAAAAGTACAAAATATAACAACACCCTGACCACAAACCACCATGTTTTAAATGATGTTCCACACACACGCACGCACACGCACACGCACACGCACACACACACACACACACACACACACACACACACACAGTCTCATGATAGTTCAGTTGAATGTTTACTTCCTCAAAACCTTGAATCAAACTTCTGACAGACAGGCAGTGTGGCCTACAGCACAGTACAGTACAGTCACACTGCTGCTGAAAAGAAATGTCAATATAATGATGATGATACTGGCCGGTAATATACTGTGATAGAAATATTACTCGCCTTTTTTTTTACATACTTAGTATCAATACTACAATGGAATCTATAAAAAAAATATTTAAAGTACCAAAAGTGAATGTACTCATTATGCAGTGTCCAATTTCAAAAGTTTAGAAACAGCAGATCTACAAGCTATCTAAAATATAATATAAATCTAAAATGTTCTATATCAACATGCAGTAGTTGTAGTAATACTAATAATAACAATACCAAGTAATTATTATTAATAACAAGTATGGTATTTTGCTCTCCAAATCTTCAGAAACATCATACAATAACCATGGGCAAAGCATCACCAGGCTATCCTTCATAATGATGCAATACTATTTATATTGCGACTTTATCGAAAGTGCATTACAGGGGGCGGGAGTGGCTCAGGAGGTAGAGTGGACGCTTGGGAACCGGCTCCCCCAGAGTTAGTGTCGAAGTGTCCTTGAGCAAGACACCTGAACCCCTATAGTTGCTCACAGTGAGCAGGTTGGTGCCTTCCTTGCATGGTTTCCTCCGCCATCGGTGTATGAATGAAATGAATGTGTGTGTGAATGGGTGAATGTAATGCACAATCTCTGTAAAGCGCTTTCACTATATAAATGCACCATTTTACCATTTATTTACCATGAACCCATTCACGTACTGACGGTAGAGGAAGCCATGCAAGGCACCAACCTGCTCATCGGGAGCAGTTAGGCCCAGGGTTTCAGTGTATTGCTCAAGGACACTACACACACTAAGCCAGGAGGAACTGGCCAGGGATCGAACCGAGAACCTTTCCGATTCCAAGGCGGCCACTGACTCTACCTCCTGAGCCACTGCAGCCAGGCACGTGCACAAAAAGACGGGCTCAAAGGGGGCTTTTACCTGTCTGTAAAAACTGCCCTCTCCAGTGCATGAATGCAGCATTTACTATGGAGAAAGAAATGCAAATGCCCCCTTTCCATGTCCTACAGCAGTCATGAGACTTGCCTTTTCCGAACTCTCCTCAACTTGAATGCAACATTTTATGTTGAAAGAATGTGTCCTCTGTGTAGAAATCCATGTCGTACGCCGCATCTCCAGTAGCTAAAGCTAAAGGCTTCGTATAACCAAGCCGAGTGTGGGGATGCACACCGAAAACAGCTAATTTACAAGCTCGCAACATGTTGTGAGCTTGTAGATCAGCTATTTACCCTATTTTTGGCAGAAGTCCCCTTTTAGGAAATTTCAGGCCCCTCAAACATCCTCTGCACGTCCCTGACTGCAGCGCTGCCTCATTTCCTCACAATTAGAGTCAAGACATCAATCATCTATTCTTCCGACCTCAGTGGGAACTAACTAACTTCTCTCTGTAGAACGTGCTTGTGTTTGTAGCAGACTGAGTGACTGAGTGTGTGTTCTACACAGTTTGATGAGAGAACGGCCCGTTAGCGTGACCTGTTGTCCTGGCTTAACATCAGAGCCTAGTTTATTGTTTAAGCATAATTTATTAGCTCAGGTTTTTGTTGATATGAAATGTTAACCCGAAGCCATGACCTGCTGTGACCTTTAACCACACACACACACACACACACACACACACACACACACACACACACACACACACACACACACACACACACACACACACACACACACACACACACACACACACACAGAGAGTTTCAGTTTCGTAGTAGAAATCTCTGGCAAACATCAAAACAAAGTGCTGCTGACCCATTATCATTTTTAATAAAAAGCAACAAAAAGTACTTCTAAATGATAGTTGGTGGTTTTGCTGAAAAGCCATTACAAGCTATCTGTAGAGAATCTCACCACCAGCAACATTCACAATGTCCAACAAAAGATATTCTATCTTCATTTGACAAGCGTTTGGCAAATATTGACAGACAGAACCTGACAAAATGTATTACTCACTGTCACACTTAAAGGACAACTTTTTTTTTTTTACAACAAGGGCTCATATTTTAGATTGTAATTAGAGAAAAGAAAAAGTGAGTGTTAAAATGTTTTAATTTGCTTCGTTCTATTGTTTCATTGCGCTTACCGTACTAAAACGTGGGGCATGCGTACGCATGGGGGCATGCGTACAAGTGGCTAAATATGTCGTTTTAGACACAATAAGCCAGCAGTTTCTTTATTGCTATTTACAGTAACACTTCTAGCCCCCATAAGTCACATCCAACCATGAAAGGTTGCGTTGGGAATGGGCTTATTCTGTGTAAAATGACATATTTAGCCACTTGTACGCATGCCCCCAACCACTGAAATAAGAATCTCTAAAACAATAGAAAGAAGTAAATACAATAATTTTAACACTCATCTTTTATATTCTTTAATTACAATCTAAAATATGAACCCTTGTTGTAAAAAACTAAAGTTGTCCTTTAACAGTATCGATACAGTATCTATCGGTAGCTGGCTATCTTAACCGTATCTATGTATCAGTAGGCTATATCTAACAATGTACTGCACATTAATAGCATCAGTGTCTATCCAACAGTATCCTAGGGTATCAGTAGTGTACCTATCTAATAATGACATATGCAAAGAAATGACAAATAATGACCTGTACCAATGACAACAAGAATTGACATCCCCAATTCCAACAATGGATCCATTTACACTCTCTTGAGTTAGACACGTCCATTTGGCTCCTAACTATGATTTAGCTGAGGAGCCCCTGGAACTCCTGGAAGTCCCCTGGGGGTCCCTGGACCCAACTTTGAAAACCAATGATGTAAGAGACACAGCTGCTAGCTAATCAAATTAATGAGTGTGATTAGATTTGAGGTGTGCCAATCATCATGCTTGCACGTTGGCATGCCCTTGGCTCTGAGTCTGGACACACCTATGAAAATGCAACACACTCATCATTATTTATTTGTTTGCACTAGTCTGCCGAGTTTTTAAATCTGCTGAACTGTAAAACACAACTACAAAATCAGCCTGGAGTTTCATACCCGCCTGCCCGGGGCATGCAAGACAAACTGACAGGAAAGTGAAACCTATACAGACATGCCCGGGTGGGCATTCTTGATTTCTCCTTCAGTTCCATGCTGCCACTCCACCAAAATGAATGTGCATTACAACGAAATATGATCAATTAATTATTCATGTGATATAATATCATTTTTAGGGGGAGGATCTCTGTTCTGTAGTTTGCTACCGCCAGGTCGCAGTTACTATGAAAACCTCCACCGGCTGTCCGTCAGTCAGTCAGTCTGTCAGTCCGTCCCTCCGTCTCTCCGTCACATCATGTCACACTTTTGGCCCTACTCTTATCTTCGCCACCGTTGCCCCTAATATCCATGCCAAACTTTGCACACACACTCCTTGGCTGGTAAACCACAACCTCCGCCCCTGATTCCTCACATGCCCCTCTTCTAGCGCCACCATGAGGTTGCTTTTTGAAGACGACATACATGCGACCTGGCGGTCGATTATCTCCCGATTAGGGAGTCTTACTGGTGTTTTACACATAAACAACAGGCAATGGATTTGAGAGGTTTATGGGGCAGGGGTTGTACACTAAGGTCTCAGAGGCACTTTTCCGTTGGACAAGCACAGGTTCACGTTCTATGTTTCCAAAGGTCATGCCCGCAGCCCACTTGCCTGAAATGTACAAAGTGATTTTTTGAATTACAGTCCATTTTAACACGTATTTTTCACTTACTTCTGGGCTGTGCGATATGTATGTACATACCTCAATATCTATTTCAAATATCTCAATAGCTATAAAATATGGGTACACACTTTGTTTAACACAGCGAGTGCCCACGCGTCAATCTCTTTGATGTTGCGGGAGGCCCACGACGCGTTGACGTGTTTACTGTATTTACAGTATTAACTTTAAATCTCACCGTTAGGTTGGGGCTGCGCCTGGATGTAGCCCATTAGCCGCTAGTCGCTTCGAGTCGACGCTGAGAGCATCGCGCGGCCGTTTTTCTCCGTATACTCCAATGCATTTCCCCATCTTTAACGCCCTTTATCTCTGATGTTTGTTTTATGGCTAAAACTGTGGCGTGGTGCGGCAAAATGTCCAAATTTTGATCGGCAATGAACAGCTATGATCAACACTGGTCCATACAGTAAGTTACACAATAACATCCTGTATGCGCTCATGTGACCAAGTGACGTCATGACGCATGCATTGACGCAGCAGGGCCGGATTCAATACAATGGTGGTGGGCCTGGGCAGCTAGAGGAGATAAATGGGGCTCAATCCAGGGGCACCCAATGTGTTAACAAGGTAGCAACAGTGAAAACTCTCAATTCTTAAAAATATATAAATAAAGGCACTTATAGGTCAACTGTGCTCTCTTATTTCAAATTCCACATGGATCTTGTGTTGAACTTGTGCGAACTAAGGACAGTTACTGTACTGCACTTCTCCACTCAAACCCACTTGCCCGCCGGGCAAACCTGAAATCAAACTTCACCTGCCTCAAACGTTTTATTTACCTGCCACGGGCAGTCGGGCAACCATGAGTGTCAACTAGTGATGGACATCGGTATCGGCCAATATCAGAAATCGGCAGGTATCATATCAAACCGGCCAAATCGGTGATCGGCAGGTCACTGACATAAATATGCCAAAATCGGCCAATTGTATCTCTTGCACTGCACAGCATGATGCTCGGTCCTGTGACGTAAACATTAGCAAGTAGCAGCCAGTCTACTTAGAGGCAGCCTACAGAATACAGATGGTGCCGATTACCTTTGCAATGTAAGGATATATTCCATAATCCTGTGTCAAAGTCGTCTCCAAAAAGAAGGGGGGGGGGGGGGGGGGAAGCATGCGTCACCTGCTTTCCTCCTGCCTAGTCCAGACGGTCATATTAGACTGGATATTGTCTGTGAATTTGGATATTGTACTATTGTGATTGATTTGGCATTAGTGTTCTTCTAGCTTATTGGTACTCAAATTGAAGTATGTCTTGTAGGCCTACTTGGCCTGAAACAAAAGGGTATTGGAGCAACCCTATTTCCTAGTTCTTAGCTAAAGAAATCGGTATCGGAAAAATCGGTTTTGGCAGGTCAGACCTTCATAAAACCGGTGGATCGGTATCGGCCAAGAATTTTGCAATCGGTCCATCTCTGGTGTCAACCCCTGCCGAAGAAGGAGAAATGAGGATGGGGCAGGTACCGTACGTTGGAGAAGTTCTTGAGCTAGCAGGCCACGCAGGAAAAAGCACCTTAACGTTGTTGGACCCTCCTGGACGCGATTATTCCTACCGTAGGAGACGGTGTTACATAAATTAGAAGGCGCAGCTTGTGATTGGCTGGAGCGGAGGTCTGGAGCGCTCGGGTGTGGTCACTTGGCCGCGCGGGTGTGAATGTTAACCGCTATGCCTAATTCAGCCTAAACCTAACCCAAAAAGCTATGCCTAACTCTAACCCTAACCCTAACCTTAACCTCAGTAAAACTATGCCTAACTCTAACCCTAACCTTAACCTCAGTAAAACTATGCCTAAACCTAACCCTGGCACGCGTGAACGGAAAAGAAGCGCTCCTTCATCCACCGCCTCCTACGTTTGGAATAATAGCCTCCTGGACACCTGTGTTGTATTGGTGCGGTCATGCGCGTAGAAGCCGCCTGTATCAATGTAAAACAACCCGGCTTTAAGTTCACACCTGGACAACGTTTACAGCCGCTGCAGTGTCACACCAGGTTGATTTAACAAAGGAACGAGCCTGTATGCATATCAATAGACAATTGTCTGACCTGCTAACTCCTGTAGAGTAGGTGTTAAGCGACGAGTGTGTGATGTCATAAACCTTACGTCCCCTCCAAACATTAACCCATTTAGGCCTAGCATTATTGAATGCTTTAACTATTGAAAAATAGCAGATATACAAGCTCACTGCAAGCTTGTAGATCTGCTATTTTCGGAGCAAGAAAAATCAAGGCTTTAATATATCTTAAAAGCGAACATTTGTAACTCAAATATTTGCTTCTGGGGGGTCCCTGGAACAACATATTTTGAGATGGGGGTCCGTGGCCAAATACATGTAATTTTGGGGGTCCTTGACATGAAAACGTTTGAGAACCACTGAGAAGGATTTCTCAGTGGTTCTAAAACTAAATTAGAAGGATTTAGAAGACACTTATAGAATCGTGTCAAAAATATTCAAAGACTTGCTGCAAAATGTTCACGATTTAAAAAGAAATATCAGACCTACAAGCTCGCAGCGCAGCACTCGGTGCCACACTGTGAGCTTGTATATCTGCTAGATTTAATAGTTAAAGCATAAAATAATCAATCACCATCACCAATACAACACTGCTGGACACTCAGTACCTATTGTACAGGTATATCTATCTATATGACAGCAGTCTATTCATCACCACCAGCAGCAGCTGTGCAGTTCCATGTCATTCAAGCGTGTCACAGCCTGTCTTTAGGGCGTCATAACACACAGTCACCTGGGCCAGACAGCCTTGTTGTCAGTCTATTGATCTGGTTGTCTGGTGCTTGACTTCAGAGGTCAGTTTGATGCTCTGAGGCAACTCTCCTCAAAGGCGTGCTCAACTCAAGGGGGGTGATGAGGTGTAGTCTCTTGTCATTTAACTGGGGGCAGATTCTTTAAGATATACAATGAAAGGATTATCCGCGCTTTGAGTAGTGTCTTAAGTTCTTTTTTTGAATGGGCACAGCAACAGCAGTCTACTTGGCGATTATCAATTTTGTGGCTCAATTAAATGTGATTAACGATTTGATTATGTTTCTGTGGTTGAACATTGGAACATTATGGATAAAAATAAATACATATCTGTTTGGCTTTTAGGCTTCATAACCAATAGTTGCGCAGGGCAGATATGACATAAAAGAAAACACTAATAGTTGAACTAGCACATCTATCTACAAGCTCAAAACGTGTCACCTGCCATTTCCACTAAGTTTGAAGACCATTGAAAACATATGAACATGTTTCAACCCGGTAGGCTAATGATTATGACGATTATGCAAAACAAATAACAGTCGATTAGGTGATTATGTAATAGTTGTGAGTTTGTGACAGGCCCGGACGCATCATACAGTCTCACCTTGTTGTGAGTTCTGAGCAGCATTCTACTGTCTGCAACTTACAAGACAGCATCAAGCTAAGACCAATCAGAGTTCAGCACATTTCAATCATGTATTGTAGGTGTTTGTGACTATTAATTCCATGAATCAGAATCAACTTCGTAGTCTTCACCTCACAGGTTTACAGGTGTAAAACAGTGGGTGAAATTAGTTTTTGAGCAACAAGCTCCATTGTTTCTTGTTGTTGTTTCAGTGATGCTGAATTGTAAAATAATATAAGTAAGAGGCAAACATTTTGAAGAAAAAAAAAGACGATCTACAAGCTCACAGCGCTCAAAAACCTTTTATCGGGGACCCATTTGAACGACCACCTGCAGGCTCTAATGCAGCCTGGCAGTGTCGCAGGTTCGAATCCCAATCCCGATATCCTTTCCTGTGTGTCACTGCTTGTCTATCTCCCCGTTTCCTGTCATCTCCACTGGCACTATTGATAAAAGGCAGAAAATGCCCCCAAAATATATATTCAAAAATTACATATATCTACATACATTTTGACAGAGGTATGTGCCAACCTATGCCACAGCCCACCATGAAAATATTTTCATTACTTAAAAGTAATCTCTTTGAAGTGACTTTGGTCGTGCAGACACTCTCAGCGCAGAGCATGAATTGAACTTTAGACGAGAGCCTCTCTCTCTCGGTAACAGAAGAAGTGCCATGTTGTGAGCATGTGTGTGGAAGCCGGGGAAATTCATTCATTCCACTCCTCTCTGGAATAGTTTACGTCCCAAATGATGCAATTATCCGTGGAAAGAAGGGGCACATACAGCTTTCTCAGTCTCACCCCTTCAGTTCCATTACAACATAGTGTTTCTCGAACTTTTTCATGTCGTGGGCCCCCAAATTGACACCTATTAGCCCGCGGACCCCCATTTGAAAAGATATGCCAGGGACCCCCATATAAGAGAATATTTTTACAGCTCTAGCAGTGATTCTCTTTCTCAACCATTTTAATTTCAAGGACCGCCAGTTTGACTTGTACTAGGCTATATGGACCCCCATTTAATGGTATTTCTATCGCTGAGACCCCTATTTTTTATTGTAAAAATCAATGTTAATTTAACTCGGAGAAAGTACATATGAAGTAATGGAACCAAATGAGTTACATACCCATAAGTGTCCATTAGGTTCCTAACTATCATTTAGCTGAGGACCCCCTGGAACTACCTCAAGGACCCCTGGGGGTCCTCAGACCTGGCTTGGAGAACTAATGCATTACACTCAAATCCCAATTTTAGACCGAATTTTGAATAACATGTGAGATTCAATGGATGCTTTTACTGTTCCCCCCACTATTAAGACTGTTAACGGCATTAAAAAAGAAGCCATCTTTCAGGACTGACTGAATGAATGAATGAATGAATGAAAGGATGGATGGATGAATGGCTCCTTTCTTTCTCTCCCTTCTCAACTCTCTCTTGTTTGTAGGTGTACTGCGTGACGTCATACACCAGAAACCACTTCCTCCTCCGCCGACGGAGAAACAAAGCGTGGTACGCCAATACAAGTGACCCTGTGGAATTATGTGACCGCCAGAGGTCGCTGCTTCTGTTTACTACAGTTAAACATGATTTTGTAATAATAACTTCTCTTTTTACTAAACCAAAAAATAAGTCAAGAGTCTAATGGAACAAAGAACAATAAGAAACATGGCTTCGACCTGATTTTAGCATGACACATAAGGACAAACAAACATGGTGTAGAGTAGACCATGGCATCATGTTTGCAGAGAAATAACTATGTTTACATTCCATAAAAACAGAACAAACACAGCATTTCCTAGGTTCAAAGTCAAAATGCCAATAATAAATGTCCTTCCATCCTTTGTAAACGCAGATGCCAAGCAAATACTTTCAGTCACAACAAAAAGTGGCCCCTCTGTCTGGGGACTAATATAGGTCCCACAATTCTATGGGTCACCGATTGCAGTGTAACACGGACACCATCCAAAACATGAAAGGATCGGATAGGATTCAACAGTGGTTCTCAAAGAAGTGAACTTCAGGGACTCTCTATGTTCCTTTATGGGAGTCTAAATCGACGCATACAAGTCTATAACTTTGACAGTGTTACAAATGAAACCAAATTGGTTTCCTTTGTACACTGTCAAAGTTAAAGGGGGAGACCTTCAAATGTCAAAGTTTTGAGAACCACTGAACTATAGTGGAAAGTTGAGTTTCACTGGACAGACTCTCTCTCTCTCTCTCTCTCTCTCACACACACACACACACACACACACACACACACACACACACACACACACACACACACACACACACACACACACACACACACACACACACACACACACACACACACACACACACACACACACACACACACACACACACCTGTAACCTCACAACAACAACAACAGCTAAAGTGTGTGTTCCTCAAGCAAGAAGAATACCATGCCAGTTACAAAATAACACTAGCTCTACAAGCTCACAATGTTGAGCTTTGTGAGCATGTAGATCTGCTATTTTCAAACATTCCAGGTATACAATTGGGATTAAGTGTTTAATGTGTGTTTTATAATATAATAATGTATATCTGCAAAGTAACTATAGTAACTATAAAGGTTTCAAATGAATGTAGTGTGGAGTAAAGTACAATGTTTGCCTCTGAAATGTACAGTGATATAGGAGTAGTGAAGTAAATGTACTGGAAACATTGGAAGCACTCAAGTAAAGTACAAATACCTAAATGTTTTAAGTTACTTTACACCACTGAACATAGGCATACTTAAGTACATTACTCAAGTAAATGTACTATAGTTACTTTACACCACTGAAACATAGGCCTATCCAATTGTACTTATAAGTACATTACTCAAGTAAATGCACTTAGTTACTTTCCCCCACTGCTTACCCTGCATACCAGGAACTTCCATGGTCTTCTAACTAAGTAATTATAAGTACAGTACCTGAGTAAATGTACTCTGTTACTTTCCACCGATGCTTACCTGCATACCAGGAACTTCCATGGTCGTGTTGTCTTCGACACCAACACACGCACACTCTGTGTAACTCCTGTCCTTTCTTCCTCCTCCACAACAAGTGTTTTTATGTGTGTGATTGTGTATTAATCCCAACGCCCTTCTCTCTAACGCACTCCACTCCACGGCTCTGTCGTGATGTTCCTCCGAAAGATGTTTTAGGTTCCGTTTTCTGCTCGAGAAAATGTCCAAAAACTATTATAAAACACACCACGTATATCCTTGTTATATCCGCAACACAAAGTCCTCTCTCACACACACACACATACATAGCAGTGAGAGAGAGGCACAGAGCTGAGTGTGTGTGTGACGATTTTTGGACACTGCCTACTTTTGGGGAGGAGCGAGAGAGAGAGTCATCATGCCAGCCTCACTAGCTGGTAGCTACACTATCACTAGAAGATTAGACCTAAAAGATAAATACATCAGTTAAAATGAACTTACACAATCACAACACAACTCAACTTGAAACATAGTTGGCCCTAAACAGACAGGCTACTGTGGCAGATTACCTAAGCACAGTTAACTGATAAAAACCTGTGAAAGTGATCATGGTTTGGCAGACAGGCTGCCCAGTGCCCAGTATCAATTTGCCAAGAATTCCAAATTCAGAATTCAGCAAAAGATTGTTTCAATTGACACATGGTCTCTCGTGCTAATGAATTATGAAGCTCATTTGAATTGACTTTTATTATGAAGTGTGTGCTCATTTGAATTGACTTTTATTATGAAGTGTGTGCTCATTTGAATTGACTTTTATTATGAAGTGTGTGTGTGTGTGTGTGTGTGTGTGTGTGTGTGTGTGTGTGTGTGTGTGTGTGTGTGTGTGTGTGTGTGTGTGTGTGTGTGTGTGTGTGTGTTGAGTGTCAGACTAGCGCCACTTTGTGGCCGTGTTCTGGTACTGTCAGTCACACGTGTCTTCTACACACACATCATCGTATCATCAAGGAGGGCCAATAACAATGCTGTATTATTGTTGATACAGCATAATCATCAGCATAATCTCAGAACAGCAATATTGAATGTACAAAAGAGCAATCTTTATCAAATAATAATATGCTCAAGTATAAAAAAAAATCACACCCGTGTGAAGTGGAGCTGTGTGTGTGTGTGTGTGTGTGTGTGTGTGTGTGTGTGTGTGTGTGTGTGTGTGTGTGTGTGTGTGTGTGGATCATGTGTACCGATTTTTGTGACATTTGAAGAAAATATGTAGGAAAAGGAGCAAAAAGTGTGTTTTGGAGAAAATTCAAGATGGCGGAAAATCTATCCTGGCGCAAATGGGCGTGGCCTATATGGGGAGATGCGTCTTGACCCAAGGAATCCAGGGAAAAAATAATTTTAATTTTCCGATCCACGGTTCAAGAGTTACGGGGCAAAACGTAAAGTGGGCCGTTATAGCGCCACCATGAGGCCGAGTGATGTAATTATTTTTCGATTCATTCTTAAAATCATTATGAATCTCCTCTCCGAGGTTTGAAACTGTAGCTCCTATGGTTTACGAGAGAAAAATACTTGAAAGTGATTTCTTGCATTGTCCCATTATAAGTCAATGGGGACAATTAAGCGTCGTTTTTAGCCGATTACGTCGGCATGGTAAGGCGGATCGGAACGAAAGGTAATAGAACACCATTCCCGGCCGAGCCGCACATTTTGATGTATATATTGCGCGAGTGGCGTAAATGGTGCGGCACTAGTTACGCGCCGAAGTCAGGCTACAAGTCAGGCTACATACACACACACAGACAGACACACCCACACAGCCACGTATAGGGAGCCTGTGTTTCACACAGCTCCAAAAAGTGAGGAGTTCAACAGTAGGCTAACTGCCACAGTGCCACCCCTGGATGAACAGATAGATCAGTGGTTCCCAAACATTTTCATGTCAAGGACCCCCCAACTGATATATATTTTTCCCACGGACCCCCCTGGAAATGTTTTGTGCCAGGTAGGCCTACTAACTCCCAGAAGAGAAGATTGATGGAAAAGAAAAGAAAAGAAAAGAAAAGAAAAGAAAAAACATTCAAACATTTCCTTTTTTTTTTTTTTGATTTTCAAACATTTTCCAATGTATTTATTTTTTTGATTTTCAAACATTTTCCAAATTAGCAGATGCACATGCTCGCAGCATGGCACAAAGAAAAGCACTGTGAGCTGGAATATCTGCTATATTTATTGTAACCAATGTATAAAATAGCCTACGTTTTATACAAAGAGTTAATTGAAATGATAGTAATGCTGTTTTTACACAATTTGCTGGGGATCCCCTGGACCCCCTTCAAGGACCCCTGGGGGGTCGAGAAGCACAGTACCGGTAGGCTATATGAGGAAAGGTAACAGGTATAGGGGTGGGCATCAAAACATTCTGGGCAGTACATGGGTTAACAATGGGCATTGGGCACCACCACACCAGGCCACTGAAGAGTGGGCACAAGGGGAATGTGGGCACCAGACCTTGGAACAGTGGGCACTATAGGGAAATCCAAAGCACCAAGATGGGAATACGTCTAGCATGATATTACTGGAATGAAAGTACATAAATAGAATGAATCAATAAACTAAAATATTTCTGAAATATTCACGGCAATATAGGCTATACAAAACAAGCAGGGCTAACAAGCACAGCAACATTTTTTTCTTTCTTTGAGAATGTTCACATTAGACTTAGAGTCTGTAAGAGTCCAATTTTGGGATTAAAGTGTCCAGTTGAAAACTGTGTTATTCCAGTATCTGTCTGCAGCGGACTGGAAAATGACAAGCCAAAAACAGAGATGTCTTGGCAACAAAGAAAAATAAAATAAAATCAAAGCTTGAGACTTTTCCTCTTTACCAAAGTGACATTCAGTTTAAATGATCATCAATTAAAAATTACTAAATATTTGTAGCCTACGTCCAGCAAACAATAAGTAGGCTAGATTATCTAATCTCATCTCATATAAGATATTATCTGTCTTATCATATCTTATCTTATCTTATTATTATTATTAGTATACATTTTCTTTTCTTTATTTACATTAATAAGCACTTGAACCCTTAGATTGTTCTATTGTTTGTAGAATGTTTTTTATAAGACCTCGTATTGATCTGTTCTTTTCTGCGACCTGCTAATAAAGTATTCAATCAATAAATCATTCAATCGTTAGTTCAATCAATCAATCAATCAATCAATCAATCAATCAATCAATCAATCAATCAATCAATCAGCTTCTCCTTCTGCTGCGTGCATCTATTCTGCATCTAGCTCAAGGCAAGACCCACATTTAGAGTGGACATTTTTAACTCAAATTCTGGGGGTCCCTGGAACAAAATATTTTCAGATGGGGGTCTGCGACAAAGTTGGACAACCACAGACATACAGAAAACTGTTTTAGAAGACATTTGTAGAATCGGCCTAGGCTCAGACAGTGGTTCTCAAACTGTTATGTCAAGGACCCCTAAAATGATATGTATTTGGCCGCTGACCCCCATCTCAAAATATTTCGTGCCAGGGACCCCCCAGAAGGAAAGATTTATTATAAGTTAAAATGTTTTACTTTCTCTGAACGTGGGTCTTGCCTCAAGCTAGATGCAGAATAGATACACGCTCTTCTTCCTCCTCCTCTTCTTGGCTCCAACGTCATCTCGTCACCGGGAACACGCGCGCCAGCGCGGGGACGTCAGGGGGACGTCAGCCTGCCAGCGCAGGGCTGTCATGCAGAACATGGCGTTCCATGGCTGTAGGAGAGACCCCTGCGGCTTCATCTGCCTCATCCTCACCTACTGCAGCGTCCTGTACGCCGACTATGTGGTCATCCACTATGTGCTGCTGCCCGCCTACTCTGGAAGGTATGGGGACTGTTTATTCACTGCATGGAATGGAATAATTTACAGCCTATACACACCCGACGCGCTTCGGTGTCTCTGTGTGTCTGCTGTGTATGTGACTGTGCGCGTTAATTGCCTCTATGTGTTGTTTATTTATCCACGCTGCGTCCCCTATAATAAACCGACGATCTTACATTTTCCTAGGATTGTCATATCTGTTTAAGTATTGGGTTTGGGGATTTTCAATAGAGATTGAATGAAATTCGATAATAAAATACTAGTAATAATAATAATATAAAGACGCCAATAGGGTTGGATGGTGTAGGCTATAACTGATGTAACTACATGTAATAACTGTGTATCACCAGTGTCATCCACTATCATCAGATAATAATCAACAGCCCGATCCATCAGGTTACATTTAGGAGAAAACAGGTGAAATTCGATGATGTTTGCGGTCTATGAAGGCAGCTCGTGTGTTGACAGACAGAGTGGGGTTTC
>NC_137821.1:48202592-48227592 GCF_963921795.1 Nannobrachium achirus | reverse complement strand
GGGTGTGTTTATGACTGTATTCATGGAATAATGACCGTATTTATGAAATAATCACTATTTACGAGCCCAAGCCCATGGCTGAGCCGTTGGGGGTTTTAACTTTTAAAATTAGGTTATTGTGGAATATTGGGTTTTGTGGCGCTGCGTTATGGCGTCAGCGATGAAGCCGTACTGAAACACAGTTTCTAGGGGAAGGAAAGAGAATTTATTTTCTAAACCTTAACCCAATTAGGCCTGAGGCTGATTCTGATTCGCCTTCAAAGCTTGACCTAAGTTTTCTGAAAAACCTCAAATATTATTCAAAAATTACAACAACATTTTTTTAAATTTATTTTCTGTATGCACTGTACTACACTATACAAAAATATGTTCCCGGCATGAGGGGTAAAAGCACAAAAATGTGTTCCCGTCCTTAATTTAACAGCCATGTTCTCCGTTATGCAATTGTTTGTGCATATCATTGGAACTTGTAGAGCAGCTATATTAAAAAAATAAAATATTGTGATTATTTCAAAGATAATTGTGATCGACACATTCGACAGCCTAAATGTATGTATCCCCTGCATGGGTGAGAGTTCTGAGAGTCTCGGAAAGAAATGACTCATAGATTGTCAAAGACCATCCAGTGCAGGGTTCCCCAATAGGCGGCCCACGGGCCATTTGCAGCCCGCGGGGGGCTACTGTCTGGCCCCCACCAACCCCAGTAATAATGGTGGTATAAGAGCAGCAACAACACTAGTATATCGTCGTTTTCAGGGGTGGAAACCTCGTATCTCCAAATTTGTATGTTCTTTCGCAAAGTAAAGCCCTGCTTCATCATACAAGGCCGTCGCACAAAAGTAGTGAAAACAGCAGATCTACAAGCACACAACGCCTTGCGGTGCGAGGCGTTGTGTGCTTGTAGATCGGCTGTTTTCACTATCATTTTTTAAATGATAAATGCAAAACGAATGGTTTTTGTACATACAAGATTTTCACCCGACAACAACGATATCTGAACTGTCGCTGGGGTAGCAGGAACTCCACCGTCGCCCCCTGCACTGTTGTGGCCCTCGGCTTGGTACCCTAGACATAATTCGGCCCTTGGGGAAAACGAATTGGGGAAACCTGATCTAGTGTAAACAACAACTTCCGTCATATTGTGTCTTTGGTCTTTTAGTTAAATTGTTAATTGTTTGTGTGACAATGAATCATCCTCTTAAACGTTGTAATGGTTGTGTCCTTCAGGGCTGTGAGGGCTGGACGGTGTGCAGCCGCTGTGAGACCTACAGACCCCCCAGAGCCCACCACTGCCGGGTCTGTCAGAGGTGCATCCGACGCATGGACCACCACTGTCCCTGGTAGGACTATAGAATAGCGATAGCCATGGCTGCTGTGGTGACTACGTGTTGCGTTCTGTCGGTGTTTTTGTGTTTGTCTGTTTTTGTTTATGTTATATGTGAAAAAATTGATTTGAATGCAAAAATTCAGATTCAGATTCAGATTTCTTTATTAACCATTGTGTAATACACATAGGAATTTGCTTTGGCATACTACATTTTTGCATTCAAATCAATTTTTTCACAAAAACACCGACAGAACGCAACACGTAGTCAAAAATGTAGTATGCCAAAGCAAATTGTGTATTACACAATGGTTAATAAAGAAATCTGAATCTGAATAGTCTGTTCTATTCTCCTCCTTAAAGGACCACTTCACCTCTGGGACAACCAGATCTTATTTTATTGTTGTTTGGGACACGATCAACACAATCCTGAGTTATTTTTACGTGTTCAATCTGTGTTTTTAGATATTTTAGTATTTCAGCATGCTACAACTGGCCATATGATGAGTTTTGCATCATATGAAATAACTTAGGATTGTGTTGATCGTGTCCCAAACAACAATACAATAAGATCTGGTTGTCCCAGAGGTGAAGTGGTCTTTTAAAACCGTCTCATATAAGCATTGTGGTCTAAACATAAACCAACTTTCCTGGCGATATTCACTCAGTCACTCATATTTGATACGGTCTGTCTCTGACAAAAGATTAACGCAGCGTTTTCCAGACGTCAGTTGATGCTTCATATCCATACGAGTCAAACCGGGATCAATTCTTTATTTTTTTGACAAAGTTCTTATTTGGCATGATATTAAAAAAAGTCTATGGGAAGAATAGAATATTCAGAATAGGGGAAAAAAGACGCGACACAGATAGGATGTCTAAATTGTACTCGGGTTAGGGTTACTCTACTCTACTCTACCATAACAGCCAAAAGACATTCTCTTACAGTTGTGTGTGTGCGTGCCTGCCTGCGTGTGTTGTTGTTATTTTGTGCATGAATGGTGTGTGCATGAGCATGAGTGTATATCGGCCTATAGTTAGCATGATGGGGTTGTGTCTTGTGTCTCGCTTCCAGGATCAACAACTGTGTTGGAGAGCTGAACCAGAAGTACTTCATCCAGTTTCTCTTCTACACTGGTGAGTTCACATTCATAGCCTGCTTCACTACTGTTCATACTTCCACTACTATACTACTACTACTTCTTCAAGAAGTCCTGTTTGATTATGAATCCTCCTGTTGTCAGACAATGAAGGATTATAAACACCAAGACGAGCTCTGTCTTAATAAGTTAATAAAAACCTGTGTGTATTTATTTCATTGAACAATACGACCAGCCTGGCAGACGCATGTTGACCTCTCAGGTCTTCGTTAAGGTCTTATTATTCATAATGTCGTTATGTCGTACCCCAGTAACCAATGCAGAAACTGTAGGTCGACGATGTCTGAATAAATCGGATCTGATCGCTTGCCTGAGCAAAGCCCTAGGCCAGCCCACACCAACGGTCCATTAATGCAACTCTCAAAACCATGCCAGAGAAACCTGCAACAAGGCAATTTAGACTGCTGCAATTTCTCTCTGCAACGTATTGCAATGGTTAGTTAGTTGGTTTAGTTGCATCGCGAACCATTGGTGTGGGACTGGGCAAAATGACTCTGAACTGATAACTCCTGCATCTGTCTCTGTCTGTCTCTCTGATCCTCTGTCTCTCTCTGTCTGTTTCTCTGCCCCATCTCTCTCTCTAGGCATGGCCAGCCTGTACTCCATGATACTGGTGGTGACTGCGTGGGTTTGGAGGATACGAAACGAGCGAGAGGGAGATGCAGAGAAAGAAGGAGAAGAGACGCCCAGCAAACACCTGATAGTGTGAGTAGGATGAGGAGAGACTGACCTGATAGTGTGAGTAGGATGAAGAGAGACTGACCTGATAGTGTGAGTAGCATGGAGAGAGACTGAACTTATAGTGTGAGTAGCATGGAGAGAGACTGAACTGATAGTGTGAGTAGGATGAAGAGAGACTGAATGATAGTGTGATATGAGTAGGATGAGGAGAGACTGACCTGATATGTGTGAGTAGGATGGAGAGAGACTGAACTGAACTGCTGAAACCTCTGGCATGGACACAAGGAACCACTGAAACACTGTCAAACTATTGAATCGGCGAGAGGGCCTTTCTGTGTGGAGTTTGCATGTTCTCCCTGTGTCTCCTAGGTATAGGTACCCTCACAAAAAACATGCAGTAATCCTGGTCTCTATAATGCCTTCCCCTGGCCAGCTGGGGCGCCTGAGGAAGGGGAATGGAACGTTGGAATAACGTGTTCCACGCGCTACGTCCAACCGGGGAAGCTCCCCCCTGTCAGGTGATAAGAAGAGGCCCGCTCGCTCCTCATGCACTGAAGGAAGTATGAGCTCAGTTCGGGGCTCTCCCCAGGTTGGCAGAGGGAGAGCAGAGCCCAGGATTACAGCTTAGGCCGGTTACTTTCGGCAATATGACGCAAAGAGCTGGCCTAGTATAGAGCCCTGGGGATCCCTGAACAACAAAGTATAATTATAGGGTTTAAGACAGTGATCGAGAAGTTCCATAATGTTTTGATAACAGGATTGCTGAGCTGAAATCTGTGTTTAGGATATGATGTTTGATTAAAAAATGTAGTTGAATTGTAATAATTGCAAAGAAACAATGCAGAAGAGATTTAATTCTCTCTTTCCCCCTATGTGTGTGTGTGTGTGTGTGTGTGTGTGTGTCTCTCTCTCTCTCTCTCTCTCTCTCTCTCTCTCGCTCCCAGTGCTCACTACATCATACTGCTGGTGGAGTCGGTTCTGTTTGGGGTGTTTGTCATGGTCATTTTCTACGACCAGGTACACGCACGCACGCACGCACGCACGCACGCGAACACACACACACACACACACACACACACACACACACACACACACACACACACACACACACACACACACACACACACACACACACACACACACACACACACACACACCTACTGACTCGCCTGCCAGTGAGGAGCCCCCGCAGATGACAGTTAGAACCTGACACTAACCACTAGGTGGCACAAGGGAACTACACATTAGTGTTAGCATGCTTTATCCATTGAGAATGACTCATTGAGTATAGGCTCCATGACCTTTTCTTTTGTTTAGCTGGTGTCTATAGACAACATGCCTGGCCACGCCCCCTACTTCCGACCGGAAGCCCTTTTTTGGGCTTGATCGTAGCGCGATTTCCTGTTTACGTTCATCTGATCTGATTCTCCTCTTAACTAATGAGACGGGATTGTTTTACTTTGTAATTTTACTTTGTAACTTATGTTAACAATGTCACTTAATGGCAACACTCATCCACTCTGCTGATAAATAAATGAGTTGTGACGATACACACCTGTTCTGCCATCATTCAATGTTATGAGTTGGAGGGAAAAAAAAAGAGATCTCAATTGAAACAATTGCCATAGGCTTTCTTGGGCGTATGCTTTTAGTTGACCTTGTACTAGTGTAAGAAATGTCTCTCTCTCTCTCTCTCTCTCTCTCTCTCTCTCTCTCTCTCTCTCTCTCTCTCTCTCTCTCTCTCTCTCTCTCTCTCCAGCTGGTGTCCATAGTGACAGACGAGACCCCCATAGAGCAGATGAAGAACAGGTTGATGAAGGACCGAGGGTCTTCCTCTCCTCCCCCCTCCTCCTCCTCCCCCCCGCTGCCCAACCCCCACCACGGCCCCCCACACAAACGCAAGCCCAAGATCGCCCTGCTGAGAGAGGTGTTCGGACGAGGTGGGGGCTCTTGTGTGTGTGCGTGTGTGTGTGTGTGTGTGCGTGCGCACATGTGCATGTGTGTGTTAGTGATTGGGCCTAACTTAAGATTCTTTTCTTAACGATTATTCTACCCTTTTAGATTAATCAAATAATCATTGGTTATTGTGTATATGGGAATATAAATGTAAAAATGGTATCATGCTAAAATAGTGTAACAAAGAATTATTATTTAATTATTGCACCCCTATTAGCGGTCGGGCATTTTTAGGACTTGACTCAACAAAAGAAAAACATCTATGAAAGGTTAATCGATTAATTGATGATTTCTGAATCAAGCAAATCAATAATTTTTAATGTCTGTCTGTCTGTCTGTCTGTCTGTCTGTCTGTCTGTCTGTCTGTCTGTCTGTCTCTCTCTCTCTCTCTCTCTCTCTCTCTCTCTCTCTCTCTCTCTCTCTCTCTCTCTCTCTTTTCTCAGGTTCAGTGTTCTGTTGGCTCCTCCCCCTTCACTCCAGCCCGCCCTCTGTGGGCGGGGTCATCTACTCCGCCCTGCCGGACTATGATGTCTGACCAGCGTGTACGTGCTTGTGTGTGTGTGTGTGTGTGTGTGTTTTGTGTGAGTGAGTTTGAGAGAGAGAGAAAAACACAAAGAAGCTAGTTACTGATTTGTGCAGGTGAGATTTAAAGACACACAAACATCCAAATATTTCATGTGAAAGCAACCGGAACAGAAGAATGTACAGAACTGACTGTCACCGTAACTCACGTCTCATCTCAAGTTCTCCCATATCGCCAGGAAGTTGAGGGGTGTGGCCTAGGATGAATTTCCTGTTTGTGTCACGTTCATTTTCATTTTTTTTTTTTTTTTATTACATAAAGGAAGATTCTACTGAAACTGAACAAAGTGAACATGAAAGATAACTTAAAAAAGATCATTTGGATAAGTAATTAGTTCCATGTATCACAGTGGTTCTCAAACCATAATCTAAAGACACTCAGAGTTACAGACCTTTTTAAGGGATTTTAAGGGAATTCACCTCCAATTTATTTATTTATTTTTTTACTTTCATTTATTAACACAATGGAGACATGAATTCTTGGATATTCTTTTTTTCTTTTCTTTTTTTCCATTCCTAAGCCCATATGGAGACACAAAGAGCCTGCTTTGTTCCCTATGGAGACACAAAGAGTCTCCTCAAAGTGTTGGCTTGGGAATGCGACAAAAAAATAAACCCAAAATATCCAAGAATTCAAGTCTGCATTGGGGGAGTCATCGATAAAATAAATTGGAACCAGTTCACTCTGAGAACCGCTGACATAAAACATTTCAATATGTTGTCTAGATAACACCATAAAATATAAGAACAAAATTAGTTTGTTTTATCGTTGGGACACTTATAATCTCTGTGGGATTCCAGTAGAAATCACCAAGTGAAACTTGAAAGTTGTTACTGTTTTTGGTTACTGACGTAAAGCCCCACTCCTTAATCAGGACGCAAATGAAAGGTCAGCCCTATGAATGGAACTTAGGGTTTTTATTTCTCTTTTGCACATTACATGCATCAATTGAGCCCCTGATATAATTACAGAGAGTATATGGCAGATGAATACGTTTTATACCACATTCTAGATATACCGGTATAGATGCATAATATTTATGAAAAAGCGTTATGTATCTTTTGTTTTTAGTCCTTCAGTTTCAGTTGTCCAATTGGTCAAGAACCTCTTCTTCAAAACAAATTCCAAACAATTCCAGAATGTGGCTTTAAATATGTTAATGATTGTTTACATCATGTGGCTTTTATATTTATTTTAAATTTAAATGTATTTTATTGGGGGGGACGGTGGGACAAGTGTGTTCTCATACTTATGAACGCACACCCAAATATTCTACAATTTACGTTCAAACCACGGAAAGACAAAACATAAACATGTATTTTTTGGTGGGACATTTTTACGCCTTTACTTTGAACGGGTACACATTATTGTGTATCGTTATTTTATGCTTTAACTATTCAAAAATAGCAGATATACAAGCGCACAGCACTGCGGACCCCCATCTCAAAATATTTAGTTCCAGGGACCCCCCCCCCCCCCGAAGCAAATATTTGAGTTACAAACGTTCGCTTTGAAATTACATATATTCAAAGATTTTCACGACTTTTTCAAAAATAGCAGATCTACAAGCCTAAATGGCCTAATGTTGTCAAAGTAGAGAGATAGTTAAAGTAGGAAATACAGAGAGAGACAGAGAAGTAGAGAAATGAGATGCAGCAAATGTTCCGGCCGATACAGTACAGTATGTGTGCCGGTAGCTAACCGGGTGGCCCCACGTTTGTGGTTATTGAGACTAGAATGATTCCATGTAAAATATCTATTTCTATTGTATTTCTTTTGGTATGCTCATATATATTTAGTTGGAGATACAATGAAGTGCAGTTTGTTGGTGCTGGTAACTAAACTGTGCTTACACACACACGCACATGCACACACACGCACACACACACACACACACACACGTGTGCGCGCGCACACACACACACACACACACACACACACACACACACACACACACACACACACACACACACACACACACACTACTAAACACACAAACCTCAATGAAGGGACGCTTTTTTCTTATTTATTTGATGTGTAAAACTCAACCAATGGATGTCTGTTTCTATGAGTAAACTCAACCAATGTTTTTAATGTAAACAGATGAAGTTGTCTCTGAATCTCAGTGGATATAGGAAAAATAACTATTATTATTGTCATTATAACATTTTGTATGTTACAATGTTACATCACGTGGCAAGTAATGTGTTGAATTACTTTTGTGTTACATATATGACTTTGTTACAAGTGAAAGTAATACTAATACGCAGCACGTATGTGATCTATCCGTTAATAGATAGCAAAATTCTAAACTACTGTTGGTCATCATGACAAAGAGGTTCAATTGTAGAATGTTTTTTCCACAAAGTGAATTGACCTTCAAGGCTTAAAGGTGGTTTTAAGTCAAGGGTTCTTTTATTAGACTCAAATAGAAGATGCGAGGCATTGTGAGCTTAGATCGGCTATTTTCACAAATTTGGCCTCCTGTTTTTCCTGTTTTTGTTGTTACTTCAAATTCCGCTTGTTAATCCTGTACCTTGTCCCAATTGGATAAAAATTGGCCTCCTGAAAACGTATTTATTTCTCCAACAGAACTGGAGAGCATGGACAGATGTTACTGGAAAAACACTCTATAGCGCTGATAATCACACATATAGAGATGTTCAACAACAACAAAATATTACTTCACCTTTAAAGGACAACTTTAGTTTTTTACAACAAGGGTTCATATTTTAGATTGTAATTAAAGAAGATAAAAGATAAGTGTTAAATTGATTTCATTTACTTCTTTCTATTGTTTTAGAGATTCTTATTTCAGTGGTTGGGGGCATGCGTACAAATGGCTAAATAGCTATGTAATTTTAGTGATTTTACACAGAATAAGCCTATTCCCAAGATACAACGCAACCTTTCATGGTTGGATGTGACTTATGGGAGCTAGAAGTGTTACTGTAAATAGCAATAAAGAAACTGCTGGCGTATTGTGTCTAAAAATACATATTTAGCCACTTGTACGCATGCCCCCATGCGTACGCATGCCCCACGTTTTAGCACGGTAAACGTGATAAAACAATAGAACGAAGCAAATGAAAACATTTTAACACTCCCTTTTTCTTTTCTCTAATTACAATCTAAAATATGAACCCTTGTTGCAAAAAAACAAAGTTGTCCTTTAACAACAGAGACTGGGAGCATGGAAGACAACTTCATTCTGTACAGTTTTTCTTTTTAACCTAAAGATGTATATATATTGTGCTCCCTCTAGATACAGTATCTCTATGTCAGAATGTTTTGTTTACACTGAGCCGAAGACGACTCAAACATAGAAGGGATACGTAGTGGAGGAGTCCTTGATTTACACTGGAAAAGAAACGTTTGTATTTTGTACAATTTTAACCAAAAAAGGGGCGACGAGTGTACTGCGGGTTTGAGGTTCTTTTTGATACAGTTGTTGCATCTTGTGTACTACGGGTACACGTCTAGACGAGAGTCAAATGATTTCCAGTCAGGTATGCATGTATCCTAAAACGCACACACGTTTTAATTTGAATAACCCAGTTCTATATGCTGACCCCTTTCACTGCTTGTAATATTTGTTTGGCCTTTTTGTTTTGAGTTAGTTACTGTAACTTCGCGACTTGCCAGTGTCTGACCCCAAAACCTCCTCCAAAATGACACTCAAGAGGAAATGCTTTTGTATTTGAAATGTATTTAAAGGAGCTATAGTCAACGTTTTCTTGAAAAACGGACGCTAAAATAAAAATAATGTCGAAAATATTTTATAAAAAAGATTAAGCTTAATATATGCGTTTCAATTCACAAATGACCACACAAAGCATAACATAATGATACAATACTCATTTTGGCCGTTGTGTGGCCGGTGGCTGACTTTGTTTAGATGAGGAAGAGAGGAGCACTCGACACTCGTCAACAAACAAGTTCCAATACTAGTCTCGGGTGCACGGCTCAGGGAGCGAATGTACTTTTAGAAAAGATGCCAGCAGAAAAAGTTGACCATAGCTCCTTTAAAAAAGATTGATACGTACTGTTTCTGACAATGTTGTTACTGCATTCCCAAATATTCTATAGCCTCGTAAACCACACTCCTGTCCTCCTCAGATTCGAACAGAAGATGGGAGGAGTCAGTTTACTAGGCTAAATATTCTAAACGTTTTCTTTTTTTCTTTTTTCCTAACAGATGTCTTTGAAACACAGAAATGACAGTTACACAGTATGCCTTTAAAATGAACAGTCTAGAGATTTTGCTGTGGAGGACCCCTGGTACCAAAGGCTCCAGTAGGTCTATAGTGCCCCCTAGCTGTACTTATGAACCATTGATACAGTCAACCAAGAAACAGAATCTGCCAGTGGATAATTTGTTGCCTTTTTATTTTGGAGGGGATTTAAACACCTGTAGGCAGTGGTGGAAAGTAACTAAGTACATGTATTTAAGTACTGTACTTAAATACAATTTTGAGCTATTTGTACTTTACTTGAGTATTTCCAATTTCCAATACTTTTACTTCCACTCCACTACATCTCGGATACAAATATTGTACTTTTACTCCACTACATTTATTTGACAACTTTAGTTACTAGTTACTTTGTAGATTGATTATTAATACAACTTATACATTAAACACTTCAAATCCTACATGTCGGCCATTTGAAAATAGCCGATCTACAAGCTCACAATGTGTCGCGATGCGACGCATTGTGAGCTTGTAGATCTGCCATTTGCAAAAGATTGTTATACATTTGAAAACTTGGAAGTGGGACATTCTAAATAACGAGTCCCTTTACTTTTACCAATACTTTCATACTTTTACTCAAGTAGCCTACATTTTGAATTCTGGACTTTTACATTGAAGTATTGATACTTTTACTTAACTCATACAGGGCCAGATTTCCAAAATATGAATATGAATGTGCGCTTATAACGCCAGGAAATAGCTATTTTGTATCCCCCCAGACCACCTTAACCAGACCACCTTAACGAATGCACGTCCAGCATACCATACCACCAGATGACCACTAGAGACCACCATACACCATACACTGACATGGTCCCATGTTAAGCCTGTTTAAATCCACATAACAGGATGAGACGCTGACTTGGTCCTCATTGACTTAACATGGACGGGCCGCCGGTCACCATTTCAGCTCAATACTGTTCAATTCGTGCTTGATCGTCTCAAACCACCATTGGTATGGGCATCGGGACGTATATAGATGCCACACAGAAAGTTTCAGAATCAAAATCCGACCTAGTGAAGCTACGTGAGGGTCGGATGGTTGCATTGAGGCTAACGCTAGCAGAGGCCTGTTGTCAACAGGAAGCCCTGGTTTAAAGGTGACGTCATAATCGTATCCTTTTTTTTCACGGTTTACGTGTGGACATTAGCTGAGGTAAGCTAACCATTTCGCTCCGTCTATAAACACATATTAAAAGCTTAAACAATGCTTTTATATAAAAGTCGCTCCGAGTCGCTCGGCACCAAACGCCATAGTGAACTAGTCGCTCGTAAAGTCGCCCGGCGCTAACTGAGTTAAGTACAATATTTGAGTACTTTTTCCACCACTGCCTACAGGAGACAACTAATCATGTTCTATTTTGGGGGACCAACTTTGGCCCATGATCCTGGTTCTGTGGGCCAGGTGTCAGCTGTATTTAGGGATGTATGTGTTTTATATATAGCTTATATAACACAATATATGTGTGCAAGGGAGAGTTATTACTGCAGTTTTTTGTTGTTTTGTTTTATTAACGTGAACACAACAAGAGCATGTTTGAAAGGTCTTGGTGAACATCTTTAATGTTGACAGGTTTGGTCAGAGTTTGGTCATAATTTTGTCCTATTTTGTTCATTTATTTTGGGAGGGGGGAGACTTTTGTGAAAGGGTGGCATTTGAGGGAAGTGGTGCAACATTATACGTATTTCTGTTATTAGGGACGTGCTGGGCCCCTGATTCAGCCCGGGAAAAAGAGTTGGAGAGGCCCTCATTGCACGCTGAGAGAGATCTCTCTCCATAGCGCTGCTGCTACTTTGCCATTTCAGATCATGACAAGTGACAAGCCAGTGGGCCAATTACATGAGTTATATTTCGTCGTTGTCGGGTGGAAACCTTGTATGTCCAAAAGTGACTGAACACATGCATAGTTTGGTATGCCTAGTATGGAAGGCTGGAGAAACCGCTTGCACTTACACAGCAGTGGCATTTCATTAACTTAATAGCAAAATGGCAGCAGGGGAAGAGAGCCAAATGCTACCGTGGACTGAAACATGGTTCTTTCCAGTATTTACAAGTTAAAAACTAAACAAAAATAATAAATAAACATATGGTTTTGTTGTGCTGATGTGTGGCAAATATCTTTTCTTTTTTTTTTACTTGCCCGTTTTTCATTCTGAGAAAGATTTTCGTGTATTTGATGTTACTTAAGGAGCGCGGTGTGCTTGTTTTGATTCACCTGGATATGAGGGGTTGTCTCTTTTAACCCCAAAAACAAAACAACCATCTGGCCACTCTACCCCTGAGCCACCGCCGCCCCAGGATCAGAAACATTAAGACCCACACACTTTTCTATATATCTTCCCTCCCTCCATCTTTTGCATATATCCTTGGTAAACTGGAATGGATTCAATTATAAAATACTGGATGAATGTAGCTTTCACCTGACAGCAGGTGGCACTAATGTGTGCTTCCTAAAATCCTGAAAATGTAATAATGCAATATGTATCAAAATGACATGAATGGACTGATTCTACATTGTTGTGACCCGGGTTTTATACTGACCACAATCTCAGGACCACATTTAAAAATGAAATAAAACCAACAACAAAATGCTACTCCTGTCAGTTTACAGTTGATCTCTGTGACCCGGACAAATTATCTCATGACCCACTTTCAGGTCCTCAGACCACGGCTTGGGAAACACTGGTTTGTTGTTATGGTGAACTAACTATAGCCACTGCGATGGGAGAATTAAACCAGGCCGTTTTAAGCAAACCAAACCAACTAACAAAAAAAGGGTTTCAATGACGTGTGGCTTTGTGACGTATACATGCAGTTTACAATAGAACTGACTTCTGTTTATTTGTTGTTAACTAGCTTGAAACCGTGTGTACCTGTGTATTATTCCTACTGAGATGCTGCTCTGTCTCCATCGTCTGGAAATAAAAGTGAAAATGTCTTATAAATAAGCTTCTAATGATCTCCTTTTGATGGGTGAATGGATGGAGGGAGTGGGGTGAGGTGAGGCGGTGGCTTGATGGGTGGGTGAGAGATGAATATTTATACGATTGGATTGGGCTGGTTGCATGGAGTAGCGTCAGTTAGATTACTGTAGAAGGAGACTATTTGTGTCCATGATGATCAAATTATTGACTTGAGAATGCGACAAAAACTTTTTTTAACTCATTAAAAGCCAAATGCGCGATGTCGCGCGTAAAGTACTCGAGTACTTATAGTGCCGAACGCGCGATGTCGCTCGAAAAGTAATACATTACTGTAACGGCGAGTACAATACCGAGTAGAATGGACGGATGTCCGGAGATGAAATCCGTCGCGGTAACATCATCATCACGTCTCCAGGAGCACAAAATAGTCATCCCATAACATTGAGGTGGACGGGCCGCCTCATCTTTAATGTCCATTATCTCAAAACTACACTTTAGAAGCGAAGATGGAGGCAGATGCTCGCTTATAAAACACATGTATAAACGCTACGAGCCGATCCAGCATGGCTCCACATAAACAATGATCGGTTCAGTCGAAGGATCCGATGACGTCAGACCGGAAGTACTTCCGGTGGCCTTCAAAATAAGACAAAATAAGAGAACGGCCGTGAATGGGGGGGGGGGTGGGAGGCACTCTGGATATTATAATCCGTTAATGTCTGAGGCTTTTAATGAGTTAAAAATACATTGAGTTTCCGCGCGGTGTGTAATTGATAGAAGAATAAAAAAGTCATTTTGGGGGTGAACTATCCCTTTAAGGTTCACCATTGTTACAATTGGCTCGAGCAGCAACAAACTAAGGGAAGAGGAGACGTTGTAAAAAGTATAACAAAGTGTATTCATTAAATAAAGGCCTGGAACATTAACCAAACAGGAGGTCAATAAACTCATTGATAAAGGATCCAATGGAGTGTGGAGTCAGTGATCAGTGATGTAGGTGTGGATGTGTGAGACATGGTGTACTGCGAGGCAGTGTTAATTTTGGCAGCAAATGTTTGCTTTAGTTTTCGCTGCAGTCTTTTGAATAAAATGCCATTTAGTTTTAGTCATATTTTAGTCATCTGAAATGAAAAAGTTTTAGTCTAGTTTTAGTCGACTAAATATCATAATATTTTAAACTAAATGTATAGTTGATTTTGTCGACAAAACATCTTTGGCGGGCCTTGATGGTGTTGTAATGGCTGATTTTACACACTCGGTTGCACTCTGAAAATGGCCGATCTACAAGCTCACAACGCATCGTGCTGCGACACGTTGTGAGCTTGTAGATCTGCTAAATTCAGAGCGCAACACCCGAGTGCAACCAAACATAACATGACTTGTCTTTTAGTTCTACTAGATCTCTTCTCCACTAGACCCTATTTTTTGTCTAGTTTTTATTTGTTGACAAAATCGTCAATATATTTAGTCCTAGTTTTAGTCATCATAGCTTCGTTTTTATTTATTTCTATTTAGTTTTCGTCAATGAAAAAAGGTAGTTGACGAACATTTTTTGTCATAGTTTTAGTCGACAAAATCAACACTGCTGCGAGGTGTTGCATGAAAAGTAAAGTCAGACAGAACTAAGGATAACAACATAAGGGGCATGGTGGAGAGTAGCGCAAGAGCTGGTGGGACAAATCTGCTTCCTCTGGATCTCTCATGCAGACTGGAGAGGGGAGGCCTTATATAGCCTACTGGAGGCACCGGGCCGGGAAAATCCCAGTTGGGCGGTGTCCCAGTTGGGCGGCGGTGTAGCGTTAGGCGGCAAGCGTACAGCTATGAGACCCCTTTGATTTCTCGCCGACAATTTGATGAGCAATACAATGGTTATATGTCACAGTTATTGTCCACTACATTGCAAGCGGCGCGAGTGCCCGCGAAGCGCGGGCCAGGGCCGGCCGCGCGAGTTACGAAGCCGTGGTGAATGCAATCGTTATATTTATGCCCAGGCGCAGTGGCGCACGATAAACGCATGAATGGGATGAAGATCGCCTGCTTTACAGTCTGTTGGAAAGGCTCCCCCACCGCCTTATCGCTGCACCGCCCAACTGGGACACCGCCCAACTGGGACTAGCCCACCGGGCCCAGGTGCTCTCCATAGGCCATCAAGCTAGCAGCCAATGAGGCCCCACCCTGCCCACCTGCAGGGAGAGAGTTAGGTGGTACATCCCTAACCACCCAGATTATGTCTAGTGTGTGGGGCATCACACCATTAACTAAGGATACACTTATAGACAATACAGCAATAGATATTACAGAATATACACATCCTTTACGAAAGGAAAACAAACAAAGAGCTATATTTTCGTCCATGCCATACCCCTAGTTTTTAGAATTTTGAAAAACATTCTAAAATACTTCAAATAGCCGATCTAACATGTTTGAGCTTGTAGATCAGCTATTGGAAACATTAAAAATGTTTTTTCAAAATGATACAAAATGGCAAAAGAGCTCAGGGATAAGCGGTAAGGCATGGATGAAAATAAATCCCTTAGGCTTCTATAATTATGCCTGTATTTATGGTCAGTCCTGCACCTTCCCTTCGGTGGATGTCCAGCTTGGTATGGCAATATAAACAATTCAGTACACTGTACTAATAATAACAACAACAACAACAACAACAACAATAACAACAACAGTACTTGTATTAGTGAAGCAAACTTTATTTAGTTTATGTTAAGATAGTCCCATGATTACAGAAGTGGATAATTAGTAACATGTATGCAATGTATTATATTAACCCTGCAAAGCCCTGCGTAGCTTTTTGGCAACATTTATATTTTATCAAAAAAAGAGTTTAAGTAATTTGTTTTCCTGTTCTTTTTCCACCTTAACATCACCATTGGATCCTATTGTTTAGTATTGCAATGCTATTGGCCACGATATTTGCATATGAATACCCCCCCAGGCCCCACAGAGGCTGACATTCACACAACTTCAAGATCTCTGGAGTCCAGAGTCTGGACGAACAACATCTCACTTTTCCTCACAAAAACATAAGTAAAATGCCTGTAATAATGTTTGTGGTGATCATTAGAATGTTTGAACATGTACATATGTTATTATTGTTAAGAAATATCCCCAAACTTAAATTACAGCATGATTTATGATTTATGGCTAAACCTAAAAATAAAAATAAAAAACATAAAAATGTCCTCTTAATAGGACCCCTACAAGACTGTCTGATTGTGTTGTAGTCAAGTAGAAATGAATTCAGGTCTTGCAGGGTTAAACACATAAAACCTAAACCAAACATATTAACATAACTATTAGTGTCATAAGGTTTAATCCTGTACTTGTTGCTGATCATACGAATTAAGGATCTGTTCCATTTAGTATAGTATCCACCTGTTTCCGTACTTTACTGTAGAATTGTGTGTGTGACACATCCGGAGAACAGCTGACATACAACTAAGCTCACGCCGGAACTGCCGCAAACCTTCTGCCCGATGCACGATGGGATGTTGGAAACTTGTGGATAGCACTATGGCTTAATGACCCAACATGCACAACAGCATCCCAATCCCAATGTAAAGAACCATCAAGCCTTTGCATTGGTTCTGCTTAGTTTTAATTTCTAAATGATTTCCACTAGGTTTTAGAGTACCATTCATTAAATGTATACGTCACCAGACATATCATTAGGTTCCGTTGCCTATAGGCGACTGAATTTCCCTCATGGCTTAGGTGGACTTCACTGATTATCTGGCTGCACAAGGCCAGTAATCCCTACTATTCAATTCAATATGTCTGACATTAAAAATAAAATATTATGTGTCAATGTAACCAAATACCAAAGATATATATGTTTTAGTAAAGATAGTATATTTGCTGTAAAATCGGCATTTAGCTCCACTCTCTCAGCTCCACTGATGTAACCAGAAGGGGGCAGTGCTCACTTCTTTGTAAAGCTTGTCAGCCGTATCTTGATGTCAGCTGGCAGCCCATGTCTGATCAGTGCTTCTTTAATCTGGAAATGAAAGAACACCATGCTCTTGATAGGAGTATGTGACAACAGGTTAGTGGTTGAGTGTGGTCATGCTCTCATGCTATCAGATTGCTTCATCGGAACTACCAGCTGTATAAGCATCAATAATATCAGAAACACATAGCCTACCTGTACAGGTAAACCTAACTCTCACTAAATGTATAGTAGTGGTCTAGTGGATTAAACCTATTCTAAACCTGGAGACTGGCAATACAGGCATCACTGCAGCATGGTCCGAGTCTATTCTGTGGATTTCAATAATTGGGTCTTGAGAGTGCAGTCAGCGCTTTCATCACACATTTTACACAAAATAAGTGCACACTAAATAATGAAAAACATGGACTTGCCATGGACACATCCCTGTGATGACCCCAGGTTGCTTGGTGGGTGACTATAGCAGGGCATTTAAAAAGAAACACCTTTTTGATATCATGAGCCTGTTCCTTACAAAAAACACCAAATATCATCAATGCAGCGTCCCACAACCCAAGATTGGAATCACGTTACTATAGAGATGCCTCTATAGAGCGCATAGAAGCGCGGTTAGGCTACCGTTAACATAAAAATACAACTTTTAAAATGTGTTTGTATTGTGGGGCTTTTCCCTCTCAAAATAACAATCTTAATTTTTTAACTATAATTTTGATCCCACGATTTTGTAATGCAATTTTTCACCCAGTGACAATTGCCTAAGCTGTAATCCTGGGCTCTGCTTTCCCTCTGCCACACCTGGGGAGACAACAGATTGACCTCATGCTTCCTTCTATGCATGAGGAGTCCAAGTTGCTTCTTTTCACCTGGCAGGGGGGATTTCCCCGGTTTGGACGTAGCGCGTGGAAGGAACACGTTATTCCCACCAGTTCCTTTCCCCTCCATCAGGCGTCCCGGCTGGCCAGGGGGAGGCATTATAGAGAACAGGATTACTGCATGTTTTTGTGAGGGTATCTACCATAGGAGACACAGGGAGAACATGCAAACTCCACGCAGAAAGGCCCTCTCGCCAACCCCACCTATGGTGTGGGCACTGATGACACGGAGGAGGGAACACGCCCCCAGCACCCACAGCATCCCCCGGCGGGAATCGAACCCAGGACCTTCTAGCTGTGTGGCAACACCTACCAACTGTGCCACCGTCTCCCCTATACAACAATCTTCATACTAATTTTATTATTACCTTTGGCAACACAATGTTATCGAAGTCTTCTTGGGTCATATCAGTCTCTGAGGAGAGCCTCAATCTCAGGCCAAAGATGAGACCTACAGGACAATATATACCCTGCATTAGAATACTGACAATGTGATGTTGTCTCATCATTAGAACACTGACAATGTGATGTTGTCTCATCATTAGAACACTGACAATGTGATGTTGTCTCATCATTAGAACACTGACAACGTGATGTTGTCTCATCATTAGAACACTGACAATGTGATGTTGTCTCATCATTAGAACGCTGACAGGTACAATGTGGTGTGATGAGTAGAACCTTGGATTGTAACTATGATAAGGCCTGATATTAAGTCATGTTTAACATTTGCTCCTTTGCTCTGACTAGCGAACGCAATAGAAAAAAATCCAACTTCTAGTGAACAAACAAATATGATCAAACATCTTTTTGCCAAAATAAAGAAATTAATAATGCAATTTTTGTGTGAAATGGCTCTATAACTGTCATATTATCCGTTGTATTTGATCTACAGCACCACAGAAATCAATAGGTCACCAATATTGAGTAATGAGATGCAATGATGAATAGATGTACGTTTAACAAGGCCAAATTGTAAAGAAAAAAAAAAGAAAGACAACACATGTTAATATAGGTAAGGAGATGTTTAATGATTTGCGTGCTTCAAACAGCAGTTGTTAGAAGGGCTTGTCTGTGCTCAACAAGGACAACTTGCATCAAAGAGAGCAATATGGGCATTTAGAGCCTGCCCAAATGGTTTGCACGTTCTTTATTGCAGGGGTGACTGACGTTTTGATGCTTACTGCATCTTCCAAAACGATGCAGAACGGTTAGACTCTGAGGAAGATGCACTAAGCATCGAAATGTCAGTCACGAGTCACGACTAGAGTAAAAATCCAATAATCTTTCCCTATAAAATTTAAATATAGCCTATATTTCAAAAGATGGAAAATCTATAGAAATATAACATTTAATCTTAATAGAAGAAAAAAATATGTATAAGATTTCAAGCAAAAAAACAAACACACACCCAAGATATTCCATAAATGAAATATAATTAAGAAGTATTAAAAATAGCGAATCTACAAGTTCTCAACGCGACACAAAGCGATGCGCTTGGTTCCCGGGTGAATTTCTGTCTAATTGTCTCTTTTGGGTCACAGGCTAAAAGGTTTGGGAACCACTGACCTACAGTATACAAGCCAAGGTTTGTATAGTACATTTTAACACACTTACTAGACCCAGGGACGTTGTTAGTTGACACTTCTGCTGTGGGTGGAGGCGTTGTAGGTGGTTCAGTAGTATTTGGTGTTGGAGGCGGTGGTGTAGTTGGAGGAGGTGGGGTGGTTGTAGTGTCAGTAGTAGGTGGTGGTGTGGTAGTAATAGTAGTAGTAGGTGGTGTTGTAGTTTCAGTAGTAGTAGGTGGTGGTGTTGTAGTTTCAGTAGTAGTAGGTGGTGTTGTAGTTTCAGTAGTAGTAGGTGGTGTTGTAGTTTCAGTAGTAGTAGGTGGTGTTGTAGTTTCAGTAGTAGTAGGTGGTGTTGTAGTTTCAGTAGTAGTAGGTGGTGTTGTAGTTTCAGTAGTAGGTGGTGTTGTTGTAGTTTCAGTAGTAGGAGGTGGCATGGGTGTAGTAGTATATGTTGTGGTGGTTGCAGGTGCTGCAGGTGGAGAACAGAAAGATGACACATTTAATTCCTCAAACCACATCATCACTGATGCATGGGAAATATGGTGCAGTAGTAAATAGGTGTAGTTTCACCCACCATTTGGGTCACAGGCTAAAAGGTTTGGGAACCACTGACCTACAGTATACAAGCCAAGGTTTGTATAGTACATTTTAACACACTTACTAGACCCAGGGACATTGTCAGTTGAGTCTTCTGCTGTGGGTGGAGGCGTTGTAGGTGGTTCAGTAGTATTTGGTGTTGGAGGCGGTGATGTAGTTGGAGGAGGTGGGGTGGTTGTAGTGTCAGTAGTAGGTGGTGGTTTGGTAGTAATAGTAGTAGTAGGTGGTGTTGTAGTTGTAGTAGTAGTAGGTGGTGTTGTAGTTTCAGTAGTAGTAGGTGGTGTTGTAGTTTCAGTAGTAGTAGGTGGTGTTGTAGTTTCAGTAGTAGTAGGTGGTGTTGTAGTTTCAGTAGTAGTAGGTGGTGTTGTAGTTTCAGTAGTAGTAGGTGGTGTTGTAGTTTCAGTAGTAGTAGGTGGTGTTGTAGTTTCAGTAGTAGGAGGTGGCATGGGTGTAGTAATATATGTTGTGGTGGTTGCAGGTGCTGCAGGTGGAGAACAGAAAGATGACACATTTAATTCCTCAAACCACATCATCACTGATGCATGGGAAATATGGTGCAGTAGTAAATAGGTGTAGTTTCACCCACCATTTGAGACACTGACAATGACACAGCGAAGCTCCGACTGGTATGTGGCCGGACTGAGAAAACAAATATGTTTTTCTCTTAATGGATTTCATGACAAAATGAAGTATTTCACAGCAACATTGATTTGTTCCACCAAAAGGTGGCAGCAAACAGAACTAACTAACAAAATGGTCAACTACAGTATGCATTTCTTTATACATTGGTTAATGATACTAAACTATTGTTTCAAATAATTGTTTTTTCCTAGAGGTGTTGGATTAAAGTTCTTTGGGTTTATCTCTGCCATACAGAGTTTGTAGCTCCTGTCAGCAGTCACAACTACTGTAAGTGCTCTGTGGAGCGCATATCTCCACCAGTCTGGGTTGCCTATCCAGGGCTGTGTAAGTCAGTATTTCCCAATCTGGGGTCTGGGCCCCACCAGATATAGTGCCAAAGATCACATGGCACAAACAAGAACACTGTTATTTTTGGGAGTTGGTGAAACATATTGCACAATATTATAACTTGCATTTTATAGGGTCATTGTATTCAAACTGGATCATGAAATAAGCATTGTAACGATCAAGATAATCCTGCCGTTATTTGATCAGCAGTTGAAACTCTCTTTGCTGTTTAGTGATCACAGAATGGAATATTTCATTTTTATCTTTGTGTTCAACAAGTGAGATGACCAAACAAAACATCCTCACTGACTGATGACAAAAAAACAACAACTAAATGCATAGAATAATACACATTGGATTGGAAGGTTGTGCATAATGATCTTTATCTGATGATGGATAGGCCTACTACAATAATAATATATAGTCTATAGTCTAATACAATACATTTAAAAAAAGTTAAATAGACAGACAGACAGACAGACAGACAGACAGACAGACAGACAGACAGACAGACAGACAGACAGACAGACAGGCAGGCAGGCAGGCAGGCAGGCAGGCAGGCAGGCAGGCAGGCAGACAGACAGACAGACAGACAGACAGACAGACAGACAGACAGACAGACAGACAGACAATATAAATAGATGCTGACCTGTTGGTCTGAGCAACAAAGCAGACAGGGTGATGTTCTCCATCCTCTGACTGTGATGGCGTCCATCTCAGGATGAACTGTCCCTGTGCTGATCCAGTCAGGATCATGTTGTGGGGTCCACTGAACAACAGCTCAGAGACCCTACAACACCACCAGAGAATAGGACATGGTTCAATACATCTCTGGACCTTCAGCAACTAATAAATTACTTCATTCATACACCGATGGCAGCAGAAACCATGCAAGGCACCAACCTGCTCACCAGGAGCATCTAGGCATTCAGAATCTATCTCAAGGACTCTTCGACATTAACTCAGGGGGAGCCCGGGATCGAACTGGGAACCCTTCAGGATCCCTTTGTGCTCTAATGACGGTTTCTCTACCCCTGAGCTATGCCACCCCAGTTCTTAAACCTTTTTGTGCCAAGGACCCCCAAGCCAGGGACCCCCAAACATTTTGTGTAAAAAACAAATTACATTATTCAACATTTTCAAACACAAAAATAGTAGATGTAGATAGATACCTTTAGATGTACAAGCTTGCAGCGCAGGACAAAGTAACACACTGTGAGCTTGTATATCCGCTATCCTTTAATAGCCAACGTAAATGGATAAAGTGGTTTGAATGATTGTGATAGTGTATTAACACATTTAGCAGGTTTTGTTGTATTTTGTTGTAATGTTTTTGTCAATGTATTAATTTTTTTTTTTAAGGAGGAATTGAATAAGATTAGGATTAACACTGATATTATTTATTATTTTAATAAATAAAGTCTTTATTCAGGCTGATAATGACCCTCCACTTCACATCAGCGTCTAATCACTCTGCTTGGGGTTTATTTATCGATAATGACTGGCTCACAGTTAATTGATCCTTGGATAATAACTACAAAATAATACACACTTCAAATGCTTTCATTTGGTCCAAGTTCTGAGGTATGAAGGTCTGGTTGCTGCAAGAAATGCTACAGCAACCTATAAGTTAGAGTTAAAGTTAGGGCCTGTCAGAAAAAGACAAAATGAACTGCCACGTCCTGGGAAGTTAACATATTCCTGTTTGACTGGCTGCATAGTAGACTACAGTGGAAAGACATCAGGACGAGATAGATACAATATTGCTGTAATTATTTAAACGTGCATGTTGTTAGTGGAATATTCCCTACACACCCACATCAGTAACTCCCACAGAGACCGTTTTGGTTCATAGAAGGCTTCTTGGGAATCTCAGTGCTGATGTTGGTGTCAGTGTGGAACTCTGGGAAAACACTGTGCTGTGTAGTTCTAGGCAGAATGCTCCAGTTTACTGTACTGGAGGGCCTCAGTCTTGTTGTCTTTTACTCACGTGGAGTTTGTTGCCTCTGTGTTGATGGTGATTTCCAGTGTGTGACCAACAGGGGTGTAGAGCTGTGCTCTGTTAGCCGGGGTGGGAGGCAGGAACCTGGGTAGATACTGTCCCTCTGTACAGCTGGGTACTGCTCCATCCACTGTACACAAAGGGGAATTATTAAACATTTTCAGGGGTCTTCAACGTTTTCAGGCCAGGGACCCCCAAACTGATGGGGAGATGGAGCAGGGACCCCCTACCACCTCATAGGGTGGGGGGTGGGGCTACAACATTATATTATATTGTACATTTATGTATAAAAATGTGTTTTATATGTATAAACATATTCATGCTTTTATTTATGTTTTTATATTTTAAACATGTACAAGGTACAGTGAGTATAGGTGGCCGTACCACTGCCATTTCTAAACATACCTTAACTGAGAATCATTTTCAATTCTATCAACAATCTGTCAATTGCACACAGTAGACCTAATCATGTATACATGCTATTCACAATGGACAGAATCATGATTTATTTTGTAGAAAATGTTTTAACAGTATTAAAAACGAATAGATTTTTTGGATCTCCTGCAGTACCTCTGTGGACCCCCTAGGGGTCGCGGACCCCCTGTTGAAGACCTCTGTGTTAGATTATTGATTTGATTAGATTATATTTTACTTTATTAGGACATCATCTGGTAGAAAATTGACCTCTAAGGGTCCATTTTAGATGAAAGGTTTTGCTGTGTACCTTTGACTACAAACTGTAGAGGTATAACGCTGAGATAGGAGCTGGTAGTGAAAGTGTGCTGAGATCCTCCAGTGTCTGTGAGGGTGATATTCTGGTTGGGATAGTCTTCCATATACAACTGGACAACGTAGAGACCCTCATTACTGCTGCTGGTGGCAGCAAATGACAAAGTACAATCCTGAAAGAAGAGAGAAGGAACACAGGACAGGAAGAGTAAAAAAAAAGAAGAAAAAAAAGAAAAGAAAGAAAGAAAACCAGGAGAAACAATGGGTCATATTTCTATGAAGACGTGGCAATAGAAAAACAGTACAGTGTAATCATAGCAGTAATCATGATTATAATAGTACAAAATAAACGCAATTTTGATGAAAAATTGTGTTAACATCAGAATTAAATTAGCATAAAATGTGTATTAGCATGTATAAAAGCATTCAACTCACGGTTGATATGTTGAGAAAAGAAGGAAGAGCATAGCATCCAACCTGGTCTCCATCTGGGTCAAATGCTAACAGGCTGAAGTTTCTCACACAGTTAAAAGGAACTCTGAGAGACAAAGAGAGACGGAAGGGAAAACAGAAAAAATAATTAGTAGAACTACTACTAGTACAGGAGAGAGAGGGGGGGGGGGGTTGTCTTTTTATTATTTATTTTTACCGACTGCGGCTGAAGTCCTTGTCATGTCATGTCTGTCTATCAGTCCCTCCTGGTACACACAACACCACTGACCTCTTTATTAACATGCTGAGAAAGACTTGAGGCCAAAACGCTATTAATAAAGCTTTTTTTGGCAGTCTTGACTGTGGGGGGAGATGGATTGATTGATTGATTGATTGATTGATTGATTGATTGATTGATTGATTGATTGATTGATTGAAGTATGTATTAGAAGTTTTGCATAGGAAAAGGTACAGTTTCATGTACAGTTCACTGATACAAGATCAACTAAAAGGAAACTCGGGTAAGGCACGGCTTATTTCCGTTGAGATCTTTCTCTTTAATTCATAATAACATTGAATGACAGACAGATAGAACACAGTACTATGCAGTTGATATTATCAGAAAATCACTTGAGAACAAACTAAACAGTTCAAACAATAGGAGGGTCAGGGGGAGCTGGTTTAAGTAGGTATATTGTTATCAGTTTGGAGCGGCTGCCGCCTGTAAGTTTTTTTCAGGGCGGTTTTAAAGGATGTTAGGGATTGGCACTCCTTTAAGGCCTTTGGTGTGGTGTTCCACATTTGATTTTAGTGGTTTAGCAGGAGGACAAATTTGAATTTGAATCAGTTGAGGGTGTGTTGCTCCCTCAACCTTTATGACATGTAAAATATAATAACAATAAATAACTAATAACACATTATATTTAGGGTATATTGTTGTGTTAATGTTAATGTTGAGTATAAGAACAGAAGAGAAGTGTATTAT
>NC_137821.1:48125092-48200092 GCF_963921795.1 Nannobrachium achirus | reverse complement strand
TGGTGTAAACACTCTGAGCCCCCCACTTCATGTCTAAAATACACATTTCACCAGAAGGCAAAATCTAGTCAATGGACATTCCTTTTTTTTATAAGATTTGTTTTTTGGCTTTTTATGCCTTTATTGATAGGACAGTAGACTGACAGGAAATGGGGAGAGAGATGGGGAATGACATGTTGTAAAGGTCCTCGGGATCAGGAATCGAACCGGCGACGCCAGCATGCATCATAGCCTAGTATGTGGTATGCGCCTTGACCACCAGGCCAGCGGGCGCCCCAGTCAATGGACATTTCTATTGACTAGATCTGTAGGGGTGCTAACATTTCCGGTGAAATATTTTCTTTTCTGGCCAAAAAGTGAATTTTAGACGTGAGGTTGGTGTTTCCACTAGGTAAAGTATAGGCTTTCAATTCCCAAAAGCCGTATTTGTTTTGGTGAGTATAGAAAAACTGTATTGTCATTTTTACTACAGACAAGAGGTGTGCAGTGTTTCCTGCGGTTGCTAGGGATCATCACTGACAGTGTTAAGGAGGAACTCCTTATATGGGACAGCGAGGCAGACTGGAGATTTAAATACCAATTAAATTACACGCTTTAAAACATGAAAATTGTATAAAATTATATGAAACTGTATTTTTTGTTGTGTCAAAGTGAATCACTCTTCACTCACACCATGTAGAAGTTAGAGTTGATGGGAACCAGTCGAGTCATGATTCCTTCTCGTTGACACCACTCTGTGTTGTTCTGCACCGTGTTCACCTCCAGTAGGGTCTCACTGCCACAGTCCCCAGGATTACACTCCCATGTGTCTGAATCACTGCATGATGTGAAGGCTGTCTTATAGCGCAGAACCACCTGCAATTATGAGATAATGATATAAAAGTTATACATTTCATGATGCTGTCTCAGTCTATTTACAGTAGGTGGACATCATCGTGTAACAGGTGAATATGTACACAGAAGAAAACATCAACAATTTAAGTCAAATGTAGCCGTGTAATGAGTGATGATGATGATGATATCACCCTGGTCAAGATTTGACTTCCGCTTGGTTCCAAGATTTTTAGCAGAAGTGCTGCGTTTAACGGACGCTACGTCATGCGGTTAACTCGCTCTTAATAGGTGTAACATCGCCTGAATCAATGTTTTTGTTTGTATATTGTTTATTGCGAGCGCAACCGACGGAGCAGGAGACGTAGATCAGAGTTTTTCCACTGGGGAATACGTTTGCAGGAACACCGCACTGTGGATAAAATACAATGTCCAGGAAAATTCAGCCCCACCTCCTAGAACGGTCTCTGCCTCATATCTTGACCAGGCTTTTCTCTTCGCAGATGAGTAAGCCTGGCCTGACGCGAGATGATATTAGTATTATACTGTAATTATTGTGACCGTAGGTCGCATTTACTATAAATCCTGTCAGTCACAGTGTGTGACGCCTCATCCCAGCTCAACAAAAGGATATAGCTGATCTGACATCACAATGATGTTGCAAATATGGAGATCCGGCCATATCTGGCAATGCCCATATATGGACATTATGGGTGCGTTCGGAAATGCGCACCGGGTGTGTGCTCAGTAGTGAGTGCAGTGGGCGTGACGTTGTAGAGTGCGTTCAGTGTGGCTTGTTTACGAAAAACCAGTTAACTCATTTTGCGCCCGCGACTTTCGGTCGCAATGATGTCCAGAGTGCCTGGATTTCCGAACAACAACGCACCAAGTGCACCGAATAAACGAACGACAACATGGCACACCTGTGCGTTAAGTGCACATTTCCGAACGCACCCATTGCATCAGCCTCATGTGGTCTATGACATCAGACAAAGGGGCGGAGCGTCAGGGTAGGCTGGGTATGCGTCCACTTACCGGCCCGGGACTCATGGGGCCCAGCCGTCAGTCCCATCAGTCCCCCTCCCTCGCAATTGGGCCCCCCTTGTGGCCCCTTTCTCTGTTTACTGTATTTCCTGTTATATTAACCTGGGTAACATTTTGCTCAATGGGAGGTAAAGGTGGACACTTTATTGTGAAGGACAACAGGAAGAGAAGACAGGTGTTAGGGCTGCTATGTTCACAGTATGTTGTTGTGTAGTGAGAGATTGCTGCAGCCGCGCACATCCAAAACTTTTTGTATCAATTAAAATTGCTTCATTCTGACACAGGCGTTGGCAGCTGTGGGCCCAATCATTGACTTGTTCCGCCAGTGGTAGGCATCTATGATGTCAGACGTCAGAAGATTACATTAGATTCATTACAGAATGTAGACTTCAGACGTCTGTAACACATAAAAACATAAAAATACATACAAGAATAACAAAAAGAACATCCCTAATATAGTCTAGCGGAAAGTTGACATGATAGTTCAGTTGGTGATAAAAGCATGAAATTTGGCACAGATGACTTTCATATGACCATAATTGATAATCAACCTCTGGACACACAAAATTCCAACATTTTTCAAGATGGCCGCCAGTCTTCAGAATGGCTGCAACTGGACCTACGTTTTGGACTACATAACTTTGCTGGGGCTGTAAATCTTTGATTCTCAGCTCATTTTGATCTAAGAATGTTCTAGAGGTATTTCAATCAAACAAGATAAAAAAAATCAAACCTTGGTTCGAAGTGAAGCGGTGGACAGATAAAACCTCTATTCTGAATGTATTTGTGGCTTACTACATATTTTAAACCCTGAAGGCCAAATTATCATGTGAAGCTTGACCAATCCTCAAAGTATCCATTCATCTAACCGGGAGGTACATCGACATTTTGCTTTTTGAAAAAGCCTATTCATTCTGGACTGATATTTTACACGTACGGGACAGGAAAGACCTGTTCATTCTGGCCTGGAGTGACCATATATGGACATAAGGTAACATACTTTGTGTTTTTGAAAAACCCTGTTCATTCTGGACTGAGATCGCAAATCATTATAAACACATTCTCATTTATAATGGTGGCTGGGAAAGTGACAGGCCTGTGTGCTAGCAACTGCAACCACAGAGGGGTATGTAGATTAGTCCAGACTTAAAGTTTTTGCAGCGTCCAGAAAGTTCCTTTTTACATTGACATTGCATCAGCTTCTGGCATGATTTGGCCATTGCTGGAAGATCCATCCATTGTGGAAGCCAGGTTCTGTCCCTCTGCCTCTGGTGCTATCCCAAGTGAATTGGACTTGGCAAAACAGGACTACATTAGAGTGACAGGCCCCATATATATCCTGCTTGGAATGCAGATCTCTTGCAGTGTTCTTTCAGAGCAGCATGTTGGTAGAATACAGTCATATGATCGCTGCTTTCTTGCAGACAAGTGCAGCCTTGCCTCATTCACTTCCTTGTAGGAACTACTTCTATCGTACATGAGTACTACAAACTCCTCAATGACTTCCATGTCTTCATCAGTTACTGCAACAGGTGTTGAACCTAATTTGGTGAAGACCCGGGATATCTTCTCAAACACGTTCCATGTCTGCCATGCTGACCATCCACGGAAGGACGAAACTGTATTGCATTCGCTGAATGCATGAAAGAACCTGATGAATTTGATCCCTTAGCTGATGCAATTTCATGAATTGGGATCTATCTGTGGTTCTTCCCCCTTCCAATGTCAATCCACAGATTTTTCAAGCCAAGTGAACAAGTGAAATAATAATTATAATGGGATGGATGGCAGCTGACACTCCATGATTCGCAGCATTGGCCGCATAAAGGAACATCCTTGTGTCAGCTTCCTTGTAAGTGCAATCTAGAAAATGTATTCACTAATAGCTAACATCGAACCCCATGCGACTAGTGTGCTATAGTGTCAACCAGTGTGCCCTGGTCAATTAGGCTGGGCATCGATTTTGAAAACGGGTGGCCATCTTGAAAATCATGGAATTTTGTGTGGCCAGAGGTTGGTTATCAATTAGGGTAGTATAAAGGTCAGCTGTGCCAAATTTCATGGTTGTATCACCAACTGTGGATTAACTATGAGCAGCCATATTGGAAAATATGCCGCCATATTGGAACCTATATTATTTCTGAACTTGCCTGGTTGTAATACCTCCTGAACATATTCTCTTGTACAGTATATCAAAAGGATAGGGAAATCAAAGATTTACAGCACAAGCAAAGTGATATTGTCCAAAACGTAGGTCCAGTTGCAGCAAACTGTCTGGCCATCTTGGCAAATTTTGCGTGGCCAGAGGTTGATTATCAATTAGGGTAGTATAAACGTGATCTGTGCCAGATTTCATGGTTGTATCACCAACTGTGGATTAACTATGAGCAGATGTACATTTATGCAATGTATCGGCAGCCATATTGGAAAATATGCCGCCATATTGGAACCTAATATTATTTCTGAACTTGCCTGTTTGTAATACCTCCAGAACATTCTCTTATATCAAAACGAGAGGAAAATCAAAGATTTACAGCCCAAGCAAAGTGATATTGTCCAAAACGTAGGTCCAGTTGCAGCCATTTTTCAAACTGGCTGGCCATCTTGAAAATGTTGGACTTTTGCGTGGCCAGAGGTTGATTATCAATTAGGGTCATATGAAGGTCATTTGTGCCAAATGTCATGCTTTTATCACCAACTGAACTATCATGCATTGAAATCAGCATCTTTCCGCTAGACTAATACATAAAACATCAGCTATAACAAAAGACGCACATACCAGTGTTTCCAAAAAGGAGACTCATACCTTGTAGCACTGTCAGCAGCGTGATAATAGATACCTTGTTCCAAGGCTTTGCGTGTTTAGTTTTATTTTTGATTACTTTTTAAAGAGAGCTAATTTGCTATTTAGAATGTTATTTTTTAAATACTTAGTTTTAGTATAGCTTTTATTTATTTTAGTATTCATTTTATTTGTAATATTGTATGGGCTAGTCAGGGGAGAGATTAAAAACGTTCAGGAAAGTAGTGAAAATAACATCTACAATTTCCCGATACATCTCAATGTGAGGCGTTGTGAGATTGTAGATCGGCTACTTTCACTATAAGTGAAGCATTGTGGCACAGAGCTTTAACATGGCTTAAAACTGTCACAGCTAAATGACTTTAATGATTTTAGTTATGGTTCACTTTTTCAACACATAATACAGTTTCAGTTGGTTTGTTCTCATCTAAAATCGCATTATATTTTAAAAAAAGTTTGTAAGTGCTGCTTTATTAAAGCCTTGTTTTTATTTCAGTTACATAAAGTTCATTCTAGTTTTTGTTATTTTGTTAGTTTAATTACAGTATAATAATCTTGACCTGTACTTACCGTCATAGTTCCATTTGCGTACGTGTCCTTTGGCTCATGGGTTATGACAGTTCCATAAAAGTTGTTCTGTTGGGCTCCTGCATGCTGGGCTCCACAGAGCAACAGCAACACCACTGCTACTGAAGACACACTCATGGTTTACTGAGAGAATGTAAGATCCACTACCGTGTTTTATACACTCACACACACGTACTGTACACACTTGCGTGCGTACACAAAAGATTTAGAATTAGACAGTGGAACAAGACAATAATCTGCCACCTGGTATGAGGAAATGTCTGTCTCTGTCAAACTCTGCCTGCCTGTGTAGATCAAAGATTATAAACTGACAGATTACATACCAGTAAATTCATGGTATTATTGTTTTATATGACAGTAAACGGTAAAGATAGACTATCTGTGTTTTACACAAGCTCTCTAACCCATCCGTCCGTCCGTCCGTCCGTCCGTCTCTCTAATAAACAACACATGTTGAACCAGTGTCATGGAATTTGCTGCACCTTCGTGTTCTGCAGAGGACTGATTCTGGTGACCCCATGACCTTTCATCTGGTGTCAACTCTAGGCCAAAATGTTTTGCTTTGTCTTTTAAAGGCATTTGTTCCCTTTCAGTCCTGGTACTTTATTTAAGCAATATTACACGAGAGACTGTGGGTTATGTAGTCTAGTAGGAAAGGGGGGTCCACATGCATAGGGTGGATTTTTTTTTCTCGCCACCTGTGTTTTCTTAATCCTTAAAGGGTATATTTTAAGATTCTGCCAGGTGCCAAGCTGAAATATCGTCCCAAGGGGTTCATTTTTAATGATTTCTTGCACCTACCCATTCACTTGCTATACAGGAAAAAAAGACCCCCCTTAAAGATCTTCTTTAAGTAGCATGTGAGGGGTCTAACTAGGGGGTTTTCATGATTCTGAATCCATTGCAAGCATTTGTTTTGCACAAAAAACATTCCTTGGGCAAAGTATTTACCCCCAAAAATTGTGAAAATTGATGACTCATCACTTTTCACCACAAAACCATAGTTTTGTGGGTCCTTTTTACTCCGGAATGTTTCTCGTGCAAAAATGCTTGCAAAGGATTCAGAATCATGAAAACCCCCTAGTTAGACCCTTCAAAAGCTACTGAAAGAAGAATTTTTTTGGGGAAGTCTTTTTTTCCTGTATAGTAAGTGAATGGGTAGGTGCAAGAAATCATTAAAAACGAACCCCTTGGGACGATATTTCAGCCTGTTACCTGGACGAGTAGCTTCACTTCGCGTGCACGCCCAACATACAAATCGCGGACATTACCGATGCAGAATGGACAGCCAAGACGTACAGTAAGTCATAACAGTGTTACTGTATATACAGTAAGAGTGACGAGGAGCCTCGCCAACGGCGAGGCGAGCTGATATGTCAACGGCAGCATAAGTGTTAAGAGCACGCAGCCAGTAGCAACATTGTAGGCATTGAACGAGATACGATTAATAAAGAATTAAATACATAAATGAACAAACTATGAATTTGAGGGAGTGGAAGTGATTGTTGCATGACTGGTTGTGAAGTGTACAGGGACCCCTTGGAGGCTCTCTGTACTATGAATCTATTGCACTATGAATAAATAAAAACTGAAAACTAAACTAATGTGATGTCACATCACGACAACAAGGCCCTGCATGTCGAAATCAATGAACCATTTTGAGTTGTACATGAAAGGTTTGTGTTATTGTTGTTTTTGAGTGAACAAAGGTCAACAGGCTGAGGTCCTCAGCCTGTTGACCTTTGGTACAATCAGAAGAAGTTTGCACTAAGTTCAATATCAACGAGAGAATACCAGCACTCACAGAAGTTGGTACGTTTATTCAGATATAAGACACCGCAGGCAAACCATGAACATGTTTTTTGGCCAAAGACTTCCTCAACATGATATACATCATCATAATCACACTGACGAAGGCTTCTGCCAGAATGCGTTGGTAGTTTTATTTTTGGAATAAAAGCATGTGAAGGACACTCCTATCCCAGTACAATGCTGTACTATCTCTGTCTCTATCTCACTCTCTGTCACGCACACTAGAGCTTTAATCAGGCCTAAATATGTGAGCCCGGCCCAACCCAGCCCTTCAGAATGTCTGCCTGAGACCGACCCAAAGCCCATACATAATTGATAATTGGAGCCCAACACAGCCCAATGACAATGTTTTCATGTGACACCGTCTTTAGATTTCTATCTTTTATCTTGCATGCATTTCAGCTAATGAATTTAAATGTAATTGCATGCAAAAATGCTGTTGCTTTGTGGTGGTGCCACTTTTGTACTTTTTCTGCTTTGTATGTGTCTATGGAGTTAACATTAGTCTAAGAGACCCCCAGGTGTGGTTACAATATGCAAATATGTCTTCCCTGTGTAATTTTGGTTACTTCCTGAAAGCTGAAAGCCTCTGAGTCAAGAGGCCCAACTGAAATACACTGATATAATGACATCATAATATCATCCCCTCCCCTTTTTACCATTCAAATGCGGCTGTGGGTGTGGTTAACTTCAGCTGTCAAATTTTAAGTAAAAGATAGGCAAACATTGTGAAAATAGCTGTTATTGTTGTTTTTGAGTCATTAAGTCGTTGAGGTCATTGAGGTCATCATAGGCTGAGGTCCTCAGCCCAATGACCTTTGAGCTACAATCAGAAGAAGTTTGCATTGAGTTAAAGATCAGCAAAATAATGCCAGCTGGTACTTTTATTCAGATATAAGACGCAGCAGGCAAACCATGAACATGTTTTTTTGTCCAAAGACTTCCTTAACGTGATACACATCATCATTATCACACTGACGAAGGCTTCTGTCAGAATGCATTGGTGGTTTTATTTTTAGAACTAAAGCATGTGAAGGACACTCCTATCCCTCGAATGCTGTACTATGTCTGTATCTCTGATACGTGCGCGCGCGCACACACACACACACACACACACACACACACACACACACACACACACACACACACACACACACACACACACATGCGCGCACACACACACACACACACACACACACACACACACACACACACACACACACACACACACACACATGCGCGCACACACACACACACACACACACACACACACACACACACACACACACACACACACACACACACACACACACACACACACACAAAGTTTTCATGTGACACCGTTTTTAAATTTTTATCTTTTATCTTGCATGCATTTCCGTCAGGCTCAGAGCACATGAGCGGAGTAGCGTGCCGGAAAATTCCGCTCCTCGCTCCAGGGGGCTGTTGTAACGCTCGCAATTGGCTCACTTTGATCCTCCCGTTGATCCGCTCCGTCGCGCACCTTGATTTGCGCACGCTCTGCTCAGGTTCGTCAATCAGAGTAGCCAAAAAGAAAAGGGATTTTGCTGCATGTGTTCATACTTCGTATACATATTTTAGTGTGCTGATTAATTTAAATACAGTTTGAATAATACACCGTCTGGACGTCATCTTGAATGAGATTCCAAATGGAGTACCTCTGCTCTGTTAAAAGCAAATGTGATTTGGAGGAACGTGCAGCAATGGCCATCACACTGGTCAATGAAATCAAGTTTCATATCTCTTCATAAGGGTCTGTCGTATAGTCCCTATTCCACTACAAGGGTATCAGAACTTTCCAACAGGGAGGTAAAAAAAAAAAAGAGAATAGAATTTTATAGGATAAAAAAAATGGCGGTGTTGTGTTGTGAGAGCTTCTCCTCCTGTCTCCCTGGTGTCGTCACCTCAGCTCGACCAAGCAGCGCTGCTGGCCCCGCCCATGGTTCCCAGAACTCAAGTTTAGCACTATCTGAGGGACAGGACCGAAAAAAAGGCTCCCAGAACAAGGCCGAACAAGTTTGAAACCAGGCTGTGTGGCATGTGCTATGGAAACAAAACCAGAACCAACCAAATTGGTTCAGGTCCTGGAAAGATCTGGTTCTAGTTCGTTGTGGAAAAGGGGCTTATGTTATGTCGTCACGCAGTACGTTTTCGTTTGAAAGGAAATACAAATAAATCAAGGCCTTTTATGATTTTTTTCCACAGATATTATTATTAAAGGACAACTTTGTTTTTTTACAACAAGGGTTCTTAGATTGTAATTAGAGAAAAGAAAAAAGTGAGTGTTAAAATGTTTTCATTTGCTTCGTTCTATTGTTTTATCACGTTTACCATGCTAAAATGTGGGGCATGCGTACGCATGGGGGCATGCGTACAAGTGGCTAAATATGTCTTTTTAGACACAATAAGCCAGCAGTTTCTTTATTGCTATTTACTGTAACAGTTCTAGCCCCCATAAGTCACATCCAACCATGAAAGGTTGCGTTGTATCTTGGGAATGGGCTTATTCTGTGTAAAATGACATATTTAGCCACTTGTACGCATGCCCCCAACCACTGAAATAAGAATCTCTAAAACAATAGAAAGAAGTAAATGAAATCAATTTAACACTCGTCTTTTATATTCTTTAATTACAATCTAAAATATGAACCCTTGTTGTAAAAAAAAAAAAAACTAAAGTTGTCCTTTAAAATAAATAAAGTAGTTTGTTTGTTGGTTTCACATGTGTTTGTTATTGTGTTTCTCCTTCCCTAGCTGTCAATCTCCTGTGAGTATCACACCCATTCCATTCTAACCTGTCAGAACAGACTTCCACTCCTGAGCTCCATTCTGCTAATCACACTCACTGCTCTTTAATAAACGCTGCTTTTCTTAGTGTTCTCTGACAGATATATTGCAGACTGTGTCTGTTTTTCTGCTGTTTTTCTTTTTCTTTTTTTACTGTTCGCTACAGTGGAAAAATTGTGCAAAATCAAGTTTTTATTTTCAGTTTAGGCAAAGTGCAAGCTTTCGGTCATAGACTTTCTTCAGGCAACTGTTAACTACAGTAAAAAAAATGAGGGATTGGGTTTGGCCTTACCCCTTAGCCTTACCCTCTACCAGTGAGTTATGGGCAAGGCTGGCACTTACCCTCAACGGTATCTTATTTGTATCAAGGCAATCAAAGATTAGAGCTTAGAAACCCAACATCGGTAGCCTAATGTTCACTTTGGAGCGCTCAGTCACTGCGTGATCCTCCTCTCGCTACATGTCCCTGCTCTTAAGGCTGGATTTACACTGGCAGCCAGGCAGTGAACATGTGACCATTTAAACAAATCAGATTCCTATCTGGATGTGACACAGATCTGATTCAGGCTGGATTTGGCTGCCAGTGTAAATCCAGACTAGCTGTTTAGGCTGATGCACGCCTTTTAGGCTGCGGATCATTTTACCGCAGTGTTTTTATCAGCAGTTGCCAGTTAAGCTTATCAATGAATGTCTTTAATCTATGTTTACTATAACCATAGACCATTTCAGTGAATTAATCCAGAACACAAGCAGATTGCTGTAATTTTAAATTATCCATAACCAGCAATATGTGAGTGATAATTCTCTATCAAATATAAATTTTGAGGGCTCAAAATTGCACTGGGGATAACGGGTTGTGCAATCTTCTCCTAAAGGCAATGGCATCTGGCATGGTGATATCCATATATGGTCCTACCGACAGCTGCTATAAGCCAACCCTGGCGATAAGGTCTGAGTCGAAGAAATGCTTCTTTCCTGGCAAGAATTGCCCCTTTATACTGTAGGGCTCGTTTGTGTATTGTATGACATCACGCCACATCATCGGCTGAGGACTGTGTGATGTCATCATATCTCCATATATGGAGACATAAGTTGCTCATGCCCAAATATGGGCTGGTGAGGTCAGATTTAGTGTGATGCGTAGGTTATCTCCATATATGGAGATTCAACTTCAATGAGTAACCATGGCAAACTGTCAACTGCCCGTATGTCTTGATAATTGGTAAAACAAACTTTTGGCCTATTTGTGGAGATAAGCGACCAACGGTCGCTTATCTCCCGATTAGGGAGTCTTACTGGTATATATATATACCGTATATATATATATATATATATATATATATATATAATTATTATTATTCGGGCGGCCGAGCGTCTAGTCGGCGCCTGGCCAACTCGGGAACAATGTAAATAGGGGATGAATGCCCCGCCCTTTAATGCAAACCCCATTCAGTAGCGAAGTGTGATGTCACTTCCGTGAAATGGCGTGAAATGTCGCCCTCTACGGGGGTTCATGCTGGTATTGTTTTGTATTCAAATCGCCATTGGGGAATTTGCGATCACCGCATATAAGAACTGTGTTAAAAATATAAACACACCATGCTCTCGGATTGACCCAAATGGATATGAAGCATCGACTAAGGTGGAAATGTACAGATTTACCCAAAGAGTAACACAATAAACGCTAGAAACGAGTTACACAGGCTATATCAGATATGAATGAATATCATAAACTATGCAGAACCCCCCCGCTGACAGAAACGCGCACATGGTGTGTTTATTTTTTTAACACAGTCCTTATATGCGGCGATCGCAGATTCCCCAATGGCGATTTGAATACAAAACAATACCAGCATGAACCCCCTAGAGGGCGACATTACGCACAAATGACGACATGGCTTCGTTTCTCTATTATACCTGTTGTCATAGGATCTGTTTTGACCATCTGTTTGCATGTGTCCATTTATGCCCATATATGGGGATATCTGTCTGTCTACGTCCATTTTATGTCCATATACAGTATAGAGATCTCTGTAGGACCCGTTTTGACCATCTGTTTGCCTGTGTCCATTTATGCCCATATATGGAGTTATCTGTCTGTCTGCGTCCATTTTATGCACATATATGGAGATCTCTGTAGGACCTGTATTGACCATCTGTTTGCCTGTGTCCATTTATGCTCATATATGGAGATATCTGTATCTGTCTGTCTGCATCCATTTCATCCCCATATATGGAGATCTCTGTATCTGTTTCCCTTTATGCCCATTATGGAAATCTCTGTATCTGTCTGTGCCTCCGACTGTGTTGCAGACACAGTGCTGGTTCCCACTTTAATGCAAACCCCATTATACCTGTTGTCATAGGACCCGTTTTGACCATCTGTTTGCCTGTGTCCATTTATGCCCATATATGGAGTTATCTGTATCTGTCTTTTTGCGTCCATTTTATGCCCATATATGGAGATCTTTGACCATCTGTTTGCCTGTGTCCATTTATGCTCATATATGGAGATATCCGTATCGGTCTGTCTGTATCCATTTTATGCCCATCAATGGAGATCTATGCAGACACAGTGCCGGTTCCGGAAAACCCTGATGTCAGACATCAGAATCCGAACCTGTCGTGCTGGTTCCAGAAAATCGTGTATCGGATCGGGTCGAGGCCGGGCACTGCACTACCTGCTGCGGCGGGGAACGCGCGTGCCGGACTTGTGAAAAAATAGGGCCGAAAATATCTCTCTCTCTCTCTCTCTCTCGAAAATGTAACCATAAATAATATTAATAATAAGGAAACAGGACATTGTTAAAATCTTCATTTTATTTCCCATAAGATTACAATGTTCACCCAAGTTGGGCCACCATGTCTGCTTAAAGTGGAATAGGCTACCACTCTTTTTCAGAGTTTAACTGTCATTAATATACCCCCTATGCCCGCTCCCCCTTCTGTGTTGCCTAGAACTGGAGGATTGATGGTGCGGTCACGTCATCAGTAGTCTCGCGTGGCCAGACTGTTGCCTAACGCGATTTGCAAATGCTCCCGGCATACAGTCTGGGGCATCGAAAGAAGAACGATGAGTACCGGTTAAAGCAGAAGAGAAGCCTCCTCGTCACTTCCGTATCCGTCTCACATCGCACACATTTATCATTATATAAATACAAATTATATAAGCATGTTTAGCTTGCTGCTTAGCAGAAATTACCTTTTAAAATATATTTTCTTGAACGGTAATGCCCGTTTCCATTACTCGCCGTTTGGGAGCTGTAGTTCCAGACTCTATATAGTATTAAGAGATTGTGGAATAGTGTCTGGCTACGCGAGACTACGTCATCAGTGACATCATGAAGGTTTACTGTGCAGAGTACACCTTCACCCTACAATCAATTAATCCTCCAGCAATAGTCAACACAGAAGGAGGGGGGGGGGGGGGGGACTATTTTCTTATTTCTTACTTTCTTACTTCTCTAAGTGAGGGAAGTGGTAGGCCTACTCTCCTTTAATACATAAGTGGATTTTAACATGTATTGTATATAAAACCTAAAACTTTCAAGCTGTTTATGGCACGGCACCGAAGGAGCCTGCAGTCTCTAAAAGGGTTGTTCTGTCTGGCCCGTGTCAACTTGTGTCCCTACAAATCAGACCAATCACATCAAACTAACACACCTCAGCTGATGCTTCTAAGCCAATAATGACATACACTCGTCACTGGAGCCCTCAGTTAACAGCACTGCTATGCTAATGACAGCTCAGCAACATTAAGCACACACAGCTTAGCTTAGCATCTTAGCTCATCATTGGTAATGTTTAGGCCTGGTGCCATGCACAAAAAGAGAGAGAAATAAACAAAGAAACAATGTAAAGAGAGCTACAGTAGTGGGCAACATAACTTGAAAAGCCCTTTATATGCAAAACCATCCCTTATTCAAAACCAGCGATGCTGTACAGCAGGGTTCCCCAATTAGTTTTCTCCAGTGGGGGTCTGTCAGGGCTAGCAAAGTATTCTGTGAAGGTCCTACTTGCCTGATAAAGAAATGTATATTTAATAATATATATCTATTTTTCATTCATTTATTTTGCTGCTTTCATTCTCTCTCTCACTCAGTCAGGCTGGACACACTGCTTCCACTAGGGGCGCACGTCTAAAAATGCAATTGTTTTTTTTAACCAATCAGGTGTTTTCTTGTGTTGTCTCCAGGTAAGATAGAGCTCCTCTGAACCTCAGTTAGAGTGCCTGCTGCCTTTGAAGTGAATGGTCGTTGGGCAATGTATTGTTATTGGCTGGTTCTTTAACCAATCACATTTTGAATTTTCCCTCCTGGGCGCATTTTTTCAGATGGGGTCACCTTCTAGAGTGTTCTAAAGATCCCATCTCTGGGAATAAACATTGTCCAGTCAGAAAAGAGAACTGCTGATATTCACATATCCCAGCCCTGGGACGAAATAATGTTAGTCCAATGAGAAAAGAGAATTGCTTCCTGATTCACATGGAGTTGTCGTTTGACCTGAGCAGAGCTACATTCTACATTTACTCACAACAATTAACACATAAAGAAACGAAAAATGGCGGAAGGAGGAGAAGAGACAGAATTAGTGGCGGATTTACTGGCAAGGCCGTTTTCAAGGAGACCTTTTCAAGAAAAGCTTGACATTATAACGAAGGGTCGGCCTACACCAGACCTGCCGAGGCTGACCAAGCAAGAGAAAGGATTTGTCCGACATTTCCAGTCTACCAATTACGCACGGTACCCGTGGCTTACTGGATCGGCGCAACTTATGAAATTATATTGCTGGGAATGCATGTTATTTTCAACTGCGCATGGTGCTTGGAGCCACGATGGTTTTGCAAATCTTACCTGCCTAACGAAAGCTGCAGGCAAGCACCAGGGTACTGCAGGCCATCTCCAAGCAACAGTGACCATGAAAAGGTTTGGTCGCGACAGGGTGGACCTACAACTAAATGAACAAGTTCGAAGGGAAACTGAACTGCACAACGAACAAGTTAAGAAAAACAGGGACATTTTGAAGAGGCTGATAAACTCTGTCATTTTCCTGGGGAAACAAGAGCTCCCATTTCGTGGCCACGATGAGAGCAGGGAATCCTCTAACAAGGGAAACTATGTTGAGCTCCTTAATTATCTGGCGGAACATGACCCAGATTTTTATTATCATCTCACAACCAACAAAGTGTTTAGTGGGACTTCAGGGAAGATACAAAACGATTTGATTAATGCCATAGCTGAAGTGATGGGAGAGGAGATAAAAGGAGAGATACAAAAAGCACCGTTTCTTGCCGTCATGGTGGACGAAACGACAGATGCAAGTAACGCAGCACAGCTTTCTTTAATGGTTCGTTATGCGACAGAAAGTGGTGTTAAGGAACGGTTCATCAGATTTGAGAATGTCTCTAGTGGTAAGCGGCCTATGACATTGCTACTCTCATTTTCAGATTCCTGGAGGAAAATAAGTGTTTGGATAAGGTGGTTGCACAGTGCTATGATGGCGCAGCCGTTATGTCCTCCGGGTTAAATGGGGTACAAGCTAAAGTTAAGGTGAGGTGTCCCCAGGCTTTATTTGTACATTGCTATGCCCACAAACTAAATTTAGTTCTGACCCAGGGAGTATCAAAGGTTAGGGAATGCAAAATATTTTTTGCAAATCTCAATGGCCTGTCTGCGTTTTTTTCTAGATCTCCTAAACGCACAGAGCTTCTTGATGCGATCTGTCAAAAGCGCCTGCCTCGCGTTGCACCTACACGTTGGCTTTATAATTCAAGATTGGTCAGCACTGTATTCGAAAAGAGAGAGGCCCTAAAGGAGCTTTTTGAGCACATTATAGACCATTATGATGAATATGATGATGATGCTGTGAACAGTGCTGATGGATACATTAAGCACTTGAATCATAACAAGTCACTTGACATACAATTCTGTCTAAAAAGAGTAGACGAGTTTTGTGACACTATTGAGAGGGAGAGGGGAAGATTTGATGCCATTTACGATGACACTGTGAGCGCAACAGGTGAACCACGTGCACGGCGGGGCAGAGCAGGGGATAATATCCGCGCAAGTTATAAAACACTGCATGGGGAGATTGTGGATAACCTTATTGGACAGCTAAGAAACAGGTTTCAAGACCACGAGAAAATAAAATTCCTCTCTCATAAACGCAAAAGAGTTCCCTACATATCGGACAGCATTCCCGGAGGAGGCATTCAAGAGCCTCACGGAGAGCCACGGACCCCTCTTCGACCTCCCGCGGCTTAAAACAGAGCTCACAGTAATGTATGGCATCACTGATTTCGCAGGGAAAAGCCCTTCTGCTCTTCTTCTTTTCCTTCAGAAGGAGGATCTACGTACAAGTCTGCATCAGCTATACAAATTGACATGTCTGGCAGTGACAATTCCAGTATCCACAGCCTCTGTGGAGCGTTCATTTTCAGCCCTAAAACGCATTAAGACATATGCAAGAAATACGATTGGACAGGCTCGTCTCTCAGCGTTGGCCTCCATGGCAATAGAGAGGGACTTCTTAATGGAATTAAAGCGCAGAGAAGTTGGATTTAACCTGCACGACCGTGTCACTGAACTGTTTCTAAAGAAAGAAAGGAGGATGGATTTTGTCTTTAAATGATGGATGTGAGCTGCCTCCTACGCACTGTATTGCCATTCACCATGGTGAGTTTAATCCATGTTTATATAATTTTGTTGTTTTGTTATGCTGATTCATTCATTGTTTTGTATTTGTTCTTATTGCTGCCAGCCGTGGCCCTGTGTGTGCATGTGTGTGCGAAGCTTGGTTCAGTTCAGTTGGCTGGAAATGGGAAATGTGTGTGTCTGGGTCAATTTGGGTAAAAAATACATTATTGTCAGTCAACTGCGAATCAACTGTCAATTTTCTTTACTCCTAAATTAACTAAACATCCTCCTTTAACGAATTCATCCATATGCTTCTTGTTTCAACACATTGTTTCTTCATTATATCATATTAATGTTCCGCGTTTTTCCTTGCTCATCCATCCTGCGTTCTGCGCTCAGCTGTGAGTGTGTGTGTGTGTGTGTGTGTGTGTGTGTGTGTGTGTGTGTGTGTGTGTGTGTGTGTGTGTGTGTGTGTGTGTGTGTGTGTGTGTGGTGTGTGTGTGTGTGTGCACTGCAGCATGTAACTAGTCTCAGAAGCTTGGCTGTGATGAGGCCTGTTGAATCATGTGTATATCAACATATATTTTGCGTGCTTTTGTGTTGTAGGCTATGAAAATATGGTTGTGACTGAGTTTATTGTTGGATTGGGCTCTGCTGCTAGTGCAGGCAGCAGCACTCTGTACGGCGCAATATTGGCAGATCGTATGCGAAGGCATGTGCACGTGCGCGGGCACGTGCGCGTGCATGTGCACGTGCGTGCATATGCGCAGCAGCCATGGCGAAGGCCCGGGTATTGAACCCACGGTCCGCCACTGGTTTTCTTCAAGGGCCGAATCATGTCTAGGGTACCAAGCCGAGGGCCACAGCATTGCAGGGGGCGACGGTGGCGTTCCCGCTACTCCAGCGACAGTTCAGATATCGTCGTTGTCGGGTGAAAATCTTGTATGTCGAAAACAGTTCGTTTTGTATTTATCATTTTAAAATGTATTTTGTGCGAGGCGTTGTGTGCTTGTAGATCGGCTGTTTTCACTACTTTTGTGCGACGGCCTTTCATGATTTGCGAAAGAACGTACAAATTTGGAGATACGGGATTTCCACCCTACAACGACGATATACTAGTGTTGTTTCTGCTCTTATACTGTACCACCATTATTACGGGGGTTGGTGGGGGCCAGACAGTATGGCCCGCGGGCCGCCTATTGGGGAACCCTGCTGTACAGAATCAGCGCAATAGTTAAGGCACAAGTGAAGTAGGAGGAACGGAAGGTGTTCGGGCCGCCACAAAATAGACTCTCGCATGGTTTAACAGGTGGTGGAGGACACACAAAACTCTCATCCGTGTCGGGGCCGGGGGAGGTGAACGTGACGAAGCCTGGTGGGTCAGTGGTGATGTGGCTGGTGATCCAGTCCTTGAAGCGTGACACGCCAGCATAGACTCCTGGAGAGTTGGGCCGGGCACAGTCAGGGAAGCTCACCACTCCAGACTGGACCCAGCGGGTCGTACCATAGTGGTTCATGTGGTTCACCAGTGCCCCACCAGAGTCAAACTGTGGAGATGAGAGGTTTATGATGTATTTTATTTTATTGTGTTTAAAACCCCTTTTCTCCTTGTCCCTTTAATAATCAAAAAGTGTCAAATTAAAATGCACTGTAGCTATACATTGAGACTTAACTATAATATAAAAAAGTTATGAATAAGTTCAATATGATTGATACAAGGGAGTGTCAGAGAGCAAAAAAAAGTGTGTGTGAAAGAGAGAGAGAGAGAGAGAGAGAGAAAGAGAGAGAGAGAGAGAGAGAGAAAGAGAGAGAGAGAGAGAGAGAGAGAGAATGATAGACAGATATGGATAGAGAAAGAGTACAGTCTCTCACCATACAGAAGCCCTTTCCTTGATTGATTCCAGCGCAAAGCATGTTGTCTGTGATGTCATAGGAGCAGTTACACTTGTTGTTTCCCACGACCCACACTTCAACTTCCTGAAGGATCTGGGGAGAGGGCAGGGGGACTGATGGAAGACATTAAAAAATTACTCATTGTGACATCACTTCATAAAAGGATCTGACATTACGTACCGTTCTTCCCACCGGCTTCAACCCCACCCAATACGCGATTTTCTGGAACCGGCGCGAATACGCGATTTTCCGGAACCGGCGAAACGGGGGGGGGGGGGGGGGGGGGTAAAGGGTACTCTTAACCCCGTTCCGGGAGCGGGGGGCCCCCCTAGGAAAGATTTGGAGGGCAAACTTACACTGTCAGTTACGGTAGGCAGGCTGTGATGTCATTACGTTTCCACTGCGGAATCTTGGAATCTCATTGGGTCAAGATGGCCCACGTGACATTGATCTCCTTCGCTATTCGCTCTCATACTAGGACATGTTTTGTTTGCGGAAGAAGCTACAGTGCCGAGTGAACCGAGTGAACCGAGACAAGTTTGAGTAAACATTAATTTATTGGAAACATATGGATTAACACATGGTGTGATGTCATCGTAATATGAGCAGGGCAAAGGTGTGACGTGTGACGTGTGACGGACGGACGGACGGACGGACGGACGGACGGACGGACGAACGGACGGACGGCCGGTGGAGGTTTTCATAGTAAACTGCTCCCTGACGGTCGCAATAAGCTTAGTTGATCCTGATAAGGTCTGAGTCGAGGAATGCTCTCTTCCCTGGTGAGAATTGCCCCTTTATATAGGGCTTGTTTGTGTATTGTATGACATCACGCCACATCATCAGCTGTGGACTCTGTGATGTCATCGTATCTCCATATATGGCCATCTCCGTATATGGAGATATAAGTCGTCCATGCCCAAGTATGGGCTGGTGAGGTCAGACTTTGTGTGATGCGTAGGTTATCTCCATATATGGAGATTCAACATTCCAGGTGTAACTATGGCTGCCCGTATGACGTGAGAGGTGGGGTCTACGCAGAGCAGGGATCTCCATATATGGGCATAAACAGGTGACATGACACTGATGTCAGATACTCAGAGCAGGGATTTCTCCATAATATATGGGCATAAAAGGGATTCTGTTAGGGATCTCCATATATGGGCATAAAAGGGATTCTGTTAGGGATCTCCATATATGGGCATACAAGGGATTCTGTTAGGGATCTCCATATATGGGCATAAAAGGGATTCTGTTAGGGATCTCCATATATGGGCATAAAAGGGATTCTGTTAGGGATCTCCATATATGGGCATAAAAGGGATTCTGTTAGGGATCTCCATATGGGCATAAAAGGGATTCTGTTAGCTGTTAGTGATCTCCATATATGGGCATAAAAGGGATGCTGTTAGGGATCTCCATATATGGGCATAAAAGGGATTCTGTTAGGGATCTCCATATATGGGCATGAAAGGGATTCTGTTAGGGATCTCCATATATGGGCATAAAAGGGATTGTATCCCAGATGATGCCCTGTTAGGAGATCCACACTAACAGAATCCATATATGGTCCTACCGACAGCTGCTATAAGCCAACCCTGGCGATAAGGTCTGAGTCGAAGAAATGCTTCTTTCCTGGCAAGAATTGCCCCTTTATACTGTAGGGCTCGTTTGTGTATTGTATGACATCACGCCACATCATCGGCTGAGGACTGTGTGATGTCATCATATCTCCATATATGGAGACATAAGTTGCTCATGCCCAAATATGGGCTGGTGAGGTCAGACTTAGTGTGATGCGTAGGTTATCTCCATATATGGAGATTCAACTTCAATGAGTAACCATGGCAAACTGTCAACTGCCCGTATGTCTTGTGGAGATAAGCGACCAACGGTCGCTTATCTCCCGATTAGGGAGTCTTACTGGTATATTGCATAATTGTACATGTTTGGAGCAGAACATGGACGGAAGGACTGTGGGTCATATAGTTGTCTCACAGTCACTGAATGTTACTGTATCTCTGTCGCTGCGCTGGCTTCATGATAGCTTTGGAATAGGGCGCAGTTTAAGTTGCACGTGGAAGATGGACAGTCAAAGTTGTATTATTAGTTAGAGTACGTTACAGACACTTTGAAACGAGAGGGCACTTGTGTGATTAAAGTTGGCTAAGTTGTCTAGCCACCACTGCACACACATTTGAAGATGGAAAAGAAATGGACTGGGCTGTCCCATCCAGAAAGATGTGGAAAGAGGACACGTTAAAATGTCACGGTGGCTTGAACGGAATATATCTGAGGAGGCACAAATACTTATCAACTGAACTGTCCAAACAGTTGTCCTAAACCAGATGCAGGGACGCCTTTATCTATTACAGTAGCTTGTGAGTAGCCTATATACTTTATTTCCTTATATCAGCTGAAAGCTGAGCCATATTTTTAAGGATTAATCTGAAATATAGTACATATTTCTGTGCAGCAGGCTATATGCTTTGTTTCTTATTATGAAGGAAATGTGTTCTCAAAGTAATGCAATGTTCAGGTTATTGAGCAACCATTTATGCACGCCGATGCGCAAATGGTAACGTGGTTAATTAATGTATGTGTGCAAGATGGCCCTAACATTTGTGTACGTAGGCCTACTTATGTTCAAACAGTACAATCCAACATGTACCGATGTCTCTGGATTCACATTGGTACATTTCACTCAGGTTTTTTCATCTCACTCATGTCAATTTGTCTGCTGAGTGCTGACCTCACTCAGCAACAAAATAAAAATAAAATAAGCAAAAATAAAAATAAAAAAATTCAAAGGAGGCAAGCAGTTATCACTGCAATGTAGTTTCAAATGCACTACATTGCAGATGCTTTTTTGAGAGTAAAAAACTAAAAATGAAGAAGACGTGTGAGTGTGACATGCATGATCTGAGCAGGAAATGTGCCAATCTCAACCCAAAACAACGGTAATGCTTAGGGCTGTGTGCTGCATTTACCCGACCTGCTTGTCATTAATGCATACAAATATCTATGACCGATATTTTTATCAGATGTCCGGTAAATTTTAACCATGCCAGTTATGGTGATCGACAGTTTAAAACCCAGTTTAAAACCCTAGCACAATCTCTGAACGGTTATGCCGCCGTGTAGAATCACCATTTTGTTACTTTGAAAATGAGTAATTTTCAAAGTAACAAAAAACAGTTTTTTCGGTCCGCGCCAAAATACAAATAGCGGGCACGCGTGGAGGGGGGGCCCAGCTCTTTGATATTGACCCCCTTGCCAAAAATACTCTCGACGGCCCTGATGATGGGTATTGCCTAACAACCGGAGGGGTATCATTCCCCACGGGTGGCAAAGCAAGCAGGCTGCGTATTATTGCAGGGCCCTTAGACAGACGGATACAGAGATATCCATATATCTTCATATATGGGCATAAATGGACACAGGCAAACAGATAAATGGGGTTTGCGTTAAAGAGCGGGGCATTCATTCCTATTTACATCGTTCCCGAGTAGGCCAGTCCCCGACGAGACGATTGGCTGCCCGAAGGGCAGAGATCTCCATATATGGGCATAAAATGGACGCAGACAGACAGATATCTCCATATGGGCATGATATCTCCATATATGGCCGGGCATACATGGACATTGAACACAGGCAAACAGATGGTCAAAACGGGTCCTATGACAACAGGTATAATGGGGTTTGCATTAAACGATGGGGCATTCATTCCCTATTTACATCGTTCCCGAGTAGGCCGGCAACGGACTAGACGCTTGGCCGCCCGAAGGGCAGAGATCTCCATATATGGGCATAAAAGGGACACAGAAGACATAGCCTATACAGAGATCTCCATATATGGGCATAACATGGACGTAGACAGACAGAAATCTCCATATATGGGCATAAATGGTCACAAGCAAACAGATGGTCAAAACGGGTCGCATGACAACAGGTATAATGGGGTTTGCATTAAAGGGTGGGGCATTCATTCCCTATTTACATCGTTCCCGAGTCGGCCGGTCCTCGACTAGATGCTCGGCCGCCCGTCAGGCAAATACAGGGATCTCCATATATGAGTATAAAATGGACGCAGACAGAGATATATATCCATATATGGGCATAATGTACACAAGCAAACAGATGGTCAAAACGGGTCCTATGACAACAGGTATAATGGGGTTTGCATTAAAGGGTGGGGCATTCATTCCCTATTTACATCGTTCCTGAGTTGGCGAGGTTGCCGACTAGACGCTCGGGCGGCCGAGCTTCTAGTTATGGAAATGTGAAAAGATGTTTGAAAATCTCTCCCTCTGGTCGCCCCTTTTCACCAACACACTGTTATTTCTCAACAACTCTCAGATTAGCGGTGATGAACAACCACATGAATGGAAAAATGGAAAATGGGCTGGATAACTAAATTGGGAACAAATGGGTGAAAGTTAACCTTGGAAACTGTATTGGTACTGTTTTGTTTGTTCTGTTTGTAGTAAGAATAATAATTTCTCTTGTCCACACATTCTCATATACAGGCGTCCCATTTGGCGAAAACTGTCGTGCACAAACCTACACGTGCAATACATTGGTGGGTTCCTTTCCTTCCTAATGTTACTCACCACCAGAATCTGCCTTCCCCCAGCCAGTGACGAAGCTCACAGTTCCATTGTAGAAGGTGCTGTCCGATGCAGCCAGACAGACCGGGCGAATGTAAGCAGTGAAACTGACAGGGCTGGAGAGCCTCAGCAGAACGATGTCACTGTCTTCACGGGCGAGCAGATTGTAGTTGGGATGGCGGATGATCTGTGTGACCGTCCTGTTCACCTCATTGGGGTTGGTTGATTCCTGAGTGTGGCGACCCAAGAAAATGATCACATCGGACAGTTGAACGGAGCTGATGGAGAGTTGGGGGGGAAAAACACATGAAATGTTGAAAAGCAGTCTGACCATTAAAACATGTATACATGAACACACACGGACACTAAAGCTGCGTTCAAACCTGAAGCTATTTCTTTGTTTCTAGAATCTAGACGCTTCAATCGGTTCACTTTGGTCGCGCTGATCAGAGTTGGAAAAATGTCACATTAGAATCATGGTGAAACACCTGGAAAGTCCCAAAACCAAACACCCAAAACATTTCTGTGTCTCCGGACAACATCAACGCTGATTGGCTGTCAGGACCCGATCTGTGGAGTCAGGGGGAAGCGAAGGTCGATTCACTTGGCTTTTTCCAACTGGGGCGAAGATACAGAGGTGACTGTTCACGCTGCCCCGTACGGATCGGTCGTGCGTCGTCTTGTCTTTGGATTCACTTCATATGTAATCGCACCACTCGAACCATCCAGGTTTGAACGCAGCATAATGCATTTATCATAGCCTGATTTCAGACTCTGCGCTGAGCTTGAGTCTGACATTGTCCCATTGACAAGAGATTTCAAAGGGGAGGGGATTTGAAATTTGAAATTCACAAGAGATCTGGTGGGAGGGGTTGTGTTTGACTTGTGTGTACACAAAAACATTCCCCCCTCCCCTTCACCTCTATGACAGGCATCAAACAGGTCGTTATCTTTGATGCTAACTCGGTGTGCACAACCCCCCTTTGAAGTTCAAAAGGAGCAATTAAGAGCTTTGGCTGAGCTCCCCCCTCCACTGTTTTTGTTTATTTTCAAAAGTTAGACCCACCCCCTCCTCCGTCTTGCATTGATTTCATTGGCTGGTGCGCCAAGATACCATATCAAGACCAGACCAAGAGAACCAGTCCACTCAGAGAGTGGGCGGGTCTATGGGCTGGAGCCAGGCAAAATTTCTCACCTTGGGAAGCAGTGGGCAGCGGACAGCACCCATTCTCTGTTGATGAGGGAACCTCCACAGAAATGGCCCAGAGCCGTGTGGTGTATACTGGCCTGCCAAGGCCAGCCGCCAGGCATGGCGTTCTGACCTCCAACAATTCTGACATCCATGCTTCTGTTGTTCATAGGAGCCTGGCCACACACTAACCAAACAACACACTCATCATAATAATATGCACTGAAGATGATCAAGATTCCTATACATGAATGTCTCCCCCAGACCGTAGGTTTGGCAGAGACTATGTCCATCCGTGAAACTTTACACACACATTTCCACTGGGCCATGGAATACTCATATTTAAATCAGCCTCATGGTGGCGCTATAACAGGCCGATCCACATATTTACCTACGACCAATCTGCATGAAACTTTGAACGTACACACAATTTCTAGAGGCTGAGGAGAAACCTCTGACCTGCATTTTTTACATCTGCCTTTCATACTGGACTCTGAGAAATACAACTGACAGATACATCTTGATAGGACTACAGAGATGGGGGGGTTTGATTGTACAACCTACGGTTCAAGGGTTATAGGACAAAATGTGAATTGGCCTGTTATTGCATTAGCATGAGGCCAATTTGGAAAATGTAGTGTAGCAGTTCTTCTTTGGCTTAGCGGGCATGTGCATGCAAAGTGTCACAGCAATCGGGCGCTGCATTCTTGATTCATGGTGTTTTGTTTAAAATGGGGCACTCCCGCAAACTAAAAAAAAACATAAAAAATAGAAAGAATATCATAATTTCATTACACTTACGAGACTGGGAAAGGTTGCCAGTTGTAGGTGTTGTTTTAATTGAGGTCAAGGTTGTAGCTGCTGTTGTTATAGCATTGTGTTGGGTGGTTGTATTTGTAGCTGGGGTCATTGTAGGCGCTGCGGGTGGAGAACAAAACGATGACACATTTAACTTGAGCCTCTTCAAACCACATCATCACTGATGGAATGTGAAATATGGTGCAGTAGTAAACAGGTGTAGTTTCACCCACCATTTGAGACACTGACAATGACACAGCGAAGCTCTGACTGGTATGTGGCCGGACTGAGAACACAAATATGTTTACTAAGCAGGACTTTAGTTTTACCTTAATGTTAATTCTGGGATCACGTCTGTGGTTGCAGCAGTGGAGATTAAGCAATATAAATACAAAAAAATATTCTTTATCATAATCATAGATTGAGATCGAGATCATAGATTTAAAAAGTGATCGACTTTCTGACACAGTAATATGGTAATCTCTGATAAAAATATGCTCTAATACAATACACTTGGTGTTATATGGACACACAGACAGACAGACAGACAGACAGACAGACAGACAGACAGACAGACAGACAGACAGACAGACAGACAGACAGATGATTTAAATGGATGCTGACCTGTTGGTCTGAGCAACAAAGCAGACAGGGTGATGTTCTCCATCCTCTGACTGTGATGGCGTCCATCTCAGGATGAACTGTCCCTGTGCTGATCCAGTCAGGATCATGTTGTGGGGTCCACTGAACAACAGCTCAGAGACCCTACAACACCACCAGAGAAGAGAACATGGTTCCCTAATTTCAGAAAACACTTAAAACATATACCAAAGGACAACATGTCAGTATCTTGGTCACTGACTTCTATAGGCCTAATTTGTTTTACTCTCCAAATTAAAAGTGAGAAAGACAATAAAACAGGCCCATTATCCATGTTTTACTTGTTTGGTGGACAGTACTATTTATATACAAATACATTAGTTCATTTCAAGGAAGGGACTCTTGCAAAATAGGACATTATTTTACAAGCTCTTTTAAGATATCTGTTATTATTACATGTCTAAACATTTCAGAAAAAAAAGAAAAAAGAGAGAAATTAAAATATTCAAAATTTAATACAGAAATACATTTACTGTAAATTAGGGATGCAGCGATATATATATATATATATATATATATATATATATATATCGCTGCATCCCTAATTTATATATATATATATATATTTATTTATTTTTCAATTTCGATCCGATCCGATATATATACATTTGGATATTGCCCGATACAAAATAAATCCCCCCTTTTTAAAGATGGGTTCCTAGATTGAGGGTTAGTAACAGTTAATGACTAAGGCCCCGTACATACGGCAACGCTCTGTAGAGAAAACGGCGAGGTCCCGGGATATTTCCGTTGCGTTTTGCTTTTTATCAAGCGTTCATATGAAGCTGAAATGATGTAGTGTCCACGTCACCGTGTGAGCAACACAGAAACGCAAAAAGCAACGACGCATGTAGGCTTCTTCTGTCATACTAATGCCCCATATGGAACGCCCTTCATAGCATTATGGTTTGGTGGCCGAGTGGTTAAGGCATTGGTTTTACGACCAGCACGGACAACCTTTTTTTTCCGGCGATAAAGATATTATTATTATTATTATTATTACATTATTATCCATGAAGGAGGCGATGAGCCGACTCAGTGCGTTACCGAGTTATGTGAATAATGTAATAATAATAATAACTTTATCACCGAAAAATGAGGTGACGCGAACCCCGGCCTTCGGGTCGAACAACCAATACCTTAACCACTCGGCCACCAAACCATAATGCTGTGCGAGGCATTCCGTATGGGGCATTACTATGACAGAAAAAGCCTACATGCGTTGTTGCTTTTTGCGTTTCTGTGTCAGCTTTTCCACCCTACTTTGCGGTTCAAGATCGTTCCGTTTTTAACCCGAAAATGCAGTTGTCGTCTGAACGGAAGGCCTATCTGACTTTTCCTTTTGCGTTATTCTCGTTGCCAAAATGCAGTGTCAACGGCGCCTAAATGAATTCCCACATCCTGGGAGGGAACGCTGTTTCTGTTTAACTGCATACTAGGATACAGTAGAAAGACATCAGAAAGAGGTCATTAGTCAAGCTTGCACGTTGTCAGTGGAATATTTCATGGAGGAACACCATGCACACCCACAGAGACAGACACATTTGAGTAGAATTGAAAACATTGTGCTCACTGCTGTGTAATTCTAGGCTGAATGCTCCAGTTTACTGTACTGGAGGGCCTCAGTCTTGTTGTCTTTTACTCACGTGGAGTTTGTTGCCTCTGTGTTGATGGTGATTTCCAGTGTGTGGCCAACAGGGGTGTAGAGCTGTGCTCTGTTAGCCGGGGTGGGAGGCAGGAACCTGGGTAGATACTGTCCCTCTGTACAGCTGGGTACTGCTCCATCCACTGAACACAAAGGGGAAATATTAAACATTTTAATGGATTTACTATTAATATGTTTTAATATGTTATATTATTTATTTAATTAGACTGCAATGGTCGATTTTTAGATTAACCAAAAATGTGTACCTTTGACAACAAAGTCTAGAGGAGGATTGCTCAGAATTTGGCTGGTAGTTATATTGTATACCCTCACAGTGTCGGTGAGGGTGATATCCTGGTTGGGATAGTCAAACATTCGCCACCGGACAGCATAGAGACCCTCATTACTGCTGTTGGTGGCAGCAAATGACAAAGTACAATCCTGAAAGAAGAGAAAAGAAACACAGGACAGGAAGAGAGAAAAAAACACAGTAGAAACAATGGGTCACATTTCTAAGATGTGGCTATAGAAAACAAGTACAGACTAATCATAGCAGTAATCATGATTATAGTAGTACAAAAATTAATGCAATGTAAATAAAAATGTGTGTTAGCACCAGAATTAAATGAACATAGAATGTGTATTAGCATCAATATGATGTGACCTATGTTCTTTCTTATTTACAAAATGCATTCAACTCACGGTTAATTTGTTGAGAAAATAAGGAAGAGGATTAGGGTCATTAGGATAAAGCCTACTGCATCTAACCCGGTCTCCATCTGGGTCAAATGCTGAAGGCTGAAGTTTCTCGCACAGTTAGAAGGAACTCTGAGAGACAAAGAGGAAAGGAAGAGACCGAAGGAAAAACAGAAAAAAAATGTGAGACAGAATTACATTATTTAATTATAAGAAGTATAGTAGTATTCGGGGGGGGGGGGCATGCAATCCTTGTCAACCCCAGAACCCCTACCGGTACACACAACACCCCTGACCACTTTCATAATGTGCCAAAAGTGCTATTACTATTAACCACTTTTTTCTACTTGTGACTTAGTATGTCCTGTGTCTGTCTGTCCCTATGCAGCACTAACAGCTGCAATGCTGCTGGGTCACCAGAAGTGGCGCCTTTTTACTGGCAGTCTTGACTGTGGGGCCGAGATGGTCCATTTTATAGCGTCTTGCCCCCTCACCTTTTAAGACTGTTGGTAGGGCATATAACACATAAAATATAATACAAATAAATAACTAATAACTGTATTATGTTACCGTAGTGAAGGTATGAAGGTGATCTTAGGAGACCTGTTGGCTTTCCCAGTGTCTGATCTGTTCCTGAGGTTCACATGCAATACCTCATACCAGCTCACCAAGTTGTTTCTGTTACTTATCCAGTTCGACCCCGATCCATGTAAGCTGTGGGAGATTATGGGAATTATTATTGCTATTATTATTAAAAACTTGACAGACTACAGTAGGCCTATGAACAGTACAATATAATGTATTTCTGTCCTAATTATCCTCACACTGTCTCAAATGAAGAAATGCAACAGTTAATAAACGAATTAAATATATCATTTAATCAACTATCCTTCATTTGGTCATGTGATCACAGGCCTTTTGAGCAGTGGTCACACCATCTCCTTAGCGTGAATGTGTGTGTATAACTATGCGGGTGTGTGTGCATGTGTGTCTGTATGTAGCCTGAGCAGCAGCTGCAATACCACTGGTGACCCAAGTGGCTCTTGCGTCACACACACGCTCACTTCAAACTTGGGTTTATCTTTTTATTTTATTAATAAAACAGCTTATCTACAAGCTCACAGCCAGTTGCATCATAATGCGTTATGAGCTTGTAGATCTACTAGTGGCAAGTTACCACTTGACACATCAATGAACAAACTGTCTGTTTCAGGGAAATACACTTTTTGGCCAGAAAAGAAAATATTTCACCAGAAGGCTAAATCTTGTCAATGGACATTTCAATTGATGGGCGCTAAAATGTCCGGTTAAATATTTTCTTTTCAAGACGAAAAGTGTATTTTAGATATGAGGTGGGTGAAAGTAGGCTTTCAACTCCCAAAAGCCATATTTGTTTTGGTGAGTAGCAAACTATATTATTTATTTTTACTGCAGACAAGAGGTGTGCAGTGTTTCCTGCCGTCGCAATGGATCATCACTGATATAACGTTAAGGAGAACTCCTTCTAACGGTATGGACCAGAGCTAGGCAGACTGGAGATTGTATATACTGTGTGTATATATATATATATATATATATATATATATATATATATATATATATATAGCAAATGTCTCTCCGTCCGTCTGACCATCTGCATGCTGACATGTTGTTTGTTTGTTTGTTACCTTTATTTAAACTCGGAAATACAATTGAGAGCAAGCACTCATTTACAACGCAACCGAGATACAACAATGAACAACAACATATACATATATACATTTACAGACATCATTTGAAATAATCAAAAAAAGAATACTTGAAAACTGTAGAAAGTTCAAGAAACTAAAAGTTAAATTAATTAAAGCATATACAGTTTAGAACAAAGGTGTTAGAAACCATCATCCTAAATTGGCCTAAGGCCGGCAGATATTTTATTTTTAATGATTTTTGGAGCTTGTTCCATGCAAGTGGAGCACTGATAGAAAATGCTGCCTTGCCAAACTCTGTATGAGCAAATGGAACCTCGAGCGTCAAAATGTCGCTAGAGCGCGTCTGATAGGGACTAGGGTCCAGATTCAGCATTGAACAAATATAAGGGGGGAGCAATCCTGAGAGAGCTTTAAAAATAAAAAGATACCAGTGTTTATCACGCCTCTCAGATAAGGAGGATAAACCTGAGTTCCCATATAGTGTACAATGGTGGGTTCCATAGCTGTCACCAGTGATCCATCTTAGTGCTGAGTGGTACACAGTGTCAAAGCGCTTTAAAATTTAAGGAGAAGCAATCCTATATATAATGTCTCCATAATCTAAAACAGAGAGAAAAGTAGCTTCAATAATAGTCTTTTTACAGGATGCAGGAAAGCATGTTTTGTTTCTATAAAGAAACCCGATCTTTTGTCTCAGTTTAGTAATAAGATTTTCAATATGAAATTTAAACGATAATTTCTCATCGAGCCAGATCCCCAGGTATTTGTACTTTGAGACCCTCTCGATAGAAGAGCCACTCGAGGAAATAATGGCTAAATTGTCCCTGGTGGTAGCTTCAGCCCTAGTGAATACCATGAACTTGGTTTTGCTTGCATTTAAAAGCAGCCTAAGCTCAACCAGGGCAACCTGGAGAGCATTAAAAGCAAGTTGTAAGTTCTTGGTGGCAAGCTGGGCTGAGTCAGCCACACAATATATGATCGTGTCATCTGCATAAAGATGAGCGTGGCAATCATTATTAAGTGAAGAAATAATATTATTAATATAAATAGTAAAAAGGACAGGTCCTAAAATGGAGCCCTGGGGGACACCCATGAGATTCAGATTGAATGCTGCCTGACTTCACAGACTGAGACCTATTGCTTAAATAACTATTAAACCATTTAGAGGCTCCTTCGCTACAGCCAATGTTGCGCAATTTCTGAATAAGTATGATGTGATAGTCCACAAGGAGGGCGGCACAATGTCTTTTATTGTCCAAGGCAATTAGAATGTCATTGGTGACCAGAGTGACGGCTGTTATCGTGCTATGGTTGGCTCTGAACCCAGATTGATTGACATTTAAAATTGAGAAGCATGAAAGAAAAAACTTAAACTGAGAGTTGATAAGGGTTTCCAGGGTTTTGGCCAGGCAGGGTAATTTTGAGATTGGACGATAATTATTTACATCTTGTCTGTCCCCACCTTTGTGAAGGGGAGGACATGAGCTTGTTTCCAGATACGCGGGAAACAATTTGACCTAATAGACAGATTAAAAATATGCGTTATGTGTGTTACAATGAGAGGTGCTGCTAATTTGAGAAATAAGGGGTCTAATTTATCCTCTCCAGTTGCGGTTTTCTGATTGATATTGTATAGAGCTTCTAAAACAGTGGAAATAGAGAGGGGTTGAATAGAAAACTGGGCCGGTGAGCTATTTCTAAAATCGGAGTAATCAGCGGAAAGTGGGGGTCCATTGTAAGTGTTAGTGAATAAGTGTCCAGGGCGGGGGAAAACCATGGGGTGACTCTATCCTTAATACGCATCCTCTTAATCGGGGCATGGGCGTCTATAATAGAAACACATGTATTAATAAAAAACTGTAAAATTACAAGTTAAAGACAAGTCACTATTTAAAACACTTAATAAGAACGCGTCCTCATCAAAGTGCTTTAAGCATCTTTTTGAGACCACCTGGGACTTAGTCCGATGCAAAATGGCATCCCTTATGCACGCAACTGGGCAGTGGTCAGAGGCACCTAACTCAAAAACCCCACAAGAGGAGAATTTGTCAACTTTGTTAGAAAAAATATAATCTATAAGAGTAGATTTAGACAGATCAATTAAATTTGGCCTAGTGGTTTCCTGTACCATCTGAACTAGATTTAAGTCATTAGTAAGCTCCTTGAGGTGCTCAGAGGCCATACCAAGCCAATGTTGGTTGAAGTCGCCCAATAAGCACAATTCTTCGTCAGCGTGCACGGAGAGCATGCTGGCAAGGATGTCGATAGTACTCATTATTAGCACTTGATACTAAACAGTTTTCGCCACCATGTGGTAACCGTCTGCATGCTGACATCACATCGTACTCTGACGTCATACTCTGACGTCACAGACTGACCTGGACATGGAACACCATGTATGGGCATAAAGATCTGCCCAACGGGCACTCCAACATTACTTCTGAGACTCCTACATTCAATCCCTCAAATACTGTGCCTTTGCACACACCCCAGCACAGGACTAGTTTGTGTGTATATTTATCACTCACAACATCAGGAAACGATCGTTGCTGGGAACCAGTCGAGTCATGATTCCTTCTCGTTGACACCACTCTGTGTTGTTCTGCACCGTGTTCACTTCCAGTAGGGTCTCATTACCACAGTCATAAGCATAACACCCCCACTCGTATGAATCTGTACATGATGTGAAGGCTGTCTTATAGCGCACAACCACCTGTAATTATGAGATAATACATTACATAATGCAGTGTCAGTCTATTTACAGTAGGTGGACACCATCATATAACACATCAAGGATATGGACACTTTTTAAAGCTTGTAAATTAATTTAAAATAAACAATTTGAGTCAAATGTACTTTTTTTACATGAACTTTGGACCAATACGGTCAAACTGATCAACCAGTTTTTTTTTTAAGTGAAACATTATTTTTTTTAATAATTCACTGAATATTGCAGTTTTATGCAAATTATTCTTTTGCCTCTAAATCATACATGCAAAGTTACATGTTCATGGCATTTGGCAAAGATGTAGAGGGTTAGTCAAAATATCACTGAAACCAATCTTATTCCAATTGGCCAAAGGGGGGGCGCTATACGAAGCGTTTGAAAATTCAAACTTCAAACGGGCATAAGTCATGACTCGTTTCGTTTGAAGACATGCAACTTGCTTACACGCGTGCTTTGACTGAAGCGGAAGACATCTGTGTCTTTGTGTAAGCTCCGCCCTTATATTTTCCGCCATTTGAGCAGTTTGTTAAACCCGCTTTTATTCTGGAATTTTCGTGTCACGTCCACAAAACATTTTTTACACTTTGGAGCAATATCAAACTTTGGAGCAATATCTAAAGATCTGTCAGATCGGATTTTTTTTAAAGCTATACTGTGTAAGTTGCTAAACTAGTGGTCAGTAGCGGTATTGCTTTTTTCTGCCATTTTTTGCCCGGAGTCATCGCGGACCACCTTCGCGGACCACCGGAGCGGCGCCGCAAACCACCGCGACCGATTCGAACCACGATTCACCATGGTAAACACTGTAGCTGAGCGAGGCCGGCAGAACCTCTGTGATTGGCCGGTAGTGTATCATGTGTGTATGATCCGCGATGTGATTGGCCAACGTATACAGATGATGTAGATGACACTGGTATTCAGTCCTTGTCTGTGTAAGATGGCAGCTCCCAGCCGTTAGCCTGCTAACATACTGTCCATATCCATAACGCCGCTTCAGTAGGTCGGATTTTCATTCAGATTTTTTTGTGTGGCGTCTGCATCCGACCATTTGCCTGGACGATAGGTCAATCAGTGGTGAAAGTGAGCCGGAACGGCCGGAACCCCCGTTCCGTTAAAACATTCGGGGCCGGAACGGCGTTCCGTTAAGAAGAGGAGAAGCCAGCTGTCAAAATCCCATGTTAAATAGCCAGCCACAAACGCACGTCCAGGAAGAAAACAATAGCCTATACTAAAGTCAGATTAACATACAGTACACAAGTGTTACTAGTTATATTTTCTGATAAAGTGCTTCTAAATTATCCCCGAGGGTTTGTGTAGGTCAGTGTGATCCAGTCTGTTTGCGTTTCAGTGTTTGTTTGACACGGAGCGAGTGGGTCGAGTCTTTTGAACGGCTCTTTGAAATGAACGATATGATTCGGTTCACAGTAGGGAGCCGTTCCTTTCTAATGAACAGTGGTGGGAAAATTACTCAATTTCTTTAGAAATATCAATACTGCAATCAAGTAGAAGTTTGGAATGTTAATGTACTTGAGTAGTAGAAGTATCAAAATGTAGGCCTACGTCTTTTGAACGGCTCTTTGAAAGGAACGGATCCCAGAGATCCGGCTCACTTCAAAGAGCCATAAATCCCATCTCTAGGAGGACTCGTGTCTGTGCCTGCATGCGGCAATAAATGCAGAATAGACCAAAATGATTCAATTCTGCATCTGGAAATGGGAGATGTAGTGGAGTAGAATTAAAAGTATTGGAAATACTCCAGTAAAGTAGGCTAGGCTATACTTAAAACATGTACTTAAATACAGTACTTTAGTAAATGTAGGTCTACTTAGTTACTTTAGATAACTGGTTATAATAATATTAATAATAATATAATAAATATAATAATACTATATATATATATATGCTTACCCTTCTGTATGGAACAATGAACAATATGAAGAGGCTTATTATAGAAGGGCAGCAGGTGGGCCTCCCAAAATGCAGTTTTCTATGCATTTCAGGGGTTTTGGGGGATTAGAGCCTCCCAAAAATGTTTTATTTATGACAGTTCCGGCAAGAATTTCAAACCACTTTCACCACTGAGGTCAATGTGAACGATCTGCCACGAACGTTTAGATCCAGCGCGTTGTGTACTCCGGTCCGCCGCCATTTTAAAACCCATAGAGGAGGGGCTGTTTACAGAGCTTCATACAGCGACCTGTTATGTTTACAGTGTTACGATGGCGCACTAGTGGTGTTTTTGGGGGTTGTTTATCATCTCTCTGTTCAAACTCAGACAATTGATCACATTAAAATATTAATATTTCCTGGGGTTATTAGCGCACATCCATATTTTAAGTTGGCTGGGAATGGGTTTAACAGTTAGGACAATTTTAAGATTTGTTTTATAAAAAAAAGGTACATGGTATAACTTTAAATTGAAACATGCTTTTTTTATAATTTTTCTGCCTCTAAATCATACATGCAAAGTAACATGTTCATGGCATTTGGCAAATATGTAGTGTTAGTCCAAATATCACTAAAACCAATCTTACCCCAATTGGCCAAAGGGGGGCGCTATAACATTTTGAGCAGTGTGAAACGCTTAAACCCGTTTTTATTCTAGGAGTTTATTTTGCAATTTGCATGAAACATTCTACACGCTAGTGTTGCGCGGGCCGACTCGGTGCCCCCACCCGCCCGCCAACCCGCCCGTAAGTGGGTGGGTGGGTCAAGGTTTCAGACCTTTTCAGGCGGGCGGGCGGGTTATCACCACTCTCACCTGCAAAAAATAAATAAGAATAATCACCTGTTCTTATTTGCCTTTTATTCTTAATAAGAGTAGGCCTATAAGAATAAGAATACAACGTTTGAATACGAGCACGAGCGAGCGAGTTTTAAAATGCGCCAGATAGGAGCAAGGTTTCTCCTCCGCTCCTTGGTGCGAGGACCGTCCCAATTCCGCTCCTGTTGGGGCCGCAAACCACATCTTGCCAACATTTGACACAACGTGAGCACAGCAGAGAAGATGCACAAACAATTCACTTATATGTCTCACTCTGTCATCCACACAAGTCCGTTTATAGCTAAATACTTTGTGTCGGTTAAGTTATATAACCAGCCAGTCAACGGATACGATTTGAAACACAACTTTCGCAAGTGAGGTGGATTTTTTGACTGAATGAACCAACCACGCTTACCTCGAGTCGTCCCATCTCTCCAATCTGGTGATTAATCAATAACCAACAGGATTTAAAATTGTCCGTCTTTTGCTGTCTGTTTAAAGTGCGAGGCGCTGTATAAATATGATTGACATAAAACCGCCATTCTTACCCCGACGATGCCCGGCGATTTAGAGAGAATGAACGTCTTTGAATGAATGTATTTTAGGCTAAACCCCAATTTGAACAACAAGTTTGTTTATTTAGCCCATGACAATATTGTGCTACTGTAAACGTTTCTGTAAAGCGACTTTGGGTACTTAGAAGAGCCGTATATAAAGATGAGCTATTGTGGAGATGATATACCATCTTTTTTTTAAATGCCGGTTGCGGGGCAGGCGGATTCGTTGATTTGTATATTGTTCTGCGGCGCGGGCGGGTTACGTTCCGTGCGGGCTGTGGGTCGTGCGGGTTATGACGTCCGATTGCGTCAGTAACGTCAAAGAGCCTGCGATCTTGACATTTTGTACTTTTATAGCCATTGTTTTCTGGCTTGAAGCGAGCCCACAATTGTTTCGAAGGAACAATATTTTCCAGTTATTATTATAAAACTATCAAAAAAAGAAACAAAAATAAACATGAACCACAAATCAATTAGTAGAAGAGTGGGAGATTAGATTAGATGCACTAAAGAATTTAGAATTAGATTTAGTTTGGGGTATTCCAAATTATATTTGAACAGAGTTCTGTTCCAAGGTTATTATAGTTTTGCATGTTTAGTTTTATTTTGTATTAGTATAAGAGGGTTCATTTTCTATTTATATAATGGCTTTTAAGAAAAGGATTTGTTTCAGTTTAGTTTATTTATTTATTTTAGTATTCATTTTAATTGTAATATTGTAATGGGTAACCAGGGGAGAGATTCAAAACGTTCAGAAAATCTTCAATCTCCTGACACATCTCGATGTGAGGCGTTGTGAGATTGTAGATCGTCTATTTTCACTATCAGTGAAGCATTGTAGCACGGGGCTTTAACATCGCTTAAAACTGACACAGCTAAATGACTTGAGTCTAAAACGGTGCCATGGTATTGGTCCGAAGGTTCATTAGTCCGAAGGTTCATTAGTCCGAATTTGTTAAGGAACAAAGGAGTTTTTCTATAATTTTGGTTTTAATTCATTTTTTCAACACGTAATACAGTTTCAGTTGGTTTGATCTTAAAGCAGCATTATCTAAAATTACATTATATATAAAGTTATAAGTCCTGCTTTAATAAAGCCTTATTTTTATTTCAGTTATACGTAAAGTTCATTCTAGTTTTTGTTATTGTGTTAGTTTAATTAACTATAATAATCTTGACCTGTACTTACCGTCATAGTTCCATTTGCGTACGTGTCCTTTGGTTCATAGGTCATGACCATTCCATAAAAGTTGTTCTGTTGGGCTCCTGCATGCTGGGCTCCACAGAGCAACAGCAACACCACTGCTACTGAAGACACACCCTTACCAAAAAGTAGTAAACTTCAAGTTTACTTTTCTAAGTATACTTAAGTCAACTTTGAGTATATTTCTTAAGTATACTTTAAGTACAAGTATACTGATATTTATGTACAAGTAGTATACTAACAAATGTACTAGTTAGTGTACTAGTTAGTATACTTACAGTATACCTACCGTACTAAAAGTAATCTGAATTGGCCCACTTTTGAGTATACTCGAGTAAACTCTAAGTTTACTTAAAGTATACATGAAGTATATATGAGTATACTTAAATTATTGTATTCATACACTAGAATTGTGCTATTCCCTTACTTAAAATAAACCATTCATATACTCAGATGTATACTTAAGTGCACTACTTATTTACTTGAATTGCACTTCTCTTATACGAGAGGTATACTATGGTCATACTTGAACTGCACTACATTTAAATTTGAAGTATACCATTTATATACCTAAAACATACTATGCGTGAACTTAATGTACACTACTCTTTTACCTGCAGTGTACTTGAATAGCACTTTTATTGTACTTGAGGTATACTAAGGTCATATTAACTGCACTACTTGTAACCTTGAAGTATACCATTTATATACTCAAACTATACTATGCATGAACTTAATGTGCACTACTCTTTTACCTCTAGTGTACTTGAATTGCACTTTTCTTATACATGAGGTATACTACGTTTATATTTGAACAGCACTTTTTTCATACTTGAAGTATACCATTTATATAGTCGGAACATACTATGCATGAACTTAATGTACACTACTCTTTTACCTGCAGTGTACTTGAATTGTACTACGTTTACATTTGAACAGTACTATTTCATACTTGAAGTATAACGGTTATATACTCAAAACATACTATGCGTGGACTTAATGGACACTACTCTTTTACTTGAATTGCACTATTCTTATACTTGACGTATACTACATTTATATTTGAATTGCATTAATTTTAAACTTGAAGTATACCATTTATATACTCAAAACATACTTGATGTACACTACTCTTTTACTTGCAGTGCACTTGAATTGCACTTTTCATTTACTTGAGGAAGACTTTGGTCATACTTGAATGGCACTTTTCTTTTACTTGAGGTATACTATGGTCATAATTGAACTGCACTACTTTTAAACTTGAAGTACACCATTTATATACTCAAAACATACTGTGCGTGAACTTAGTGTACACTACTCTGTTACTTGCAGTGCACTTGAATTGCAATTTTCATTTACTTGAGGTATACTATGGTTATACTTGAACTGCACTACTTTTAAACTTGAACCATACCAGTTATATACTCAAAACATACTATGCGTGAATTTAATGTACACTACTCTTTTACTTGCAGTGCACTTGTCTTATACTTGACGTAAACTATGTTTACATTTGAACTGCACTATTTTCATACTCGAGGTATGCCATTTATATACTCAAAACATACTATGCGTGATTTTAATGTACACTACTCTTTTACCTGCAGTGCACTTGAATTGCACTCTTCTTTTACTTGAGGTATACTATGGTCATACTTGAACTGCACTACTTTTGAACTTGAACCATACCAGTTATATACTCAAAACATACTATGCGTGAACTTCATGGACACTACTCTTTTACTTGAATTGCATTATTCTTATACTTGAGGTATACTATGGTCATACTTGAACTGCACTACTTTTAAACTTGAAGTATACCATTTATATACTCAAAACATACTATGCGTGAACTTAATGTACACTACTATTTTACCTGCAGTGTACTTGAATTGAACGTTTCTTATACTTGAAGTATACCAGTTATATACTCAAAACATACTAGGCGTGAACTTAATGGACACTACTCTTTTACTTGCATTGTACTTGAATTGCACTTAGCTTATACTTTACATATACTATGTGTATATTTGAACTGCACTATTTCTATACTCGAAGTATACCATTTATATACTCAACACATACTGTGCGTGAACTTAATGTTCACTACTCTTTTACCTGCAGTGCACTTTAATTGCTATTTTCTTATACTTGAGGTATACTATGGTCATACTTGAACTGCACTACTTTTAAACTTGAATCATACCATTTATATACTCAAAACATACTGTGCGTGAACTTAATGTACACTACTCTTTTACCTGCAGTGCACTTGAATTGCACTCTTCTTTTACTTGAGGTATACTATGGTCATACTTGAACTGCACTACTTTAAAACTTGAAGTATACCATTTATATACTTAACACATACTATGCGTGTACTTAACTGACACTACTCTTTTACTTGAACTGCACTTGTTTTATATTTGACGTATACTACGTTTATATTTGAACTGCACTATTTCCATACTCGAGGTATACCATGTATATACTCAACACATACTGTGCGTGAACTTAATGTTCACTACTCTTTTACCTGCAGTGCACTTTAACTGCTCTTTTCTTATACTTGAGGTATACTATGGTCATACTTGAACTGCACTACTTTTAACTTGAATCGTACCATTTATATACTCAAAACATACTGTGCGTGAACTTAATGTACACTACTCTTTTACCTGCAGTGCACTTGAATTGCACTCTTCTTTTACTTGAGGTATACTATGGTCATACTTGAACTGCACTACTTTAAAACTTGAAGTATACCATTTATATACTCAACACATACTATGTGTGTACTTAATTGACACTACTCTTTTACTTGAACTGCACTTGTTTTATATTTGACGTATACTACGTTTATATTTGAACTGCACTATTTTCATACTCGAGGTATACCATTTATATACTCAAAACATACTATGCGTGAACTTAATGTACACTACTCTTTTACTTGCTGTGCACTTGTCTTATACTTGACGTAAACTGTGTTTATATTTGAACTGCACTATTTCCATACTCGAGGTATACCATTTATATACTCAACACATACTGTGCATGAACTTAATGTACACTACTATTTTACCTGCAGTGTACTTGAATTGAACGTTTCTTATACTTGAAGTATACCAGTTATATACTCAAAACATACTAGGCGGGAACTTAATGGACACTACTCTTTTACTTGCATTGTACTTGAATTGCACTTAGCTTATACTTGACGTAAACTGTGTTTATATTTGAACTGCACTATTTCCATACTCGAGGTATACCATTTATATACTCAACACATACTGTGCATGAACTTAATGTTCACTACTCTTTTACCTGCAGTGCACTTTAATTGCTCTTTTCTTATACTTGAGGTATACTATGGTCATACTTGAACTGCACTACTTTTAAACTTGAATCGTACCATTTATATACTCAAAACATACTGTGCATGAACTTAATGTACACTACTCTTTTACTTGAATTGCACTATTCTTATACTTGAGGTATACTATGGTCATACTTAAACTGCACTACTTTTAAACTTGAAGTATACCAGTTATATACTCAAAACATACTAGGCGTGAACTTAATGGACACTACTCTTTTACTTGCATTGTACTTGAATTGCACTTAGCTTATACTTGACATATACTACGTGTATATTTGAACTGCACTATTTGTATACTCGAAGTATACCATTTATATACTCAACACATACTGTGCGTGAACTTAATGTTCACTACTCTTTTACCTGCAGTGCACTTTAATTGCACTTTTCTCATACTTGAGGTATACTATGGTCATACTTGAACTGCACTATTTTCATACTCGAAGTATACCAGTTATATACTCAAAACATACTATGCGTGAACCTAATGTACACTTGCTGTGTACTTGAATTGCACTTTTCTTATATGTGAGGTATACTACTTTCATACTTGAAATGCACTATTTTATTACTTGAAGTATACCATTTATATACTCAAAACATACTATGCATGAACTTAATGTACACTACTCTTTACCTTGCAGTGTACTTGAATTGCACGTTTTTTTATACTTTACGTATACTACGTTTATACTTGAACTAGACTATTTTCATGCTTGAAGTATACCATTTATATACTCAAAACATTGAATTGCACTTTTCTTATACTTGAGGTATACTATGTTTATACTTGAACTGCACTATTTTCATTGTAGCGACGGGGTGCAACTAATTAATATTCGAACACAGTTCTGCATAGGTATTTTAATGGTTAAAGAAAGACAGAGTATGAAATATTATAGCTTTGGAAATGGAGGACTGTATATTCTGGAGTTGAGGTTATGCCGACCACAGGGCTCCAGTCAAAGAGCAGTAATCAATGATGACACTTGTTGTTTTATGTGGTTTTTATAAAGGAGGTAGTTGGTGGACACAAACATACACAATGATGAATGGTATCTGAAAATATAGAAATAATACATAAGGATAAGGAGACAATAAACAATATGCAGTAGTAACACAAACATAGCATATTACTGAAATGCCATGCACTCATGTGCCAGCTTAGACCCAGCATGCACTCACACACAGGTTAGACTAGGGCCTGTTAGCTTAGCCACTGAAGTTTAGCTAGCAAACACAATTACAAAAACAAACTTTTTAAACCACACACAGATCAATTCTGACACAATGAACTGTTACCACATGAACCATTATTGCTCTGCAGGACAGAACTCACTTTGTCAAGAACGCATTCTTATGTGCATATGTTTGTGTGTGCACTCATGCATGTAAACAGTTGGGGGAATGTTTGGTGTTGCTGAACTGTCTGTAGATTTCACTCTGAATGTGTAGACTTGCCGGTCCCATTATACACCTACAAATGAACAGATAAAGCACATTAGTTATGGGAGTCAACAGTAGTAATATACTTTGAATTGACAAGTAGAATACTCAAGATTTGTGAAGATAATGTAAAGCTGTTATTTGTAAAACCCTTACCTTTGTCTGTCTCCTCCTCCCAGGGTGGTGTTCGGGCAAAAGAGTTCCCTCCGGGAACACGCACACTATTTATAGTCCTGGGAGGGTGAAGCCAAGTGGGGGGTGGATAGAGGGGAGATTGAAAATGATTCTAATGCATTTAATAATGTATGGTGGGTGTACACATTTAGTGGGCATAGTGGTAATTGGAGCATATCCATGTGCTAGTGTTTTAAGTACTTTTGTATTATTAAATGCACTAGAATCATTCTCAATCTCCCCTCTATCCACTTCCCACTTGGTTTCACCCTCCCAGGACTATAAATAGGGTGTGTGTTCCCGGAGGGAACTCTTTTGCCCGAACACCACCCTGGGAGGAGGAGAACATCAGACAAAGGTATTATCATCACACATCTTGGCATTCTACTTGTCAATTCAAAGTATATTACTACTGTTGACTCCCATAACTAATGTGCTTTATCTGTTCATTTGTAGGTGTATAATGGGACCGGCAAGTCTACACATTCAGAGTGAAATCTACAGACAGTTCAGCAACACCAAACCCCATCACCACCTTTATTGTCCCCATTTAGAGCAACTGTTTACATGCATGAGTGCAGCCACACACAAACATATGCACATAAGAATGCGTTCTTGACAAAGTGAGTTGTTTTCTGTCCTGCAGAACAATAATGGTTCATGTGGTAACAGGTCATTGTATCAGAATTGATCTGTGTGTGGTTTAAAAAGTTTGTTTTTGTAATTGTGTTTGCTAGCTAAACTTCAGTGGCTAAGCTAACAGGCCCTAGTCTAACCTGTGTGTGAGTGCATGCTGGGTCTAAGCTGGCACATGAGTGCATGGCTCATTTCAGTAATATGCTACATTTGTGTAGGTTACTACTGCATATTGTTTATTGTCTCCTTATCCTTATGTAGTATTTCTATATTTTCAGATACCATTCATCATTGTGTATGTTTGTGTCCACCAACTACCTCCTTTATAAAAAACACATAAAACGCCATCAAGTGTCATCATTGATTACTGCTCTTTGACTGGAGCCCTGTGGTGGGCATAACCTCAACTCCAGAGTATACAGTCCTCCATTTCCAAAGCTATAATATTTCACACTCTGTCTTTCTTTAACCATTACAATACTTATTAATTAGTTGCACCCCGTCGCTACAATGAAAATAGTGCAGTTCAAGTATAAACATAGTATACCTCAAGTATGAGAAAAGTGCAATTCAAGTATGTTTTGAGTATATAAATGGTATACTTCAAGTATGAAAATAGTGCAGTTCAAGTATAAGCGTAGTATACGTAAAGTATAAAAAACGTGCAATTCAAGTACACTGCAAGTAAAAGAGTAGTGTCCATTAAGTTGACGCATAGTATGTTTTGAGTATATAACTGGTATGGTTCAAGTTTAAAAGTAGTGCAGTTCAAGTATGACCATAGTATACCTCAAGTAAAAGAAGAGTGCAATTCAAGTGCACTGCAAGTAAAAGAGTAGTGTACATTAAATTCACGCATAGTATGTTTTGAGTATATAAATGGTATACTTCAAGTTTAAAATTATTGCAATTCAAATATAAACGTAGTATACGTCAAGTATAAGAATAGTGCAATTCAAGTAAAAGAGTAGTGTCCATCAAGTTCATGCATAGTATGTTCCGAGCATATAAATGGTATACTTCAAGTATGAAAAAAGTGCCGCTCAAATATAAACGTAGTATACCTCATGTATAAGAAAAGTGCAATTCAAGTACACTAGAGGTAAATGAGTAGTGCACATTAAGTTCATGCATAGTATAGTTTGAGTATATAAATGGTATACTTCAAGGTTAAAAGTAGTGCAATTCAAATATAAACGTAGTATACGTCACGTATAAGAAAAGTGCAATTCAAGTAAAAGAGTAGTGTCCATTAAGTTCACGCATAGTACGTTAAAGTATAAACGTAGTATACCTCAAGTATAATAAAAGTGCAATTTAAGTACATTCAAAGTAAAAGAGTAGTGTACATTACGTTCACACATAGTATATTTTCAGTATATGAATGCTATACTTCAAGTATGAAAATAGGGCAGTTCAAGTATAAACATAGTATACGTCAACTATAAAAAACATGCAATTCAAGTACACTGCAAGTAAGAGAGTAGTGTACATTAAGTTCACACATAGTGTGTTTTGTGTATATAAATGGTATACCTAAAGTATAAGAAAAGTGCAATTCAAGTACACTGCAAGTAAGAGAGTAGTGTACATTAAGTTCACACATAGTGTGTTTTGTGTATATAAATGGTATACCTAAAGTATAAGAAAAGTGCAATTCAAGTACACTGCAAGTAAAAGAGTAGTGTACATTAAGTTCACGCATAGTATGTTTGGAGTATATAATAGTGCAGGTCAAGTATAAACATAGTATACGTCAAGTATAAGAAAAGTGCAATTCAAGTACCCTGCAAGTAAAAGAGTAGTGTACATTAAGTTCACGCACAGTATGTTTTGAGTATATAAATGGTATACTTCAAGTATAAGAAAAGTGCAATTCAAGTGCACTGCAAGTAAAAGAGTTCTGTACAGTAAGTTAACGTAGAGTATGTTAGGAGTATTTAAATGGTATACTTCAAGTAAGAAAATAGTACAGTTCAAGTATAAACGTAGTATACCTCAAGTATAAGAAAAGTGCAATTCAAGTACACTGCTAGTAAAAGACTAGTGTACATTAAGTTCATGCATAGTATGTTTGGAGTATATAAATGGTATACCTCAAGTCTGAAAATAGTGCAGTTCAAATATAAACATAGTATACAACAAGTATAAGAAACATGCAATTCAAGTACAATGCAAGTAAAAGAGTAGTGTCCATTAAGTTCACGCACAGTGTGGTTTGAGTATATAACTGGTATTCTTCAAGTATAAGAAAAGTGCTATTCAAGTACACTGCAAATAAAAGAGTAGTGTACATTAAGTTCACGCATAGTATGTTTGGAGTATATAAATGGTATACCTCAAGTCTGAAAATAGTGCAGTTCAAATATAAACATAGTATATGTCAAGTATAAGAAACGTGCAATTCAAGTACAATGCAAGTAAAAGAGTAGTGTCCATTACGTTCACGCATAGTATGTTTGTAGTATAAAAATGGTATACCTCAAGTATGAAAATAATGCAGTTCAAATATAAACTTAGTATACGTCAAGTATAAGAAACGTGCAATTCAAGTACAATGCAAGTAAAAGAGTAGTGTCCATTAAGTTCACGCAAAGTATGGTTTGAGTATATAACTGGTATTCTTCAAGTATAAGAAAAGTGCAATTCAAGTACACTGCAGGTAAAAGAGTAGTGTCCATTAAGTTCACACACAGTATGTTTAGAGTATATAACTAGTATGGTGCAAGTTTAAAGGTAGTGCAGTTGAAGTATGACCATAGTATACCTCACGTATAAGAAAAGTGCAATTCAAGTACACTGCAAATAAAAGAGTAGTGTACATTAAGCTCACGCATAGTATGTTTGGAGTATATAAATGGTATAGCTCAAGTCTGAAAATAGTGCAGTTCAAATATAAACGTAGTATACATCAAGTATAAGAAACGTGCAATTCAAGTACAATGCAAGTAAAAGAGTAGTGTCCATTAAGTTCACACACAGTATGGTTTGAGTATATAACTGGTATTCTTTAAGTATAAGAAAAGTGCAATTCAAGTACACTGCAGGTAAAAGAGTAGTGTCCAGTAAGTTCACGCACAGTATGTTTAGAGTATATAACCGGTATGGTGAAAGTTTAAAAGTAGTGCAGTTGAAGTATGACCATAGTATACTTCAATTATAAGAAAAGTGCAATTCAAGTACACTGCAAATACAAGAGTAGTGTACATTAAGTTCAAGCATAGTATGTTTGTAGTATATAAATGGTATACCTCAAGTCTGAAAATAGTGCAGTTCAAATATAAACGTAGTATACGTCAAGTATAAGAAACGTGCAATTCAAGTACAATGCAAGTAAAAGAGTAGTGTCCATTAAGTTCACGCACAGTATGGTTTGAGTATATAACTGGTATTCTTCAAGTATAAGAAAAGTGCAATTCAAGTACACTGCAGGTAAAAGAGTAGTGTCCATTAAGTTCACACACAGTATGTTTAGAGTATATAACTGGTATGGTGCAAGTTTAAAGGTAGTGCAGTTGAAGTATGACCATAGTATACCTCACGTATAGGAAAAGTGCAATTCAAGTTTAAAAGTAGTGAAATTCAAGTATAAATGTAGTATACGTCAAGTATAAGAAAAGTGCAATTCAAGTACACTGCAAATAAAAGAGTAGTGTACATTAAGCTCACGCATAGTATGTTTGGAGTATATAAATGGTATACCTCAAGTCTGAAAATAGTGCAGTTCAAATATAAACATAGTATACGTCAAGTATAAGAAACGTGCAATTCAAGTACAATGCAAGTAAAAGAGTAGTGTCCATTAAGTTCACGCATAGTATGTTTGTAGTATATAAATGGTATACCTCAAGTATAAAAATAGTGCAGTTCAAATATAAACGTAGTATACGTCAAGTATAAGAAACGTGCAATTCAAGTACAATGCAAGTAAAAGAGTAGTGTCCATTAAGTTCACGCACAGTATGGTTTGAGTATATAACTGGTATTCTTCAAGTATAAGAAAAGTGCAATTCAAGTACACTGCAGGTAAAAGAGTAGTGTCCATTAAGTTCACACACAGTATGTTTAGAGTATATAACTGGTATGGTGCAAGTTTAAAGGTAGTGCAGTTGAAGTATGACCATAGTATACCTCACATATAAGAAAAGTGTAATTCAAGTTTAAAAGTAGTGAAATTCAAGTATAAATGTAGTATACGTCAAGTATAAGAAAAGTGCAATTCAAGTACACTGCAAATAAAAGAGTAGTGTACATTAAGCTCACGCATAGTATTTTTGTAGTATATAAATGGTATACCTCAAGTATAAGAAAAGTGTAATTCAAGTTTAAAAGTAGTGAAATTCAAGTATAAATGTAGTATACGTCAAGTATAAGAAAAGTGCAATTCAAGTACAATGCAAGTAAAAGAGTAGTGTCCATTAAGTTCACGCACAGTATGGTTTGAGTATATAACTGGTATTCTTTAAGTATAAGAAAAGTGCAATTCAAGTACACTGCAGGTAAAAGAGTAGTGTCCAGTAAGTTCACGCACAGTATGTTTAGAGTATATAACCGGTATGGTGAAAGTTTAAAAGTAGTGCAGTTGAAGTATGACCATAGTATACTTCAATTATAAGAAAAGTGCAATTCAAGTACACTGCAAATACAAGAGTAGTGTACATTAAGTTCAAGCATAGTATTTTGGTAGTATATAAATGGTATACCTCAAGTATGAAAATAGTGCAGTTCAAATATAAACGTAGTATACGTCAAGTATAAGAAACGTGCAATTCAAGTACAATGCAAGTAAAAGAGTAGTGTCCATTAAGTTCACGCACAGTATGGTTTGAGTATATAACTGGTATTCTTCAAGTATAAGAAAAGTGCAATTAAAGTACACTGCAGGTAAAAGAGTAGTGTCCATTAAGTTCACGCACAGTATGTTTAGAGTATATAACGGGTATGTTTCAAGTTTAAAAGTAGTGCAGTTGAAGTATGACCATAGTATACCTCACGTATAAGAAAAGTGCAATTCAAGTACACTGCAAATACAAGAGTAGTGTACATTAAGTTCAAGCATAGTATGTTTGTAGTATATAAATGGTATACCTCAAGTATGAAAATAGTGCAGTTCAAATATAAACATAGTATACGTCAAGTATAAGAAACGTGCAATTCAAGTACAATGCAAGTAAAAGAGTAGTGTCCATTAAGTTCACGCACAGTATGGTTTGAGTATATAACTGGTATTCTTCAAGTATAAGAAAAGTGCAATTCAAGTACACTGCAGGTAAAAGAGTAGTGTCCATTAAGTTCACGCACAGTATGTTTAGAGTATATAACTGGTATGTTGCAAGTTTAAAAGTAGTGCAGTTGAAGTATGACCATAGTATACCTCATGTACAAGAAAAGTGCAATTCAAGTTTAAAAGTAGTGAAATTCAAGTATAAATGTAGTATACGTCAAGTATAAGAAAAGTGCAATTTAAGTACCCTGTAAGTAAAAGAGTAGTGTACATTAAGTTCACACATAATATGTTTTGTGTATAAATGGTATACCTCTAGTATAATAAAAGTGCAATTCAATTACGCTGCAAGTGTACATTAAGTTCACGCATAGTATGTTTGGAGTATATAATAGTTCATTTCAAGTACAATCGTAGTATACGTCATGCATATTTAAAGTGCAATTCAAGTACCCTGCAAGTAAAAGAGTAGTGTACATTACGTTCACACATAGTATGTTTTGTGAAAATAAATGGCACACCTCAAGTATAAGAAAAGTGCAATTCAAGTACACTGCAAGTAAAAGAGTAGTGTCCATTAAGTTCACGCACAGTATGGTTTGTGTATATAACTGGTATTCTTCAAGTATAAGAAAAGTGCAATTCAAGTACACTGCAGGTAAAAGAGTAGTGTCCATTAAGTTCACGCACAGTATGTTTAGAGTATATAACCGGTATGGTGCAAGTTTAAAAGTAGTGCAGTTGAAGTATGACCATAGTATACCTCAAGTATAAGAAAAGTGCAATTCAAGTACACTGCAAATAAAAGAGTAGTGTACATTAAGTTCACGCATAGTATGTTTGTAGTATATACATTTTGTGTAAATAAATATGGTACCCCTCAAGTATAAGAAAAGTGCAATTCAAGTACACTGCAAGTAAAAGAGTAGTGTACATTAAGTTCACGCATAGTGTGTTTGGAGTATATAAATGGTATACTTCATGTATGAAAATAGTGCAGTTCAAGTATAAATCTAGTATACCTCAAGTATAAGCACTACAGGTGCACAGTGTAGGGCAACTACCTCAAGCAGCCAGTGTGAGAAATATACAAGTATACACCCACAAGCCAGATACTGTATAAGAACACTCCATGTTGCATGCAGGCAGGTAGAACATTTTGATTTACTTGTACTAAGTACTATAGAATATAGGCTGCACTTGAAATGAAGGAAAAGTATACTTAAACTTTTGCTGTGTACTCGTCAGTATAAACTAAGTATACTTTTGTTAAGTATATTCCTGATAGTACATTTTAAGTAAACAGAAAAGTATACTTACCAAAGTATTAGTTTAGACAAAGTATACTTAGTTCATAACAAGTATACTCAGAGTATACGTAAGTATACTACTTTTTGGTAAGGGCCTCATGGTTTAATGAGGGAATGTCAACCCTAGTAGGTTTTATACACAAACACGCACGCGCACGCACACACACACACACACACACACACACACACACACACACACACACACACACACACACACACACACACACACACACACACACACACACACACACACACACACACACACACACAAGCAAACATTTTGAACATTTGAATTTGGCAGCGGAACAAGAGATTTACCTGGTATGAGGAAAGGAATTGTTTACCTGGAAAGGAGAGGCGAAGAGGACTTCAATGTGTACCGTATGTCTCTGTAATCAAGTATTCAAACTGAGCCTGCCTACTGTATGCAGATAGGTCTGGGTATATTAGTATAATTTGATTTTCAGTAGGAATTGAAGTTGAAAAAAAGGAATGGCATTTTATATGACTGTCCATCCCTTTCAGTTTTTCATTTCACTTATTCTGATGTTCATTACAATGTCTTCAGTGAATGAATATATGTACAATTAACAGAATTGTCTATTTCTGTGAAATTCATGCCTGTTTGGTTCGAATTCAATTCAAAATCCATGCACATGCTCTCTTTTTTAAGAATCAAGGTGTCTCTATCTCCTCCTATAGGTACAGTTCACTGCTTCAATCACTGTCCGATATATTTGCGACTGATGTGCCCTTTTGGACATTTCATTTCCTGCTCCTCTCATTTTCTCATTTTCTCATTTTGAAGTTATGTTTGGTGTTTTGTTGATGTTTACTTTTTATTGGTGTTGTTTATTTGTTACTGTGTTATATGCCTGTATCATTGCTCTGTAAATAGACTAAGGTCTATTTTTTATTGTTTTGGAAAGCACTTTGGGTCAACAGCCGTTGACCCAAAGTGACTTGACTTGACTTGACTTGACTTGACTTCTCTGCATGTCCCCTGAAGCCAGGAGCAGAACACAGCAGCAGCATTGGCCAGATCACTCTAGGAAAATAGATTTGAATCTGATTTACTAAGGTGGTCGTAAATAACGTGTACATAAAGATAATTAAGGAAGGTGTATTTTCTCTTGTCAAAAAAACAAACAAACAAACAAACAAGTGTAATTCACAAAGGGGTGTGTAAGTGTAAATTGTGGGGAGCTGCCAGTTGATTGTAAAATCAGAGAAGTAAATTTGCTTTGTTCCACTCCTTTAAACCCAAAGGTGTATCTATTAACAAAACCCAACAAAATAACGCTCAATTAATGTTACAATAAGGGGCGTCTATTAACAAAACCCAACAAAATAACGCTCAATTAATGTTACAATAAGGGGCGTCGCATCAAATTCTGGGCCCTGGGTACAAGGATTCACTGCGGGCCCCTCATGAATGTTCTTCATAGGGGGACGGGGTTTAACCCTTTTAGACTCGTAACAAATTATTACGCTTTATTTTGTGCTTTAACTATTGAAAAATAGCAGATATACAAGCTCACAGCGCAGCACTGCGTGTTGTAAATCTGCTATTTTTGAAAAAGCGTGAAAATAAAAATAAAATTTTCACAACTTTTCAAAAATAGCAGATCTAACAAGCATGCGCGCTGTGAGCTTGTATATCTGTTATTTTTCAATAGCTAAAGTATAAAATAAATTAAGCCCCCTCCAGCTTGGGCCCTAGTAACTCAGTCCCACTTTCCCCCCCTCTTGTGACTCCCCTGGTTACAATCATTGGCATTGGCTTTCCACCCCTCAGCTCAGTCACCCCTCTTGTTCACTGGCAGCAGCCTTTTATAGCCAGGTATAGACACAATTAGCAATAGCAAAAGCACATCAAAACCCCCCTCTGACATCTTGACTATGGTCCAGCCCAATCTGAAACATCCCATGGGTATTGTTAAGCATTCAATCAGACTCAACAATAAAACATTAAAGCTATACTGTGTAAGTTGCTCAACTAGTGGTCAGTAGCGCTATTGCTTTTTTCGGCCGTTTTTCGGCCGGAGTCGTCGCGGACCACCGCCGCGGACCACCGGAGCGGCGCCGCAAACCACCGCGACCGATAGTAATCCGAGCGCATGGTAGAACGTAATTTTCTGGCCAGGATTTGTGGATTAAGAGGTTAAAATCCTTCACCATGGTAAACACTGTAGCCAAGCGGAGGCGCTTCCTGGAGACCAGAGCAGATAAGCTGTGATTGGCCGGTAGTGTACCATGTGTGCATGATCGGCGATGTGATTGGGCAACGTATACACAACGTATACAGATGATGCAGATTACGTCATTTTGGCGCGAAATCCCGCCCCTGTCACTGCTAAGAAGAAAACATATAAAGAGAAGGCTTCAGAAGCTGAAAATAACGGAGTGGGTGTTCTAAAACTTTAGCGATTTAACAGTTAGGACAATTTTAAGATTTGTTTTATAAAAAAAGTTACATGGTACGACTTTAATATTGCACTAAACAGTACACTCAACATTGCATTTACAATAATGAAAGTGCCAATGTGCTGTACAATCATGTTTAGTGTCCGTGCTGTGCAAATAGTCAATAAATAAGGGTCATGAAACTGTACCTTTTCCTATGCAAACTTCTAATAAAGTCTTCAATCAATCAATCAAAGTCTATTTTCATCATTACGTGAAGCTTTGGCTGAGTGGACCGTCCGGCCGACACTTGCCAACACGCTGAGGGAGCTCATAATTCAGCTCTAAATACAACTGATAGCCTACAAAATAAATGCAAATCGGTAGAATTTGCATCATGTCTATATTATGGATACGTTGTGCAATTAATACATTGTTTGACTTTTTACTATATGTTTTGTTGTGTCCCCAATCACCATGGCAACCCTCCATCCACAGTCTGGGGGTCCACAATCACCATCAGACCTCCAACCTAAAGGTTTGATCACTGCATTCAATTAAAATCCTGGCATGCCCCTCATTAATGTACTTCATCATGTACTTATCTGTTTTGACTCTTAGGCCGGCTTTACACTGCCACTGAAATCTAGCCTGAATCAGATCTGAGTCACTTCAAAAGTGGAATCCGATTTTTTTTAAATAGTCTAAATCCAAACATGTCACATTCAGGTCACATGAAATCCGATTTTGAAAAACCACATCCAGAGGTAGTTTCAAATCCGATCCATATCGGATCTGAGGACATCTGACTCAGTCTGAAAGCAGCAACCACATCCACCCCATTGACTTATATGCAGGTCACATTCAAGTCACATCAAACTGGCCCAAGCGTCACTTGCTGCGCGAGCAGCGCGACCCGATCGTGGCTGTAAATTACATCATTACAGAGCGCAAGTATTTACTATTTGATTACAGCGCACTGTGCACATGAGAAAAACAAAAGAGAAGAGAGAAAACACGTGAGCTAAACAGTGAAAACGAGAGAGAAGAGCGAAACACAAGAGTAAAGAAAAGAAGAGAGAAAAACAATATTAACGTGTGTTTACTATGGTCTATTATGACGCATTTCCTGAACATAATCAGAACGTAATCAACCAGCGTCGACGTAGTGACGTAACGTCATGACGCCTACGTCGTTACCACGGTAACCAAAGCATACATGTCGCCGCAGGGCAGCTTTGGGCTAACGCTGTCTGAATGCACAGATCAGATCTGTGTCACTTGCAAATGCAGTGTGAAAAGTCGGGCCAAAAGATCAGATTTGAGAACAAATCGGATTTGGGCTGGATTTGACTGCAGTGTAAAGCCGGCCTTAAGTTTCCTCGTTCCAGTGTTCCATTGGCACAGGCCTGCCTGTTTACCCAACATCGTTGTGTTTTTATCTTTGACGTTTCTGTGAGAAGCATTTAATGTTAAATTATATGTCTAATACTGTAAATCAAATCAAGTGTAGCAATAGTGTCTGTCTTTTGTCCACTGTTCCATAATGGCATGCTTTAGACACTCAATTATTGAAATCCCAAACATATTTATGTATTTTTTGGACCATGCCACATTGAACTCTGTGAGCACCTTGGAGTCCATGCAGCTCCATGTGTGTGTTGGGGAAAGCCCCATGCCTTTCCCCAACAGAGAAACCTCATGATGCCCTTCCATGGCAAGAACCCGTTCAACAGGAACCTGCTGTTTAATTACAAGCTTTCACCTGCCAGGGTGACTGTGGAGAATGCATGCCATCTGTGACACCGGATAATAACCAGTATCATAGATAGAAAGCCGTGGATAAACAAAGTGATACAGTGTGAAAAGGACTGATTACATACAGTACTGTAATCCAACAGGAATGCAGCGTTTAATTACAGGTTTTCAGGTGCCAGGATGACTTAATCAGTGGAGGATGTGCAGGCATGTCATCCACCTCAGTGCCATGTCTATTGTTTTTATTTTATTTTACCAAGGACCCCTTAGCAGAGAGAAAGACGTTTACATATTGTATGACATTGCAGATTGAACCTTTTCAAAGATACCATCACAGGCTTCTTTGACAGCACTGTCATCAGTGTTGTGTAAAATGTGGTGCGAACAACGCAAACAGTCGCCTCAGTGTCTTTGCCCCCAAGTGGAAAAAATTCCATCTGAAGCGTCCTTCGCTTCCCCTCCAACTCCACCCATTGTGTTCTGACAGCCAATCAGCGTTGATGTTGTAGCCAAATGACAGGGAAGTGATCCAAACAGTGTGACTGTCAAAACAACAAGAGCAGCGCCCCGGACCAGCAGCCTCCTTTTCTTTTTTTATCAACGTGGACCTGCGCTACCAAAGTGAAGCTACAGAAGTGACTCGAAAAAAAGAAATAGCTTCAGGTTTGAACGTACCATAACAGTTGCTCCTGTGCTCTGACTGGGAAACACATCCAACAGGTTGAAGAGAGACCTTATAAGACGCCTCAGGGCGCCCTAAAGGGCGAGGTCGCACCATGTCTTGGCCATCTGGACAAGGCTGTATATGGGACCAGTTACGCATATATGGAGACCCCTGGCACCCATATGAAGATCCATGTACTGTATGGAGATATGCTGTGAGAGCCCAAACATGCTTAGCCTACTCAGTTATTCGTTATGTGAAAGTCCTATGATGTCTATGACAAAGAAACAAATACATTTACTAAAATAATGCAATGATTAAATCAGGTGTATGTTCACTTGCGTGTTCTCCCCGTGTCCCCTTGGTTAGGTAACCTAAATAATAAAAAATACAACTTGCAGTAATCCTGGTCTCTATACTGCCAACCCCTGGTCAGCCGGGGCACCTGATGGAGGGGAGAGGAACTGGTTGGAATAACTTGTTCCTTCCACGTGCTATACATGTGACCGGGGAAACTCCCTCCTGTCAGGTGATAACAAGGAAGGAGGATTGAAGGAAGTATGAGCTCAGTTCGGGGCTCTCCCAAGGTTGGCAGGGGGAGATTAGGCAATTGGCACTGGTAGAAATATGTTTTACAAAAGCGTGGGAGATTGAGATCGATAAAAAGCCCTGAGTCCTGGCCAGAAATTGTTCAAAAGTATTTACCGAAGAGACTAAAGAGATGGAGAGACTGTTACTGAACACATCAAAACACTCGGCACTCTTGCTGATTTCTCAGGAATATAGAATGTTGACAAATCATATCTCATAAACACACTTTTGAGGCATGACAATTTAACCATAAATAATATTAAAAATATAATGCAACAAAACATTTAGTTAAAATCTTCATTTTATTTGCTTTAAGATTAAATAATTCACTCAAGTTTGCCCACCATGTCCCATTAATACAAAATATTTAAGTATTGTAGTAAATCTTGCAAGCTGTTTATGGCACGGCACCGGAGGAGCCTGCAGTCTCTAAAAGGGTCTTTCTGTCTGTTCCCCCGTGTCAACTTGTGTCCCTACAAATCAGACCGATCACATCTAACACCTCAGCTGATGCTGCTGCGCCAATAACGACATACACTGGAGCCCTCAGTTAACACTGCTACGGGGAGTGTGTCGCTGTTACTACATGTCATCTTTTCGACACCCGACTCTAACCCTCACCCTAACCTCCGTGAAGTGAGTCGCTAACCCTCCGGTCGAAATGATGGTCGTTCGAAAGAACGCGATTTTCTCACTGCTACGCTAATGACAGCTCAGCAATATTAAGCACACAAAGCTATTTAGCATCTTAGCTCGTCATTGGTGGAGAAATGCAGGTCTGGTTCCATGCCATTGGTCAGACGGCCTGTCATTCCCTTATTACACCGTCGGTCCAAAAAAAAGAAGAAAATAAAAATCTGTTGAACAAAAATCCCATTAGACAAATTCCCATTGTATAATAATAAGTATATGTATATCACAGCTGACACTATACCCATCACAGCCGACCTCATATTAGCCTCCATTCACATAGCACAACAGCAACTAACTGTAGCTACACATACATGGAGAAGTGATATTGTGCAATAGACCTTTCACACAGCAGCCATATTGACAAATAGTAATGCAGTTGAGGGTATGTGACATAATCGTTGTAGTAAGTTATGTGGGAACGCCTACTGAGTGGCAAAAACTACATTCTGGCCTTGAAAGCCCATACATCCAAACAGAAAAGTCTTCTATGATTGCATTAAATTACATTAAACAATGTTAAAATCACTTTGGATATGTGCTATAACTGAGGGCCAATGCATACTGGACTTTTAGAGCCAAGTTTAAACTGGTCCGGCTCTGTCCAAACTAGGCAGGTAGCCTAGTTTGGGGCAGGTAGCGTCATTAAGTGGGCTGTTTGGTGATGCCGAGATGTTGTGACACCCCAAACCGATTTAAACTTGGTGAACCATGACCATGAAACACTTGACTGTGAAAAAATGAATATGACTATTTAATTATATTATATACTATATTGTTTTGCGGTTTTCAATTATGTTCTACTATTCTAGTCAATGTGGCTGCTCATAAAAATGTCTAGTAAAATAGTCTCATGCCGAGATGACACCCCGAAACGATTTAAACTTAAAATACTTGATTAGCCTATATGAAGAAAATATTTTATTTTATAAATATTTAATTATATACTATATTTACTAAATACCCTTTGTTTTGCGGTTTTCAATGATGTTCTACTCTTCTAGTCAATGTGGCTGCTCTTATAAAGGTCTAGTAAAATAGTCTCATACCAACGTCAATAACATTTAACCTGTATATTCTGTAGAACAATAAGTCGTAGCAAACTGAACATTCTCTCCAAGCTCCATTAATTATGTAAAGTCACAGGGCCAACACTAGAGGTCCACCAGAAGGGGGCGCTGTAGCTGTAGTTGTTACTCCTTCTGTTGAACGTTGATCAGCTTTAGTATGATGTCTGCTGGCAGCCCACGTTTGACCAGTTCCTCTTTAAGCTGCAGGTGAAACAACACAACTGTTACCTTAGAACAGCTTAGGGTGGTTTTACATTGTTTGTAAAGCTGGAGAAATAGGTTTGCATTATGTTTGACTGATATGTTATGATAGCATGTTTGTATGTCGCTTTATTGTGTGATTTGCTTGGCTAAAAAGATTAACCTGTTAATAGAATACACAATATACCCTTTTCATGGCAGCCATGTTGAAGGATCAAACCAATGACCTTGTGGTCCAAAGGTGATTAATCTACCAGGACACTACTTCACTTTACTTGACCAGTGTTATACTGAGTGACTCAGGGGTGGCATACCAGACATATGCCTTGTGGGCCCCCGTTTAAGTGGAGAGGGTTAACAGTACCGGGCCACAGAGCTGAGACCTATCACATGATTGGCTCATCGGCTTGTCTATCATCTGAATCCCCAAACACAGGATAATGTGATTAGGCTAAACATATAACATCTGATACAATGCGTTGCTGCCTCGACGCGTTGTGGGCTTGTAGATCTTCTCTGTTCAGTTCGCGCCGGTGGTGGTGGGCCGGTCTGGGCCAAGATGACAAGGCCAAATTTATGTCCGGCCCTGCTAAATTTAACTGTGGGTATATGCTGTTGTTTTCTTTCACAATAGACTTCACTAACACATCACAGCACTGTTTAGAGCTCTACAATTCAGTTGAGTGAACGTGAACGAAAAGCAAGTAGAGGTTCTCACTAAGTAGGCCTACTGGCAACAGAAAAAGGGACAATGACTGACAGATATAAAGATCTCCATATATGGGCACATCAGTGGGATCTGTGGTGCAAAGTAGCCATGGGGGCCACCTCTAGTTGTTATTATCTAGTTATTATTAGTTACCTTTGGCAGCACTTTTGTCCTGATGTCTTCTTTGGTCAAAGGAGTCTTTGAGGAGATTCTCACTTTCAGGCCGCTGGTGCCACCTACAGGTCAAATATCAGAATAGTGACAGTAAACAGTGTGATGTTGTTGTTGAGTAGAGCTTTAGAATACTTTAGAATACGATTAGCCCACAGGATTTACTGTCCATCTTATTAGAAAGGCCTCCATAAATGGACACTTAGATAGCATGTGTTTTGGACATCAAAAGGTGGTCCTTGCTTCACCTCCCTATCAACTAATGGAACCAGTGGGTCCCCAGTAAAATGTGTTGGTATACCATAGAGTCACAATTCTAACCACTTAAACCATTTTTTATACTAGGGCTATTTAAAAATAGTAGATATAAGAGCTAAAGTTCAACATCAGTTAAAACTGACGTTACTTCTTCAGATATTTGTGGTTACACTCAATGGACCCATATAAAATTCATCAATGGATTAATTTAAAATGGTAGTGGCATCTTCCACACAAGACTGTAAGTTACATTTAAAATGGTATAGTGGCAACCACATGAGACTAAATTACAACATGACAGTGATTACGAAAAGAATGATCATAATTGAATCACACTTACGAGACCCAGGGGTGTAGCTAATTGAGACTTCTGCTGTGGGCAGTACGATTGTGACTGTTGCTTCGGGTGGAGGTGTCACAGCCGTAGTTGGTTTAGCACTAGAACTACTCGTAGTAGTAGGTGGTGGTGTGGTCATAATAGTAGGTGGTGTTGTAGTTTCAGTAGTAGGAAGTAGCATGGGTGTAGCAGCAGGTGGTGTGGGTGTAGCAGCAGGTGGTGTGGGTGTAGCAGCAGGTGGTGTGGGTGTAGCAGCAGATGGTGTGGGTGTAGCAGCAGGTGGTGTGGGTGTAGCAGCAGATGGTGTGGGTGTAGTAACAGATGGTGTGGGTGTAGCAGCAGATGGTGTAGCAGCAGATGGTGTAGTAACAGATGGTGTGGGTGTAGCAGTAGATGGTGTAGTAACAGATGGTGTGGGTGTAGCAGCAGATGGTGTAGCAGCAGATGGTGTAGTAACAGATGGTGTGGGTGTAGCAGTAGATGGTGTGGGTGTAGCAGCTGATGGTGTGGGTGTAATAGCAGATGGTGTGGGTGTAGCAGTAGATGGTGTGGGTGTAGCAGCAGGTGGTGTGGTGGTTGCAGGTGCTGCAGGTGGAGAACATAAAGATGACACATTTAATTCCTCAAACCACATCATCACTGATGGAATGTGAAATATGGTGCAGTAGTAAACAGGTGTAGTTTCACCCACCATTTGAGACACTGACAATGACACAGCGAAGCTCCGACTGGTATGTGGCCGGACTGAGAAAACAAATAAGTTTAATAAGCAGGACTTTAGTTTTACCTTAATGTTAATTATGGGATCACGTCTGTGGTTGCAGCAGTGGAGATATAAATACAAACACATATTTTTTTATCACAATCATAGATTGAGATCGAGATCGTAGATTTAAAAGTGATCGAATTTCTGACAGTAATATGGTAATCTCTGATACAATGCTCTAATACAATACACTCATTGTTATATGGACACACAGACAGACATACAGAGACAGACAGACAGACAGACAGACAGACAGACAGACAGACAGACAGACAGACAGACAGACAGACAGATGATTTAAATGGATGCTGACCTGTTGGTCTGAGCAACAAAGCAGACAGGGTGATGTTCTCCATCCTCTGACTGTGATGGCGTCCATCTCAGGATGAACTGTCCCTGTGCTGATCCAGTCAGGATCATGTTGTGGGGTCCACTGAACAACAGCTCAGAAACCCTACAACACCACCAGAGAAGAGAACATGGTTCAAAAGTCTGAAATTACATCTCTGGATCTTCAGCAACTAATAAATTACTTCATTCATACACCGATGGCAGCAGAAACCATGCAAGACACCAACCTGCTCATCGGGAGCAACTAGGGGTTCAGAGTCTTGCTCAAGGACTCTTTGACACTAACTCTGGGAGAGCCCGGGCTCGAACTGGGACTTTCATGCTCTAATGACGGTTTCTCTACTCCTGAGCTATGCCACCCCAGTTAGTTCTTAAACTTTTTGTGCCAAGGACCCCCAAGCCAGGGACCCCCAAAAAATTTGTGTAAAAAAACAAATTATATTATTATTAAGCAAGAATTGAATAGGATTAGGATTAACAGTGAGATCATTTATCATTGATAAATAAAGTCCTTATTCAGGCTGATAATGACCCTCCACTTTACATCAGGGTCTAATCACCCAGCTTGGGGTTTATTTATCAATAATGACCGGCACACTGTTAATTGATCCTTGGATAATCTCCTCACTACAAAAATACACTTTAAATGCTTTTATTTCAGTTCTGAGGTATGGCAATCTGATTGCTGCAAGAAATGTTACAGCAACCTTCCCAAAGTTAAAGTTAAAGTTAGGGCCTGTCAGAAAAAGACAAAATGAACTGCCACGTCCTGGGAAGTTAACATATTCCTGTTTGACTGCATAGTAGGCTACAGTGGAAAGAGATCAGGACGATATAGATACAATATTGCTGTAATTATTTAAACTTGCATGTTGTTAGTGGAATATTTCCTACACACCCACATCAGTTATTCCCACCTGGTGTCAGTGTGGAACTCTGGGAAAACACAGTGCTGTGTAGTTCTAGGCTGAATGCTCCAGTTTACTGTACTGGAAGGCCTCAGTCTTGTTGTCTTTTACTCACGTGGAGTTTGTTGCCTCTGTGTTGATGGTGATTTCCAGTGTGTGACCAACAGGGGTGTAGAGCTGTGCTCTGTTAGCCGGGGTGGGAGGCAGGAACCTGGGTAGATACTAGGGATGCGGTATCGGTACTCGTGGTATCGGTACTCGACCCGATACAACCCTATTTTGCTGTACTCGTACTCGCCAGATACTTCTCACGGCAGCGCCCGATACTCTGCTGGGGCGTCACAAGGGGGAGAAAAGTGGGACTGAGTTACTAGGGCTCAAGGTGAAAGCCAGGGCCTTAATTATTTTATACTTTTGCTATTGAAAAATAGCAGATATGCAAGCTCACAGTGCCGCACTGCGAACGAGGCACCAGTGCTCCAACGATACAGCTGCGACCACTTAAAGGCATCAGCATCACGGCATGCCTTGTTGCGCTAAACTTACCTCTAAAGTTGAATCTCTTTCATATATCCTTCACCACCTCACGCAAATTGCAAAGTATAGGCTACTGTAGGTAAGTTAAACTTCCCACTAGAAAGCTGTGTGTGTGTTTGTTTGTTTGTCACTGTCGCTCTTGTCTTGAAAGCTCGCTCTCTCGGTGAAGTGTGTCTGTCTGCAGGGACGTGCAGAGACATTTTAGAGAGGCAGGGGCTGATATTTCTAGAAGGCCTTTTGGTGGACAATTCTCTTGAATGCAGCCTTCAGTTATGGTATGGAAAGGGCCCGGGGACATTTGCATTTTTTACCATAGTAAAAAAATGCATTCATGGACACTTTTTACAGACTGATCTGGCAGGGGCTCAAGCCCCCTTTGATGTCAAATTGTCAATGTGTGTACGTGCCTGCCTGCCAGTGTAGCACAGCTGAAAAAAGACGATTGATTGAAGAGAATAGAGATTCTGTGGGCTTCGCCACCTAGTGGCGGAAGAAATGACCTCTGGGAACTCAGATTGCTGTGGGCTAAATCAATGAATGCATTTCTGAGAATACCAGAAAAAAAGAATAATTTGACATTATGTTATAGTTGCGGATGAGGATGGATGCGGATATATAAATTGGATAATATATTTTTTTAGAGGGAAAAAAAAAAGCGTAATTTAAATACATTTTGTATTATTAATTGTACTCGTATCGGTACTCGGTATCGGCGAGTACTCAACATGAAGTACTTGTACTCGTACTCGGTCAGCAAAAAAGTGGTATCGGGACATCCCTAGTAGATACTGCCCCTCTGTACAGCTGGGTACTGCTCCATCCACTGTAGACAAAGGGGAAATATTAAACATTTTCAGGGGTCTTCAACGTTTTCAGGCGAGGGACCCCAAAACTGATGGTGAGATGGAGCAGGGACCCCCTACCACCTCATAGGGTGGGGGGCGGGGCTACAACATATATTGTACATTTATGTACAAGATACAGTGAGTATAGGTGGCCGTACCACTGCCATTTCTAAACATACTGAGAATCATTTTCAATTCTATCAACAATCTGTCAATTGCACAGTATACCCAATCATGTATACAAGCTATTTAAAATGGACAGAATCATGATTCATTTTGTGGAAAATGTTTTAACAGTATTTAAAAACAAATAGATGTTTTATTATTATTATTTTTTAAATCAGGAAACAATTTCTCCGACCTCCTGCAGTACGTCCTCCGCGGAACCCCTAGGGGTCGCAGACCCCCTGTTGAAGACCTCTGTGTTACGGTATAGATTTGATTAGATTATATTTTACTTCATTAGGACATTATCTGGTAGAAAATGTACTTCTAAGGGTCCATTTTAAGATGAACTAATAGTTTTGCTGTGTACCTTTGACTACAAACTGTAGAGGTATATAGCTGAGAATTGAGCTGGTATTGTAATTGTGCTGAGATCCTCCAGTGTCTGTGAGGGTGATGGACTGGTTGGGATAGTCAGCCATATACAACTGGACAACATAGAGACCCTCATTACTGCTGCTGGTGGCAGCAAATGACAAAGTGCAATCCTGAAAGAAGAGAGAAGGAACACAGGACAAGAAGAGTACAAAAAAATAGATAAGAAAAGAAAAAAAAGAAAAGGAAAGAAAACCAGGAGAAACAATGGGTCATATTTCTATGAAGACGTGGCAATAGAAAAACAGTACAGTATAATCATAGCAATAATTATGATTATAGTAGTACAAAATAAATGCAATTTTGATGAAAAATGGTGTTAACATCAGAATTAGATTAGCATAAAATGTGTATTAGCATGTTTGTTTGATTGATTGATTGATTGATTGATTGATTGATTGATTGATTGATTGTTTGTTTGATTGATTGATTGATTGATTGATTGATTGATTGATTGATTGATTGATTGATTGATTGATGACTTTATTAGAAGTTTGCATAGGAAAAGGTACAGTTTCATGACGGTACAGTTCACTGGTACAAGGTCTACTAAAAGGAGATCCTAGAAAAACTTATTTCCACAGGAAACCATTAAATTAACCATTAAATAAACCATTAAAACCATTGTAAAAGCATTCAACTCACGGTTGATATGCTGAGAACAGAAGGAAGTTGATAAGCCCAGCATCCAACCCGGTCTCCATCTGGGTCAAAGGCTAACAGGCTGAAGTTTCTCACACAGTTAGAAGGAACTCTGAGAGACAAAGAGAGACAGAAGGGATAACAGAAAGAAAATGAGAGACAGAATGACATTATATTATTAGTAGAAGTACTAGTAGTATTCAGGAGGGGGGGGGGGGGGGGTCGCCTTTTTATTATTTATTTTTACCGACTGCTGCTGAAGTCCTTGTCATGTCTGTCTATCAGTCCCTCCTGGTACACACAACACCACTGACCTCTTTATTAACATGCTGAGAAAGGCTTGACGCTGAAACGCTATTAATAAAACAATTTCTTTTCCTTCTCCTTTTTCAACTGGCAGTCTTGAATGTGGGGGAGATGGATTGATTGATTGATTGATTGATTGATTGATTGATTGATTGATTGATTGAAGTATTTATTAGAAGTTTTGCATAGGTAAAGGTACAGTTTCATGACAGTTCACTGTTACAAGGTCAACTAAAAGGAAACTCAGGTAAGGCAAGGCTTATTTCCATTGAGATCCTTCTCTTTAACTCATATAACATTGACTGACAGATGGATAGAACACAGTACTATGCAGTAGATATTGGCCGAGTTTCCCAAAGCGATTTTAGCTTCGTAGCTCACGCATGGTCGTAGAGACCAAGCCCCGACCGTCATGTTCCCGTGTTTACATGGATTCGGGCAGAGCGACTTATTTAGCCCCCTACAACTACACCAACATTCAGATTTCACAAAGTGCTTAATAAAGTCTCACTCCTGTCTAAATACGGTACGGCATTCTATAATTACCCGTACCTCCGTGTTCTTTAATAAGAAGCCTTTTTATCCGATCGCGCTCTGTTTTCCCATGTATTTCCTGGCGTTCCCCATGCGCACCAACCCCACTGACGGCACTGAGATAAACAGACAGTGATCAGATAAAAAGGCTTCTTATTAAAGAAAACGGAGGATACGGGTAATTATAGAAAGCCGTACAGTATTTAGACAGGTGTGAGACTTTATTAAGCACTTTGTTTGTGAAATCTGAATGTTGCTGTAGTTGTAGGGGGCTAAATCGCTCTGCCCGAACCCATGTAAACACAGGAACATGACGATCGGGGCTTGGTCTCTACGACCATGCGTGAGCTACGATGCGCTTACGATGGGCTAAAATCACTTTGGGAAACCCGGCCATTATCAGAAAATCACTTGAGAACAAACAACTAAACAGTTCAAACAATAGGAGGGTCAGGGGGAGGGTAATGTTTAGGCTAGGTTTAATGTTATCAGTTTGGAGTGGCTGCTGCCTGTAAGTGTTTTTTTTTTGGTGGTATAGCGGGAGAACAAATTTTAATTTTAATCAGTTGAGGGTGTGTTGCTCCCTCAACTTTTATGACATGTAAAGTATAATAACAATAAATAACTAATAACACATTATATTTAGGCTATATTGTTGTGTTAATGTTAATGTTGAGTATAAGAACAGAAGAGAAGTGTATTATGTTACCGTAGTGATGGTATGATGGTGGACTGAGGAGACCTGTTGGCTTTCCCAGTGTCTGATCTGGTCCTGAGCTCCACCCAGGTATAAGCCCCCCAGTTCACAATGCCATTAGTGTTACTTATCCAGTTACCACCTAGTAACCTGTGGGAAATGAGATTATTATTGTTATTATTAAAAAGTTGACATGAACAGTATAATAACAGTTTATTTCTGTCCTAATTTCTCACACTGTCTCAGAAGAAACAATTAAAGTAAATTAAAAATTAAAGCAAAAGTTAATTTAACTAATTACATAAATCATTTAATAAACTATCACTAATTTGGGCATGTGATCACAGGCATTTGTATTTCATTATTAAAATATTATATCTATAAGCTCACAACCAGTCGTATCACATTGTGTTATGACTCGTGTTATTATGCTTGTAGATCTACTATTTTCACATGTTTCGCACAACACATACAGTGCGCGCGCGCGCGCACGCGCGCACGCACGCACGCACGCACGCACGCACGCACACACACACACACACACACACACACACACACACAAATCATTTTGTTCACATTCATGGTAATGATCCGTTCGCGCGATTCGTTCACGTTCACCGTTCATAGCAAAAACACTAGCGCGAAGTGTTTTATTACAGACCGCCCTCCCGTCCTGTGTGCTGGGGGCTATTAGGGAAACGAAAGAGTGAACGACACATTTTAAGGATTGAACAAATCGTTCACGAGTCTTGCTAATTATTCGATTATTTTTTTATTTTTTTTACTACAGACGAGAGATGTGCAGTGTTTCCTGAGGTCGCAATGGATCATCACTGATATAGCGTTAAGGAGAACTCCTTCTATGCTATGGGCCAGCTAGGCAGACTGGAGATTTAAATACCAATTAAATTACATGCTGTTTAAAACATGAAAATTGTATAAAATTATATGATTTTTTATTTGTTGTGTGTCATAGTGAACCTCTCTTCACTAACCTCATTCCAAAGTCAGTGTTGATGGGAACCAGTCGAGTCATGATTCCTTCTCGTTGACACCACTCTGTGTTGTTCTGCACCGTGTTCACCTCCAGTAGGGTCTCATTGCCATAGTCCCTAATCCAATGCTCCCATGTGTCTGAATCACTGCATGATGTGAAGGCTGTCTTATAGCGCAGAACCACCTGTAATTATGAGATAATTGCGACCGAAGGTCGCATATACTCTGAAAAAACGTGTCGCTTGAGTGACCTTCCTTCCTTCCTTCCTTCCGTAACCTCTGTGATGTCAGTGTGATGTCAGCGAGTTGTGACATCACTTCCAGTACGGGGCGGCTACACAAAATGTGGATAACACTATATATGGAGATAGTCCAGTCCATCATGTCATATGGGACTACCGTCATAGACAGTAGCCAAAAGAGAAGGATACACAAGACTAAGAAAGACAAAAAAAGGAGGAGGAGGATAAAGATACCAAAAGGAGAGAGAAGAAAGGGTGGATGAGGTACAATGTGTCTCAGAAGAGAAAAGGAGGTGCAACGGGGGCGGCTAGATAAAGTTATTAGGCCTGGATCCGACTTTAAGTCGACGCACAGGATTCCAGAAGTGTAGCACTTATTCGCTCTTGTATCAAACTGGTACTCGAAACGTTCTTAGAATTTAATATATATTTTCTAAAGTAAATATGGGGGCGGCTGTGAAAAAAAGAGAAGAATAAAAAAGAAAAAAAGGAGGAGGAGGATAAAGATACCAAAAGGAGAGAGAAGAATGTATGGACCTATACATGGAGAAATGGAGCGAACCTGTTTGGCCTAAACATGGAGATGTGGTACAGAATGACTCATATATGGGCATAAAAAGTATGTCATTTGACATCACTTCCTGTTCAGACAGTCAGACAGACAGCCATTGACTAAGTAACAAGAAATCTTGTGAAATACAATGTTGTCAACCAATCATCAAGGACGATGATACACGAAAGAAGAAGAAGAAGACTCCGGCCTAACAATGGCTACTGTCTATGACGGTAGTCCCATATGACATGATGGACTGGACTATCTCCATATATAGTGTTCTCCACATCTCCATGTTTAGGCCCTATCGCTCACACCCTAGGTGGGGTTGGCGATAGGGCCTTTCTGTGTGGAGTTTGCATGTTCTCCCCGTTTCTCCTAGGGTTGATACCCTCACAAAAACATGAACAAACTCCCCCCAGAATGATAACAACTAGAATCGTCAGAGAAACGCTGTGGTTGGCCAGATAGTCAAGAATTGGCGCGACCTCACCCTTTAGGGCGAGGTCGCATGTCACCCTGAGGTCGCATTCCACCCTCAGGTGTCTTACTAGTGATATAAAAGTTATACATTACATGCTGCTTTAGGGTGAGGTCGCTTCTCGCCCTTAGGGCGACTTGCTGGTAATTATTATTATTATTATTATTATTATTATCCAGTCCATCATGTCATATGGGACTACCGTCATAGACAGTAGCCAAAAGAGAAGGATACACAAGACTAAGAAAGACAAAAAAAGGAGGAGGAGGATAAAGATACCAAAAGGAGAGAGAAGAAAGGGTGGATGAGGTACAATGTGTCTCAGAAGAGAAAAGGAGGTGCAACGGGGGCGGCTAGATAAAGTTATTAGGCCTGGATCCGACTTTAAGTCGACGCACAGGATTCCAGAAGTGTAGCACTTATTCGCTCTTGTATCAAACTGGTACTCGAAACGTTCTTAGAATTTAATATATATTTTCTAAAGTAAATATGGGGGCGGCTGTGAAAAAAAGAGAAGAATAAAAAAGAAAAAAAGGAGGAGGAGGATAAAGATACCAAAAGGAGAGAGAAGAATGTATGGACCTATACATGGAGAAATGGAGCGAACCTGTTTGGCCTAAACATGGAGATGTGGTACAGAATGACTCATATATGGGCATAAAAAGTATGTCATTTGACATCACTTCCTGTTCAGACAGTCAGACAGACAGCCATTGACTAAGTAACAAGAAATCTTGTGAAATACAATGTTGTCAACCAATCATCAAGGACGATGATACACGAAAGAAGAAGAAGAAGACTCCGGCCTAACAATGGCTACTGTCTATGACGGTAGTCCCATATGACATGATGGACTGGACTATCTCCATATATAGTGTTCTCCACATCTCCATGTTTAGGCCCTATCGCTCACACCCTAGGTGGGGTTGGCGATAGGGCCTTTCTGTGTGGAGTTTGCATGTTCTCCCTGTTTCTCCTAGGGTTGATACCCTCACAAAAGTAAGCAATTTACCCCGAGTGAGAGGACATTATGCTCTGATAATGTCCTGTGTGAGGGGGTGATCGGACGAGGCGAAGCCGAGTCCGATAACACCCTCACACAGGACATTATCAGAGCATAATGTCCGACCCCGAGTGGTAAATAGCTTTTCTACCACTTTTTCCCTTATACATGAAAGAAAACACATAGTTGTAACTTGCAAGGATCTTAAGTTACAATCATTATTGCCTATAAAACTTCCGCGAGACAGCAGATAGTTCCACCAACAACATCTTCTACTCACCAACAGATGGCGCCAACTCCATACTAATCCATGCGTCTAGCTTACAGCTAAGCTAACGTCAGTTAGAAGTACCGTTCCGGCCGTAAATAGAGGCTGTTCGCTTCCAGAAAGGCATAGGTTCAGAGAAAAGGGGCTTTAAAGTTGGCGGATTGCATTGGATCCAAATAAATCGGCGACTATAGCATGCACGTTAGTAAACATAGGACCGTTGCCACGGTCATTTGTTGGTTGGGGGAAAGGTGTTCCGACTACCTCCTGAAGTCCCCGGATGTACACTGAGGCGCATTGATCTCGGACAAGTCCTCACACAACTTTGCGGCAGTTGTTCTGTCATAACCTCCGGAATTTAGCCAATCAGAATCCAGTATTTGAACACGTGACTCGAAAAAGTGGTAGAAACATGAACAAACTCCCCCCAGAATGATAACAACTAGAATCGTCAGAGAAACGCTGTGGTTGGCCAGATAGTCAAGAATTGGCGCGACCTCACCCTTTAGGGCGAGGTCGCATGTCACCCTGAGGTCGCATTCCACCCTCAGGTGTCTTACTAGTGATATAAAAGTTATACATTACATGCTGCTTTAGGGTGAGGTCGCTTCTCGCCCTTAGGGCGACTTGCTGGTAATTATTATTATTATTATTACCCTTATTATTATAGCCAAGGCTTTGCAGGTTTAGTTTTATTTTTGATTAGTTTTTAAAGAGGGTTAATTTGCTATTTAAAATGTTATTTTTAAGAAAAGGCTTAGTTATAGTTCATTTATTTTGGTGTTCATTTTATTCGTAATATTGTATGGGCTAGTCAGGGGAGAGATTCAAAACGTTCAGAAAAGTAGTGAAAATAACACATCTACAATCTCTTGACACTTCTGGATGTGAGGCGTTGTGAGATTGTAGATCGGCTATTTTCACTATCAGTGAAGCATTGTAGCACAGGGCTTTAACATGGCTTAAAACTGGCACAGCTAAATTACTTTAATGATTTTAGTTATGGTTCACTTTTTCAACACATAATACAGTTTCAGTTGGTTTGTTCTTAAAGCAGCATTATCTAAAATTGCATTATATACCAAAAAGAAGTTCATGAGTGCTGCCTTATTTCGCCTTATTTTTATTTCAGTTACGTAAAGTTCATTCTAGTTTTTGTTATTGTGTTAGTTTAATTACAGTAACTATAATAATCTTGACCTGTACTTACCGTCATAGTTCCATTTGCGTACGTGTCCTTTGGATACTGGGTCAGGACAATTCCAAAAAAGTTGTTCTGTTGGGCTCCTGCATGCTGGGCTCCACAGAGCAACAGCAACACCACTGCTACTGAAGACACACTCATGGTTTACTGAGGGAATGTAAGATCCACTACCGTGTTTTATACACTCACACACACGTACTGTACGGTACACACTTGCGTGCGTACACAAACGATTTAGAATTACGTGGAACAAGACAATTAACCTGGTATGAGGAAATGTCTTTCTCTGTTACCTGCCTGTGTAGATCAAAGATTATAAACCGGCAGATTACATACCGGTGAATTGATGGTATTATTGTTTTGTATGACAGTAAAGGTAGGTAAAGATAGATCTGTGTTTTACACAAGCTTTCTAACCCATCCGTCCGTCCGTCCGTCCGTCCGTCCGTCCGTCCGTCTCTCTAATAAACAACATATGAAAACCACAGTCTTTCTTGTCATGGAATTTGCTGCACCTTCATGTTCTGCAGAGGACTGATTCTGGTGACCCCATGACCTTTCATCTGGTGTCAACTCTAGGCCAACATGTTTTGCTTTGTGTTTTAAAGGCATTTGTTCCCTTTCAGTCCTGGTACTTTATTTAAGGAATATTACACGAGAGGGTATGGGTTATGTAGTCTAGTAGGAAAGGGGGGTCCACGTGCATAGGGTGGGTTTTTTTTCTCGCCACCTGTGTTTTCTTAATCCTTAAAGGGTATATTTTAAGGTTCTGCCAGGTGCCAAGCTGAAATATCGTCCCAAGGGGTTAATTTTTAATGATTTCTTGCACCTACCCATTCACTTACTATACAGGAAAAAAAAGACCCCCCCAAAAGATCTTCTTTAAGTAGCATGTGACATTCCTTGGGCAAAGGATTTACCACAGTGTTGCACTATGAATAAATAAAAACTGAACTGATGTGATGTCACATCACGACAATAAGGCCCCGGATGGCGAAATCAATGAAACATTTGAGTTGTACATGAAAGGTGTTGTTTTTGAGTGAACAAAGGTCAATAGGCTGAGGTCCTCAGCCCAATGACCTTTGGTACAATCAGATCAAAATCAGCAAAAGAATGCCAGCACAAACGGACACACACACACACACACACACACACACACACACACACACACACACACACACACACACACACACACACACACACACACGTGTACACCCACACACACACACACACACAGTTTTGTATTTGTACCCTTTTGGGGACATTACATAGACTTCCATTCATTTGGAACTTCCATTCTGAATGGATTCAGACTTCCATTCATTTTCTGTGGCCTTACCCTAACCTCTATCCCTAAACCTAACCCCTAACCCTAACCCTAAACCTAACCCTAAACCTAACCCTAAACCTTGTGGGGACCTACTATTTTGTCCCCACAAAGTAGGAGGTCCCCTGAATGTGACTGTGCTAACATGTTTTTAGTCCCCAAAGGGGACCATTTACACACACACACACACACACACACACACACACACACACACACACGCACGCACGCACGCACGCACGCACGCACACACGCACGCACGCACGCACGCACGCACGCACACGCGCACACGCACACACGCACTACTAAACACACAAACCTCAATGAAGGGATGCTTTTTTCTTGTTTATTTGATGTGTAAAACTCAACCAATGGATGTCTGTTTCTATGAGTAAACTCAACCAATGGATGTCTGTTTCTATGAGTAAACTCAACCAATGGATGTCTGTTTCACAGTGAATCCTTGCTCCCAGGGCTCAGAATTTGGTGAGACACCCCTGCTGACCACAATCACATAGTCTAGTGGGATTTCTGAAAAATGTGATTGTTAAGAGGCATCTGGGGGTAAAAGTTGGGAACCAGTTTATTTTCCACAATTCAAGGGTGCTAAATCTTAAAAAAATGGTTCCCAAGCAAAATGTTGAGTTTTTGACCTTCTAATTTGCATAACAAAGTAGCTGCCGAATTGTCAATTTTGAACTATTTCTTCAAGGGCTATTTCACTTTCAAAAACCTTTAGTAATTTTATCATCTAATCAAGCTTTTGGGAACACCCAGGACAGTTTTTGAGTTGTTTGATTCAGTTTAGATTTAGATATTTGATATTAATTTTGATCAGACACGCCCCCTTCCTATACAAACCCATTGTAACTTCAAACTCCATTTTAACCATGATAGATTTAATGAAAACACCCGTCCTTTTTTTTGGTGACTCCTGACATCCTCCTAATACGTGAGCAGGATTTGTTTTGTCAACAACCTTTTTTCATTTATTTTTAATAATTTCTTAATTGGATTTGTTTTTTCCGCAAATAATTATTAAAAATAAACAAAAAAAGTTATCAAAAAACACTGCCTGTTCGTGTATTAGGAGGGCGTCAGGAGTCACCAGAAAAAAGGATGGGTGTTTTAATTGAATCTATCATGGTTAAAATATTTTATTGTTATTTAAAAGGGATATTTCACTTAAATACAAAAACATTATGTTATGGTGAACTGACTGTAGCCACTGTGATGGGAGGAGGGACGTGCAGAGAACATTAGAGAGGTAGTATCTAAAAGGGCCTTTTGGTGGAAATATTGAAAACAGCAGACCTCCAAGCTCAGTGTGAGCTTGGAGGTCGGCTATTTTCACTACTTGCATTCATGTTCTGGAGAGGCCCCTTCGATGTCTATGTGTCGATGTGCCTGGATGGGAGAATTAAACCAGTCCGTTTCAAGCAAACCAAACCAACTATTTCTATTACTATTAATGAATGATTAATATATGGATTGGGCTGGTTGCATGAAGCAGCTTCAGTTAGATTACTGTAGAACAGGGGTGGGCAACTTTGATGATGGAGAGGGCCACTACATTTTACCACTCACTCCAGAGGGCCACAGTGCATATACATTGCAAAACGAGTCAATCTACAAGCTCAAAATGCGACGCAGTGCGAGTGCGACCCATTTTGAGCCTGTAGATTGTCTATTATTGCTATTTTTTAATTGGAATCATGAAAAGTAACTTTTTTTTATTATTTTATTTTCAAATTTCAAATGCATTTATATGTTCATTATGTTACTTTATGAACTTAAATACAAATACATATATACAAGCTACTAATATAGACTAGTCATTAAGCTACTAATATAGACAAGTAATTAAAGTGGGTAATTTTTCCATGTTTGAAATTGAAATCAAATAATATATGAGCATTCCGATATTAACCTGCGGGCTGCTTTAAGTGAAGGTGGGGGCCGCATGTGGCCACCGGGCCGCCAGTTGCCCATGTATGCTGTAGAAGGAGACTATTTGTGTCATATTATTGACTTGAGAATGAAAAAAAAATATATATATATATATACATTCAGTTTCCATGCGGTGTGTAATTGATAGAAGAATCAAAAAAGTCATCTTGGGGGTGAACTATCCCTTTAAGGTTCACCATTGTTACAATTGGCTCGAGCAGCAATAAACGATGGGAAGAGGACTGGAGGCGTAAAAAGTATAACAAAGTGTATTCATTAAATAAAGGCCTGGAACATTAACCAAACAGGAGGTCAATAAACTCAATGATAAAGGATCCAATGGAGTGTGGAGTCAGTGATCAGTGGTGTAGGTGTGGATGTGTGAGACATGGTGTACTGCGAGGCAGTGTTAATTTTGGCAGCAAATGTTTGCTTTAGTTTTAGCTGCAGTCTTTTGAATAAAATGCCATTTAGTTTTAGTCATATTTTAGTCATCTGAAATGTTTTAGTTTTAGTCGACTAAATATCATAATATTTTAAACTAAATGTATAGTTGATTTTGTCGACAAAACATTTTTGGCGGGCCTTGATGGTGTTGTAATGGCTGATTTTACACACTTGGTTGCACTCTGAAAATAGCCGATCTACAAGCTCACAACGCGTCGCGCTGCGACACGTTGTGAGCTTGTAGATCTGCTAAATTCAGAGCGCAACACCCGAGTGCAACCAAACATAACATGACTTGTCTTTTAGTTCTACTAGATCTCTTCTCCACTAGACCCTAATTTTTGTCTAGTTTTTATTTGTTGACAAAATCGTCAATATATTTAGTCCTAGTTTTAGTCATCATAGCTTCGTTTTTATTTAGTTTCTATTTAGTTTTCGTCAATGAAAAAAGGTAGTCGACGAATATTTTTTTGTCATAGTTTTAGTCGACGAAATCAACACTGCTGCGAGGTGTTGCATGAAAAGTAAAGTCAGACAGAACTGAGAGGGGAGGCCTTTTATAGCCTACTGGAGGCACCGTGCGCTTGTGCGCACCGTGCAAGCCGTTCGGCCAGTCAATAAATCCATAATAGCCAGATCGCCAGCCAATGGCGTTTCCCCCTCGCCGTCAATCCCCAAAATTCCGACTCCTCCCTCAAACGGTCTGCCTGTGAGAATTCCCCCCGCCGACAACCCCTCCCCCCGGACCAATGGGGGAGCAGGGGGGGGGGGGGGAGTTTTTGGACGTCCCCCGACCAATCCTTTGTTGCGGGGTTCCCTATTGATGGAATGCAGGCGGAGCGTTTCCTTGTTGTTTCCCTGTCTACTGTCTACTCTGTTCTTCTTCACGCATTGGACTCCGCGCGAGTTTTGTACCGTGTGCTTGCTTTTGGAGACATATAATGTTTATTTTAGGTCGGATACTAAAGCGTGATTATTACATTCAACCTGGTGACACGTGATACTGCTTTGAGCTGTGGCTGCCTGCGAGCTGGGCTGCTCTGGGCTTATCTCAACGCGAATTTATATATTGCTGTCGCTGTCCTCATCACTAAAGACCCCGTTTTGGATCTTTTCAAGTAATGAGTATAAAGGGATAGCCTACTGATTGTTGACACGTACTGTAACAACATTGCCATTGCTTACTGCTATTGCTTACTGCTTAGCCTGCTACAGTATATTATGATGCATTTTATACAGCACCAGTGTCGATTGATTGGTTGTATAGCTTACTTTATTTGCATAGGAAAAGGTACACGTTACAGTGATACATGGTCAACTAAAAGGATAAACACCACAAGAAAGCTTACATGGGCTTGTTTTTACAACCACCCATACAACGTTAAATGGCAGACAAAAAACAGTAGCCTACTATGCAAACAATATCATCATAAGACAGTCCGAAAACAAAATAAAATAAATACATTGTATTTACAGTAAAAGGAGAGGGGGAGTATGTCAGAGATACTGTATGTAATAGCGATCTAATGGTGGTGGTGAAGTCTTTAGGGACATATCAAATAACAAAGTCAAAAAGCTTAAATTCACCTTCATGGCATTGGCATTTTTAGTGGACATAAGCATTTATAAAATACTAAATGAATAGCTATGCATATGAGTTGCATTCAGGTGTTAATTGACTGGTTTAAACAATAGCCTAGATGTTTATGCCTTATGTAAAACTATGGGTAAGTACTATGGGTAGCACTAATGAGCTGCCTATTACCAAGCCAACCCTAATCCATTGTTATTCAGAAAGGAAAAAAAATAGTCAACAAGCACACATCAAACACCACTGGTAAATATAATTTTAGGTTCTATTAAAACAGTAGCCAATTGTACAGTTTTAAATCATAGCTATAAACCTGCTGATGTAGGCTAGCATTGCAGTTTATGTAGGGATATAGGGAAATGTATATAGGGAATTGTCAGTGACAATATGATATATAAAAAACATATCAAGGGAAAAAGAAACTATAGTAATACAGTGAAATAGGAGATATTTACAAATGTAAATGGGAGGTAGGTATGGACTTAGTTTATTACAGTTGAACTAATAACTTGTTGAATGAATTGGCGCAGCCTTGGGTAGGCCTGGGCCCACCCAAAAATAAATAAAATATTCACTGCACTATTCGAGAATGAACAAGGCCAAAATGCACTAACATGTTCTGACAGCTGAAGGGTATTCCCCACATATTGCAACTATCCAAATAAGGGCATGTACATCACTGTGACACACCCCCTTTCAGGAAGTAGGGCAACAAAGGGCCAGCGGTTCGAGTCCCGTCTGTCGCACGTCCAAAACACCAAAGGTGACT